>NC_088335.1:18487500-18858750 GCF_036884655.1 Musa acuminata AAA Group | reverse complement strand
CTCGGATTTGTTCCCGCAGAACTTCCAACGACTATCCAAACTTCCGTCGAACTCTCGAACTCCCAACGTGATCATTGTCTTGACTCCGGCGCAACTCCTGCTGTATATCTTACTTTCATCGTAGTTAATCCTGCACACTTATCTCAACATATAGATTAGATAACAAATGACAATTGACTTCATCATCAAAATCCGAGATTCAACAATGCTACAATTAATAAACACTTGAAATGTTTGCGTTATGATATCAAAAGCTTACATTGCAATTTTACATGTTGATATTTGATAATAGCAAACTTGTATGATGAGAAAACTTGATATTATGTTTTTCATGCAATGAGTTGAACCAATATCACAAACACTTGATTGTGGTACTTCTCTTTTTTGTTGATGACAAAGGGGGAGAAGTATGTTGATGACATGACATGTTATGCATAAGTCTATGATGACATGTTGCTTGGACTTTTGAATCAAAGAGTTTCTATCAATATGGCATATTGATAGGGGGAGTTTGTTTAAACTCCGAGAGTTAAGGTTAACTCCGTCATCAAGTAGTTGTCATCATCAAAAAGGGGGAGATTGTTGAATCTCGTATTTTGATGATGAAACCACTTGATATATGTTTCTGATTTAATCTGCGTTTTGAGTGACGCAGTCTGCTTCGATCAGGATGAGACAATTAAAACAGGAAAAATCATGTTGTGCCAGAGGAACATTTTAGAAGATTGGACGTCGGGCCGGTGGATCGATCGACGTATCGACAGAAGGCTTCGGGTCGTGGACTCGGGCATCGGGCCAAGAAGAGCGGGTAATGTGCCAAGGATATTGGAGTTGCGGAGTCAACTGGCTGATTGGGCAATAGGCCGCAGGAGAGGATGATGCGCTGAAAAATTAGACGAAGCATCGAGGGACCAATGACATGCCGGAAAACTTGGTTAATTGCTTAGTATTAATTGTCTTGATCGAAGTTTTGTTTTACATGTGTAGGATTAACTACAATGAAAGTAAGAAATGCAGCAGGAGTTGCGCCGGAGTCAAGACAATGATCACATTGGGAGTTCGAGAGTTCGACGGAAGTTTGGACAATCGCCGGAGGTTCTACAGGGTAGTGGCGCTTGTGGCAGCTACCCCCGTGGGCAAAAACTTTGCAGGGGCGAGTGCCCGGCGAGGAAGCACCGCCTGCGGGTGCTGCCTCACAAGCAGAACCTCCCGCAAGGGCAGCACTACGCACGGGGGCACCCCCCTACAGGGGCGGCGCCATAGCCCCATTACACATGCCGTCGTCGACAAGGTGGCGGTGGCATCAGCAGTAGGGAAGAGGGAGAGGGGCTTAGTGTTTTGGGCAAAAAGATAGTTTTGTCCATCAGAATTTGAGAAATTTCAGTTTCTATCTTTTGTCCAAATTATGAAAATACCCCTAGGAATTCAAAAATTCCCTACATGTTCCTGATTTCAAAAACTATTAATTAATTAAAAGGTTTAGTTGATTATTATTTTTTATTATTATCTACTAGTCCTATATGATAATGATTTATACATTTGATGTTTGATGTTTGATGTTTGGACAAACGATCATAAGGCATGGAGATGCACCGTTGCGTATATAGATCTTGATGTTAGTGATTAGGCCTACTGGCTTGGGCCAAATCACATTAGGTTGTGGTCCATGATCATCTGGTGTGATTGCTTATACACATACTAGATATGTATATATACTTGCATGCAATGTAGATATATATTAAATATGTATATGTGTGACATGTCATATTAGGAGACCAAATCATAGAAATATCTCTCTCGATAATATTAAGTCGATAAACGTGAGGTAATTAGATTGACCCATGTGGACTTCCATCATTATAGGTAGGAACTGATTCCCGGTGTAGGTTGAGTTGGTCGAGTCCTTCGAGACTCACCTATATCACGATTCGCTATCTTGCTTACGACATAGAGATGTCACAAGTAACTTGAGGACATGGTATGCTTGGTCGAGTCTCTTGAGGGTATATCCTCGAATCAGACTCATCTTGTAACAAAGGTGTTGACTTAATCGAACATCATGGTTAGTCGAGTCCCTCGAGACCATGGTGATTCGAAGGCCAAACAGGACGGGAATCATAAGAAGTTGTGATCGGTAAGATTTGTTTACCTTTTGGGCTTAGTGTGATTGGTCGAATCCCTCGATGTTACATTAAGACGTTGATTGGATCCCGATCCCCACTAGAAGTCTATTGGAGACTTTCGTTTGACATGCTGAGGGTGTCCCGTGACTCGCTAGTAAAATAGTGGGAGCATATTAAGATAGAAGTTCATATCTTGATTGTTTATTTCTTATAAAATCTGTATATTATTCATTTCTGTTGTATCTTTATTTTTAGAAAATATCGTATTTAAATTCCTTTCATGGCATGCTTGATGTCAACTGCCTCACTAGTCCAAATTATACGGATTGGCTCCGCAACTTAAGAATTGTTCTCACGGCGGAAAAAATCGTGTATGTCCTTGATACAGTAATGCTTACACCCGAGGAAGGGGCAAGCGAGGATGAGATTGCTCGCTATGTGAAGTATATTGATGACTCCACTCTTGCTTAGTGCTACATGTTGGACTCTATGACTCCTGAGTTATAGAGACAACATGAAAAGATGGATGCCAGCCCATTCTTCTACATGTCAACAAATTATTTGAGGAACAGGGAAGGACTCAGCGATATGAGATATCCAAGAGCCTCTTCCATGCTAGGATGACTGAGGATGTTAGGATCAAGAGCACTCAGAGGGGCGGGGGGAGGGTGAATTAGTACAGCAAAAAACTTTCGACGTTAACTTCGTCAAATCTCTTGTACGATAAAAACCATTTCCGATGGAAAACCAATTTCGGAAACTTAGCTTGAAAGCATACATAAATGCAAACCAGAGAAGACGGGAGTTTATAGTGGTTCGGTCAATCGTGACCTACATCAACTCCTCTGATTCCTCTTCCGTCGAGGCCACCGGCATCCACTAACGATTTTCATTTACTAGGCAAAGATCAACCTCCTTCTTACACCCCTCTTCTCCTTTTACTGGGTTTAGGAGACAACCCTTACAAGCACTCACTCTCCTCTCTTAAATAGAATTCTAACACTTAAGCTAGAGGAGGGAAATTCTAGAGATTGCAACAGCATTTTCTCTCTTTTAATCTCTTTGTGCTTGTGTGTTTTACCTAGGGATGGGAGGGGTATTTATAGGCTCCAAACTGGTTTGAATTTGGAGCTCAAAAATGTCATCTCCCGGATTTCCGAGGTCCTGGCGGTACCACCTCCTAACTAGGGCGGTACAACCACTTGGCAGCTCGAAGACTAAGCCTTTGGGCGGTGCCACCGCTTGACAGGGGCGGTTGCACCGCCTGTCAGGGGCGGTTGCACTGCCCAGTCTTGCTCGGAGATTGAGCCCAGGTGGTGCCACCGCCTGCTTGGGGCGGTTGCACCGTCCAGTCTCGCTCGGAGACTGAGCCCTGGCGGTGGCACCGCATAACCTGGGCGGTTGCACCACCCAACGTTCCTGGGAGACCATCTCCTAGGCGGTGCCACCGCCGACCTTAGCGGTGCCACTGCCTGGCAGGAATTCTGGTCCGAATGGGTTGATCCATTAGGCCCAATTTGGGTCTATCAAGGGCCCAATTGTCCCCAGATTAAGTTCATGGGATCATCTCCCATTCTTAACTTAATCTACATGCTAACTACAACATTTCTTAATACATTTACTACAACTTGCTCTGGTGCGTCAATCGCTTCTTTCGGCGAGCTTCCAGCAAACTTCCGTCGATCATCCGATGAACCCTCGATGATGCTCCTACGGACTTCCGGCAAACTCCTGGATTTACGATGATCCACTTGGCGAGTTTTGACGAGCTTCTTTTGGCAAGCTCCTGGACTTCTCGGATTTGTTCTCGTAGAACCTCCGACGACCGTCAGGACTTCCGTCGAACTCTCGAACTCCCAACGTGATCATAGTCTTGACTCCGGCGCAACTCCTACTACATGTCTTACTTCCATCGTAGTTAATCTTACACATGTAAAACTTTGATCGAGATAATTAATCCTAAGCAATTAACTAAGTTGTCCGACATGTCATTGGTCCCTCGACGCTTCGTCCGATTCTTCGGCGCATTGTCCTCTCTTGCGGCCTATTGCCCAATCGGCCAGTTGACTCTGCAACTCCGATATCCTTGGCACAATACCCGCTCTTCTTGGCCCGATGCTTAAGTCCACAGCCCAAGGCCTTCTGTCGATACGTAGACCGATCCACCGGCCCGACATCCAATCTTCTAACATGTTCCTCCAACACAACATGATTTTTTCTGCTTTAATTGTCTTATCCTGATCGAAGCATCCTGCATCACTCAAAATGTAGATTAAAATATAAATGTATATCAAGTGGTTTCATCATCAAAATACGAGATTCAGTAGAGGAGACACTATCTTGGCCAAACATCGCTCGAGCCATATCGCGGAAAACTAGTCAAACCTATGCCCGAGTTAGGTATCTCAACCAACAGGTCTAGTCTTTACCCGAGTTGTGCATCTTAGTTAGTCATCACTTGAGGCACGTCTCAATAAACCAGTTGCTTATTTTGGGTATCTCGGCCAATAGGCCCAGTCTTTGCCCGAGTTGTGTATCTCGGCCAATCAACACTCGAGCCATGTCTTGGCAAACTAATCCAACCTATACCCAATTAGGGTAACTCAGCCAACAGGTCTAGTCTTTGCCCGAGTTGCATATCTTGGCCAATCATCTCTCAAGCCACGTCTTAACAAACCAGTCTAACTTGTGCCCGAGTTGGGTATCTCGGCCAATAGGTCCAGTTTTCACCAAAGTTGTTACCTCAGCCAATTATCGATTGAGCCACATCTTGGCAAACCAGCCCAACCTATGCCAAAGTTATGAATCTCAGCTAATAATTGCTAGTCATAGATGCCCAGCAATCCAATCACGTGAGTGATGGCACGTGTGACTTGACACGGAATCTTTTTGCTTATTATATTTTAGCATTTATCACTTTATATTGACTATTGCATATATGCATGTATATATTGTGATGTTCTTAGATCTATACAATGGGAATCGGATCATGATAAGGTCATGATAATGAGACCGATTCACCTTTAAACACAGATCCAAAATAATCCCGGTCATAGGTTACACGAGAGGGCCATCAAGATAACCGGACATACTGGTTTACTGTATACCCATCCATTTGATGGATGCAGCTGGTTTTATAGCTGCTCGTGTAGGGACACTAGGGATACAATACAGGTGCTTATTGGAGAATGAGTTCACTAAATGATCCGCTTACAGAATGCTGGATGGTTGATGATGCCTTATTATCAAACAGCGATTCCGTAGTCCTAGTGGTGTATCTGGTCCTTAGACTTGAGAAACCAAGGATGTCATGTATGAGTGCTCTACTCTTTGATACCAGACATATAGGTTTGGATATCCCAGATCTAGTAGAGCAGGTCATTGGGAGTGGTAGTCGACCTTACGAGGGCTATTGAGTGTCGATAGAGGATCATCCATTCTTGGTATCATGAGAGAAATATCCCATGTATTCTTGCTCAAACAAATTCCTGGCCAAGGTCATTTAGATTAAGAGAGAAAGAGTTCTACGAGAGAATCCGATTAGAGCGAAACTCGAGTAGAACCCATATGGGTCTAATAGTACCATGCCCGATATACGGTCTCTGGGATACTGGATGGATGAGGGATTATAAGTACATGGTAATTAAGGACAGACAGGTCCAATGGATTGGAATCCCCTATATTGTCTAGGGACTACGGCGTAGTGGCCTAGTATGCCGTAGTCAATGAGTCGAGTGAATTATTATTGAGATAATAATTCATTGAGTCAGAATGAGTTCTGATAGGTATGACTCACAGCCAGCTCGATATTAGAACTAGAGGGTCATGCATATATGGTAGGGGTTGCAATGAGTAGAGGTTCAGATATGAGATATCCGTTAGAGCCCCTATCTTATTGGATATCCAATAAGCCCTTGAATTATTGGATCCTATGAATGAGATCCAATAAGAGCCATAAGAGATTATTGGATAGAGATCCACTAAACTAAGAGGCTTGGGTAGTTGGATGCAGATCCAATACCTAATAGGGGAGGATCTATTAGCGTTTTACAAGAGACCTCAATAAATAGGAGGAATTCAATGGTTCATAGGCTAGTGCCTTTACTTGCTTCTCCTATTCTCCTTTCCCTCTCCACCTCAGAGTAGGCTTGGAGTTTTGAGGAGCATCATCGTAGCCCTACTATGTGGATCACCACTAGAGAGGAGGACGCTTGACTTCCTTCACCCTCTCCTAGAGATCTACAAGGAAATAGGGATATACGATCTCCCTAGGTAAACACTATCTATTCTATACGTAGTTTGTTTCATGGATATTTTGCGCACCAATCTTCACACATGATGGACATCTTTTTGGGAAATTGAAGATTTTGTTTTCTTGTTTTTCTACTGCGCATGTGATGTCGCTCCCAAGATTTCCCAAAAGTGGTATCAAAGCCAGGTTGTTCGTGCGAATGATTGATTTTGAACTACGTGTGTTGTGTTTAGGAAGAATTTTGACATTAAATTATTGATGCAATAGATGAGGAAGGGCAGCAACTGTTGCTGCCCTTGCTACGCTCGAAGATGGCTGTCTGCTTATTGCCATCTTCGTGCAAGCAGGCCGCCTATAGCGATGGCATGCAAGGGTGGCGCCTGCAGGTGTTGGACTCATGGGTAAAGGCGCCGTGGGGAAGCGGCACCAGCGGCCGTGGTGCCCGTGGGCTAAGGCACCGCAGGGCAAGAGTGTCGGCGACCGCTGCTCCCGCGGGTGACGCACCACAGGGCAGTGGCGCTTGTGGCTGCTACCCCCGTGGGCAAAAACCCTGCACGGGTGATCGCCCGGCGAGGAAGCACCGCCTGCGGGCGCTGCCTCGCAAGCAAAACCTCCCGCAAGGGCAGCGCTACCCACGGGGCCACCCCCCTGCTGGGGCGGCGCCATAGCCCCGTTGCACATGCCGTCGTCGACAAGGTGGCGGTGGCATCAACAATCGGGAAGAGGGAGAGGGGCTTAGGGTTTTGGGCAAAAAGATAGTTTTGTCCATCAGAATTTGAGAAATTTCAGTTTCTATCTTTTGTCCAAATTATGAAAATACCCCTAGGAATTCAAAAATTCCCTACATGTTCCTGATTTCAAAAAATATTAATTAATTAAAAGGTTTAGTTGATTATTATTTTTTATTATTATCTACTAGTCCTATATGATAATGATTTATACATTTGATGTTTGATGTTTGATGTTTGGACGGACGATCATAAGGCACAGAGATGCACCATTGCGTACATAGATCTTGATGTTAGTGATTAGGCCTACTGGCTTGGGCCTAATCACATTAGGTTGTAGTCCATGATCATCTGGTGTGATTGCTTATACACATACTAGATATGTATATTTATTTGCATGCAATGTAGATATATATTAAATATGTATATGTGTGACATGTCATATTAGGAGACCAAATCATAGAAATATCTCTCTCGATAATATTAAGTCGATAAACGTGAGGTAATTAGATTGACCCATATGGACTTCCATCGTTATAGGTAGGAACTGATTCCCGGTGTAGGTTGAGTTGGTCGAGTCCTTCGAGACTCACCTATATCACGATTTACTATCTTGCTTACGACATAGAGATGTCATAGGTGACTTGAGGATATGGTATACTTGGTCAAGTCTCTTGAGGGTGTATCCTCGAATCAGACTCATCTTGTAATGAAGGTGTTAACTTAATCGAACATCATGGTTAGTCGAGTCCCTCGAGACCATGGTGATTCGGAGGCCAAACAGGACGGGAATCACAAGAAGTTGTGATCGGTAAAAGTTGTTTGCCTTTTGGGCTTAGTGTGATTGGTTGAATCCCTCGATGTTACATTAAGACGTTGATTGGATCCCGATCCCCACTAGAAGTCTATTGGAGACTTTCGTTTGACATACTGAGGGTGTCCCGTGACTCGCTAGTAAAATAGTGGGAGCATATTAAGATAGAAGTTCATATCTTGATTGTTTATTTCTTATAAAATCTGTATATTATTCATTTCTGTTGTATCGTATTCAAATCCCTTACATGGCATGCTTGATGTCAACTGCCTCACTGGTCCAAATTATACGGATTGGCTCCGCAACTTAAGAATTGTTCTCACGGCGGAAAAAATTGTGTACGTCCTAGATACAATAATGCCTACACCCGAGGAAGGGGCAAGCGAGGATGAGATCGCTCGCTATGTGAAGTACATTGATGACTCCACTCTTGCTTAGTGCAACACATTGGACTCTATGACTCCTGAGTTATAGAGACAACATGAAAAGATGGATGCCAGACCCATTCTTTTATATGTCAACAAATTATTTGAGGAATAGGGAAGGACTCGACGATATGAGATATCCAAGAGCCTCTTCCATGCTAGGATGACTGAGGATGTTAGGATCAAGAGTACTAAGATGGGCGAGGGGAGGGTGAATTAGTGCAGCAAAAAACTTTCGATGTTAACTTCGTCAAATCTCTTATACAATAAAAACCATTTCCGATGTAAAACCGATTTCGGAAACTTAGCTTGAAAGCATACATAAATGCAAACCAGAGAAGATGGGAGTTTATAGTGGTTCGATCAATCGTGACCTACATCCACTCCTCCGATTCCTCTTCCGTCGAGGCCACCGACATCCACTAACGATCTTCATTTACTAGGCGAAGATCAACCTCCTTCTTACACCCCTCTTCTCCTTTTACTGGGTTTAGGAGACAACCCTTACAAGCACTCACTCTCCTCTCTTAAATAGAATTCTAACACTTAAGCTAGAGGAGGGAAATTCTAGAGATTGCAGCAGCGTTTTCTCTCTTTTAATCTCTTTGTGCTTGTGTGTTTTACCCAGGGATGGGAGGGGTATTTATAGGCTCCAAACAGGTTTGAATTTGGAGCTCAAAAATGTCATCTCCCGGATTTCCGGGGTCCTGGCGGTACCACCTCCTAACTAGGGCGGTACAACCGCTTGGCAGCTCGGAGACTGAGCCTTTGGGCGCTGCCACCGCCTGACAGGGGCGGTTGCACCGCTTGTCAGGGGCGGTTGCACTGCCCAGTCTTACTCAGAGATTGAGCCCAAGTGGTGCCACCGTTTGCCGGGGGCGGTTGCACCGTCCAGTCTCGCTCGGAGACTGAGCCCTGGCGGTGGCACCGCCTGACCTGGGCGGTTGCACCACCCAACGTTCCTGGGAGACCATCTCCTAGGCGGTGCCACTGCCTGGCAGGAATTCTGGTCCTAATGGGTTGATCCATTCGGCCCAATTTGGGTCTATCAAGGGCCCAATTGCCCCCAGATATAGTTAATGGGATCATCTTCCATTCTTAACTTAATCTATATGCTAACTACAACATTTCTTAATACATTTACTACAACTTGCTCTGGTGTGTCAATCGCTTCTTCCGGCCAGCTTCCGGCGAACTTCCGTCGATCATCCGATGAACCCTCGATGATGCTCCTGCGGACTTCCAGCAAACTCCTGGACTTACGACGATCCACTTGGCGAGTTCCGACGAGCTTCTTTTGGCAAGCTCCTGGACTTCTCGGATTTGTTCTCGTAGAACATCCGACGACCGTCCGGACTTCCGTCGAACACTCGAACTCCCAACGTGATCATAGTCTTGACTCTAGCGCAACTCCTACTGCATGTCTTACTTCCAACGTAGTTAATCCTGCATATGTAAAACATTGATCGAGATAATTAATCCTAAGCAATTAACCAAGCTGTTTGGCATGTTATTGGTCCCTCGACGCTTCGTCCGATTCTTCGGCGCATCGTCCTCTCTTGCGGCCTATTGCCCAATCGGTCAGTTGACTCTGCAACTCCGATATCCTTGGCACAATACCTGCTCTTCTTGGCCCGATGCCTGAGTCCACGGCCCGAGGCCTTCTGTCGATTCGTCGACCGATCCACCGGCCCGACGTCCAATCTTCTGATATGTTCCTCCGACCCAACATGATTTTTTCTGCTTTAATTGTCTCATCCTGATCGAAGCATCCTATGTCACTCAAAATGTAGATTAAAATATAAACGTATATCAAGTGATTTCATCATCAAAATACGAGATTCAACAGAGGAGACACTAGTTCAGAACCATGTTTTAAAGATGATTGAGTGGATAGAGAAACTCACAAGACTAGGAGTGATCCTAGAGGATAACTTATGTGTGGACATTGTACTTCAATCCCTACCAAATTTCTTTTCACAGTTCATAATGAATTTTAATATGAACAAGCTTGAGGTGACTCTCCCAAAGCTCCTCAATATGTTGGGGGAGGCAGAGAGTACTATTAAGAAAGAGAAGCCAGTTCTCTACACTAGTGAGACCAGAAAGAAAAGGAAAGCAAAAAAGTTCCTTAATAAGGGCAAGAACAAAGACAAACCAAGTAAAGCAAAGGTTGCTTAGAAAGACCCAAGAAAGGATGAAGGACATTGCTTCCACTATAGCAAAGATAGGCTTTGGAAGAGGAACTACAAAGAGTACCTTGCAGAGAAAGTGAAACAAAAGCTTAGAGAAGCTTCAGGTACATTTATGATCAGTCTCAATTTGTCTTACTCTTATGATAACACATGGGTATTGGATACCAGTGGTACTTATCATATATATAATTCGTTGCATATTCTGGTAAGGCCTAGGAGACTAGAGAGAGGCAAGATGGACCTCAAGATGGGCAATGGAGCAAAAATTACTATAGTAGCTATTGGCAAGGTCCCCCTACATCTGCCTAGTAGAGCTTTTTTTTGCATTAGATGCATGTTATTTTATTCCTTCTATTATCAAAAACATTATCTCTATTTCATGTTTGATAGTTAGTGGATATAAATTAGTTTTTTAGAACAATAATTGTTCGATATTATTAGATGATGAGATCATCATGAAAGGAACATTGTATAATGGTTTGTTTATGCTAGACATTACTCCACATATCATGAATGTAAGTGTGTCTAAGAGGAAACGAGATGAGGTGAACAATGCATACTTGTGGCATTATAGGCTAGGTCATATCCATGAGGGAAGGATTCAAAAGTTGCTAAATGATGGATATTTAGATCCATTCGACTATGAGTCATATGCAACTTGCGAGCCTTGCCTTCGTGGAAAACTAACCAACTCTCCATTTAGTGGAATTGGAGAGAGAGCCACTAAGCTACTGGAACTCATACATAGTGATGTATGTGGACCCATGTCAAGTCATGTCATTGGTGGTTACTCCTACTTCATTAGCTTTACTGATGATTTCTCAAGGTATGGATATGTATACTTAATGAAGTACAAGTCTGAGGCCTTTAAGAAATTCAGCGAGCATAAGAATCAAGTGGAGAGCCAGACTAGAAAGAGTATCAAGACTCTTCGATCAGATCGAGGAGGTGAGCACTTAAGTATAAAGTTTACTCAGTTCCTCAAGGACCATGGGATATTATCCCAATGGACACCTCCTTATACACCTCAGCTCAATAGTGTCTCTGAAAGGAGAAATCGTATGCTATTAGACATGATACGGTCTATGATGAGTTTCGCTGACCTACCCATCTCATTCTGGGGATATGCCCTAGAGACCATAGCTTACCTTTTGAATAGAGTTCCAACTAGGTCGGTAGTGTCTATACCATATGACATATGGAAAGGGAAGAAGTCCAATCTTAAGGTTGTTAAGATTTGGGACTGCCCTGCCCACGTTAAAAGACACAACCCCGATAAGTTAGAATCAAGGAAAGAGTGGTACAAGTTCGTGGGATACCCCAAGAAAACTTGTGGGTATTATTTTTTTCATCTCGAGGACCAAAAGGTCTTTGTAGCCAAGAGAGTAGTGTTCCTTGAGAAGGAACACATTCTTGGTGGAGATAGTGGGAGTATGATAGAGTTGAGCGAGGTTGGAGAACCAAGCTCAAGCACCACTCTACACCCCGAGTCTGTTCAGGTACCTAACACACAAGTTTCAACTTTACATAGGTCTGGCAGAGTATCTCATCCTCCTGAGAGATATGTGGGACATATTAGAGGAGAGGATGTTGAGGACATTGATCCTCAAACCTACGATGAGGCTATTATGAGTATAGACTCCGGAAAGTAGCAAGAAGCCATGAATTCTGAGATGGATTCTATATACTCCAACAAGGTTTAGAACCGAGTTGATGCACCCAAAGGTGTTGTACCCATCGGTTGTAAGTGGATCTTTAAGAAAAAAATCGGAGTAAATAGAAAGGTAGAGACCTATAAAGAGACCTATAAAGCAAGGCTAGTGGCTAAGGGGTATCGTCAAAGGCAAGGTATTGACTATGACGAAGCCATCTCACTCGTAGCAATGCTAAAATCCATCCGAATTCTATTGGTTGTAGCAGCACACTATGATTATGAGATCTGGTAGATGGATCTTATACAACCTGAAGGATTTGTGTCTAAGAACTGCCTAGATAAAGTGTGCAGGTTGCTTAGATCTATTTATGGACTAAAGCGAGCTTCCCGAAGTTGGAACATACGATTTGATGAGGCAATCAGATCTTATGACTTCATTAAGAACGAAGATGAGCCTTGTGTGTACAGGAAGATAAGTGGGAGCACTATCATCTTTTTGGTGTTATATGTGGATGACATCTTGATAATTGGGAATAACATAGGAATGTTATCTATAGTAAAGTCTTGGTTATTTAGATACTTCTCTATGAAGGACTTAGGGGAAGCATCCTATATCTTGGGGATTTGGATCTATAGAGACAGATCCAAGAGGATGCTTGACTTGTCCCAGTCCAGGTATATAGAAACCATTGTCAAAAGGTTTGACAAAAAATATTCCAAGAGAGGTCTCATAGCGATTAGACATGGGATATTGCTTTCTAGGAGTATATCCCCAAAGACTCCAGAAGAAAGGCCGAACATGGATATGATACCTTATGCCTCAGCGATAGGGTCTATCATGTATACCATGCTATGTACTAGGCCTAATATAGCGTATGCTCTGAGTGTCACGAGCAGGTTGTTGAATCTCGGATTTTGATGATGAAGTCAATTGTCATTTGTTGTCTAATCTATGTGTTGAGATAAGTGTGCAGGATTAACTACGATGAAAGTTAGACAAGCAGCAGGAGTTGCGCCGGAGTCAAGTTCATGATCACGTTGGGAGTTCGAGAGTTCGACGGAAGTTCGGACGGTCGTCGGAGGTTCTGCGAGAACAGATCCGAGAAGTCCAGAAGCTTACCAAGCGAAGCTCATCGGAACTCGCCAAGTGGATCGTCGCAAAGTCCAGGAGTTTGCCGGAAGTCCGCAGGAGCATCACCGAGGATTCATCGGATGATCGACGGAAGTTCACCGGAAACTCGCCGGAAGAAGCGATTGACGCACCGAAGCAAAGATGCAGAAATTGTCTTAGATTTAATCGTAGTTAGCATGTTGATTAAGTTGGAAAATGGGAGGTGATCCCATTGGCTTAATCTTGGGGCAATTGGGCCCCTGAAAGACTGAAATTGGGCCGAATGGAGCTAACCATTCGGACCCTGATTGCACCAGGAGGTGCAACCGCCCACGCCAGGAGGTGGCACCGCCTGGGCTAAGTCTCCCAGCGAGACTGGGCGGTGCAACCGCCCCAGCCAGGAGGTGGCACCGCCTGAGCTCAGTCTTCGAGCAAGACTGGGCGGTGCAACCTCCCTGACAAAGAGGTGGCACCGCCTGAGCTCGGTCTTCGAGCTCTGGCAGAGAGGTGTAACCGCCTCAGTCAAGAGGTGGCACCGCCTGGGGCTCAGTCTCCAAGCCAGACTCAGGCGGTGCAACTGCCCCTGACAGAGAGGTGCAACCGCCTGGGCTCAGTCTTCGAGCTCTGCTAGGTGGTGCAACCTCTCCAGTCAAGAGGTGCAACCGCCTGATCCCGGAATTCCGGGATTTGATCGTTTTGAGCTCCAAATTTGAATTGGGTTGGGGCCTATAAATACCCCACCCATTCAGCACTGAAAAGATACAGACCTACACCGAAATCTTGATCTTTTCTGTGATTCTAAGAGCTCAAAAGTGTTGTAAAGCCTTTTAGTCTCCTCCTTCTGTTCTTCAAGTTTTGAGTTGTAAAGTGAGGAGAGAAAGGTCTGTAAAGGTTGTCTCCTGAGACTGTCAAAAGGAGAGAAACTGTAAAAGGGCAGTTGGCCTTCACCTATTGAAGGAAGGCCTCTAGTTGACGTCAATGACCTCGTCGGTGGAGGAAGCCAAAAGTGGAGTAGGTCAAGACTGACCGAACCACTCTAAATCTCTAGTTTGCGTTTATTTTGAGCACTTTATCATTACTGCAAACCTCCTTCATAACTACTGCTCTCTGCGCTTTTACGAACAAGTTCTAAGTGCTGTTCTTTCCGAATCTGCATTCAGACGTAAATCGGTGTTTTCGTACATTACAGTTTACATTTACGTTTTGATTCTGCAAAACTGTCTTCTGCGCCTTCACGAACAAGTTTCTAAGTGCTGATCTGTCCGAATCTGCTTTCAGACGTAAACCAGTGTTTTCGTACGATATTTACATTGCAGTTTACGTTTACGCCTTGATTCTGCAAAACTGTCTTCTGCGCTTTTACGAACAAGTTTCTAAGTTCAGATCCCTTTGAAACTGCGTCTAGACGTAAAATTGCGTTTAGACGTAAAACTGCCCAAACTGTGTTTAGACGTTTTAGACGTAAACTGAGTTTAGACGTAAATCTGCGTTTAGACGTAAATCTACGTTTAGACGTAAATCTACGTTTAGATGTAAAACTGCGTTTAGACGCAAACTACGTTTAAACGTAAAACTGCGTTTTAGACGTAAACTGAGTTTAGACGTAAATCTGCGTTTAGACGTAAATCTGCGTTTAGACGTAAATCTACGTTTAGACGCAAAACTGCATTTAGATGCAAACTGCATTTAAACGTAAATTGTGTTTAGACGTAAACTGCGTTTACAAGTAAAACTGCGCTTAATCTTAAGTAATCTTAAAATCGGCTTTTACATCGAAATCGTTTTTATCGAACGAACGCAGCTTTCATTTTTAATCGCTGAAAGATTTCTGCTGCACTAATTCACCCCCCCTCTTAGTGCTCTCGATCCTAACAATTGGTATCAGAGCAAGGTTAACTCTCTAACGGATTAAAACCCAAGAGAAATGGCATACGCCGGAAACCAAGAGGGGCATTCTATTACGCGTCCACCCATGTTCAATGGGACGGACTACACCTACTAGAAGACCCGAATGAGGATCTTTCTTATTTCTATGGATTTTGAATTGTGGAATCTTGTCGAAAACGGATTTTCGAAGTCTTCTCTTCCAATGATCGATTGGAATGATTTGGAGAAGAAGGCTTTCGCTCTTAATGCAAAGGCTATGAATGCCTTATTTTGTGCACTTGATAAAAACGAGTTTAATCCTGTTTCAACTTGTGAAACTGCATTTGATATTTGGCACACACTCGAAGTGACCCATGAAGGCACAAGTAGAGTAAAAGAGTCAAAAATCAATTTGCTGTTACATTCTTTCGAACTTTTCCGGATGAAACCGAGTGAAACCATTGGCGACATGTTTACCCGTTTCACGGATGTCGTCAACGGTCTAAAAGGACTCGGAAAGAGCTTTTCAGATTTTGAGCTTGTTAATAAGATACTAAGATCCCTTCCTAAGAGTTGGGATCCTAAAGTCATGGCTATTCAAGAGGCAAAAGATCTGCGAAATTTCCCTCTTGAAGAATTAATCGGGTCATTAATGACTTACGAAATGACTTGTAAAGCTCATGAAGAGCAAGAAGACATCCTTCCAAAGAACAGAAAGGATATGGCACTCAAAACTTCTGAAGATCACTTGAGAGAAAACTCAAGTGATGAGGACTGTGACGATGACTTGGCACTTCTAACTAGAAAATTTAAAAAATTCATTAAAAGAAACAAGTTTAAGAATGATACTAAAAATAAACTTGAACCCAAGAAAGATCAAGTTATTTGCTATGAGTGCAAAAAGCCGGGACACTACAAGAGTGATTGTCCCCAAGCCAAAAAGAGAACAACAAAGAAGAAGGTGCTCAAAACAACATGGGATGATTCGAGCGCATCTGAGGAAGAGGAGTCCAACACCGAGCAAGTTGCTCATTACGCCTTAATGGCTATCGGAGAGGAGGTAACGAATTCATTAAATGCTTATTTATCTTTCGATGAATTATTAAATGCTTTCAATGACTTATTTGACGAATGCAAGAGTATCAGTAGAAAATATAAATTGCTGAAAAAGGTGCATGATAGTCTTACTTGTGAGTTTGACAAGTTAAAAGTTGAACATCATGATAGTTTAAATTCATGTATCAAATGTCATGATTTAGAAACTTTCCAAAAAGAAAACATGCTACTCAAGGACACCTTGAAGAAATTCGAGGTTGGTAGCAAGTCATTGAACATGATCCTTGCAAACAAGGGTCACGTTCCAAAAAGAGGTGGAATTGGATTTGTGAGATGTCCTCACCTAAATCCAACCACTTTTATAAAAGGCTCCATCTTACATGTTCAACACCAAGCAAAATGTAACTTCTGTTGTAAATTTGGACACAAGACACATTGTTGTCCATTCAAGAAAATAAGTCCAAACAAATTGATTTGGGTTCCTAAAGGAACCATGACAAATTCTATGCAATATGATAAGAAGTGTAGATCTATTTGTGAGGCACCCAAAAGCAAATGGGTACCTAAAAATTATCCTTTCTTATAGAAACCCACACCATCCCAAGCTAGGAGCAAGAGATGGTACCTTGATAGTGGATGCTCAAGGCATATGACCGGAGATCCATCTCAATTCTCTAAGCTCACTAGCATAGATGAAGGCTATGTTACCTTCGGAGACAACAACAAGGGTAAAATCATTGGCAAAGGAACCATAGGTAATAAATCTAACTTCTTTATTGAAGATGTTTTGTTAGTTGATGGTTTAAAACATAACCTCTTGAGCATTAGTCAATTATGTGATAAAGGATACATTGTCAAATTCGAATCCAATGCTTGTATCATTGAAAAACCCCATAAAAACATGTCTATGATTGCATTAAAACAAAATAACGTATACACTATTGACATCAATGATTTGTGTAATGAAATGTGTTTTTCAGTTTTAAATGAGGATGCTTGGCTATGGCATAGAAGATTAGGTCATGCTAGCATGAAACTAATCACTCAAATATCATCTAAAGAACTTGTAAGAGGAATTCCTCATATCAAGTTCATCAAAGATAATGTATGTGATGCTTGCCAATTAGGTAAACAGATTAAGGGTAGTTTCAAGACTAAAAATCAAATAAGTACCTCTAGGCCCTTACAATTGATCCATATGGACTTGTTCGGACCAATCTCTTCATCAAGTCTAGGAGGTAGCAAATATGCCTTTGTCATTGTTGATGACTATAGCAGATATACATGGACCTACTTCTTAAAACAAAAAAATGAATGCTTTAGATATTTTACCAAGTTCTGTAAACTTGTTCAAAATGAGAAGGGTTCTATGATTTCGTCAATAAGAAGCGATCATGGTGGAGAATTTCAAAACCACGATTTCCAAGAATTCTGTGAACTCAATGGATATAACCATAATTTCTCTACTCCAAGAAATCCTCAACAAAATGGGGTAGTAGAAAGAAAAAATTGAAATCTACAAGAAATGGCAAGAACCATGTTGAATGAACACAGCCTACCCAAATACTTTTGGGCCGAAGCTGTAAACACTGCATGTTATATTTTGAATAGAGTACTAGTAAGACCCTTACTCACCAAAACTCCTTATGAGTTATGGAATAACAAAAAACCCAATGTTTCATATTTTAAAGTTTTTGGGTGTAAGTGTTTTATCTTAAATGAAAAGGATAACTTAGGAAAATTTGATGCTAAATCCGATGAAGGAATCTTTCTTGGTTATTCTTCGGTTTCTAAAGCTTTTCGTATCTTCAATAAAAGAACTTTAATTATTGAAGAATCCATTCATGTTGTTTTTAATGAGATTTCCGAAATTAAGAAAAATGATCTTGATGATGATGTTAATTTTAATTCCTTAAATTTAAATGAAACCCCTTCTCCAACTAGCAACTTGGATGCATCCACTTCCGAAACATCCTTACCCAAGGATTGGAAGTATGTAGATGCTCATCCTAAGGAGTTAATATTAGGAGACACATCAAAGGGGGTTCAAACACGATCTTCTTTTAAAAATTTTTGTGCCAACGCCACCTTTCTCTCCCAAATTGAACCCAAATGTGTTGATGAAGCCATGAAAGATGATTCATGGATTATCGCAATGCAAGATGAATTGAATCAATTTGAGAGAAATGAGGTGTGGACGCTTGTTCCTAGGCCAAATGACCATTTAGTAATTGGTACTAAATGGGTTTTCAGAAACAAGCAAGATGAAAATGGTATCGTGGTTAGAAATAAGGCTAGATTAGTGGCCAAAGGTTTCAACCAAGAAGAAGGTATCGATTACGAAGAAACCTTCGCACCTGTGGCTCGATTGGAAGCCATAAGGATGCTCCTTGCCTACGCTAGTAGTAATAATTTTAAGTTATTTCAAATGGATGTTAAAAGTGCTTTTTTAAATGGCTTTATTTCCGAAGAAGTTTATGTTGAACAACCTCCTGGATTTGAAAATAATAGCCTCCCTAATCATGTGTTTAGATTAACTAAAGCTCTCTATGGTTTAAAACAAGCCCCAAGGGCTTGGTATGAGAGACTTAGTTCTTTTCTTATCAAAAATAACTTTACAAAAGGCAAGGTTGATACTACATTATTTATCAAGAATTTTGAATATAATTTTCTCATTGTTCAGATTTATGTTGATGATATTATCTTTGGCTCTACAAATGAATCTCTTTGTGAATCTTTTGCTAAAACTATGAGTCTTGAATTCGAAATGAGCTTAATGGGAGAATTAACATTCTTCTTAGGTTTACAAATTAAACAACTAACCAATGGCATCTTTATTAGTCAAACTAAATATGCCATGAATTTATTAAAAAGGTTTAATATGAACAACTCAAAGGCTAGTAACACTCCTATGAGCACCTCCACTAAGTTAGAAATTGATGAAAGTGGAGAAAGCTTTGATCAAAAAACTTATAGGGGTATGATAGGAAGTTTACTTTACCTCACTACAACCAGACCAGACATCATGTTCAGTGTAGGACTTTGTGCTAGATTTCAATCAAACCCTAAGATATCTCATCTCAAAGCAGTTAAAAGAATATTTAGATATCTTAATGGTACCACAAATCTAGGATTATGGTACCCAAAATCAGAGAATTTTGAGTTAATTGCTTATGCTGATGCAGACTTTGCTGGCTATAGATTAGATAGAAAAAGCACATCAGGATCATGTCAATTCTTAGGACATGCCCTTGTTTCCTGGTCATCAAAGAAACAAAACTCGGTTGCACTATCAACAACCGAAGCTGAATATATTGCAGCAAGTGCATGCTGTGCACAAGTTGTATGGATGAAAAACACTTTAGAAGATTACAAAGTTAATCTTAAAGATATTCCCATTAAATGTGATAACACGAGTGCAATTTGCTTAACCAAGAATCCTGTACAACACTCAAGAACAAAACATATTGATATTAGACATCACTTTATACGAGATCATGTCACTAATCATGACGTAACCATAGAGTTCATTGATACTAAACATCAACTAGCTGACATTTTTACAAAACCTCTAAGTGAAGAACAATTTGATTTCATTAGAAGAGAATTAGGAATGTTGATATGTCCGAATAGATAAACTTGCTAAAATTATTTTTCGGACTATATTGAATTATCAAATCACTTGATTGCCATGTTTCTATGTGAAAATCTGCAACAAAATCTTGTCCGAATGCTTCTTATTTATTCGAATGCTATAAAACAGATTTTCTCGTACACTTTCATGAATAAATTTGATGAAGTGATGTGTATGTATTCCATCCTGCAAAATCTTTACGTATATAACAAAAAGGGGAAGAAGTATTTAAAGCAATCTATGTAAAATTCCTCTATAAGCTTGCTAATATTATTTTCCTGGTATCATAATTACTATGCTTTTTGTTGATGACAAAGGGGGAGAAATATATGAATTGATAAACACTGCTATGATTATGCCATCCTTGCATCACCAAGAAATATATGAACATGTGCTAAAGTTTGCATTATGCCCTGAGTTGATATCTTATCATGTGAAGAAAATGCAAAACTTGCTAGAATATTTCAAATGTGTGCATCATGTAATAGTGCTTCACAACTTTATATAATAATGTTCAAACTACATGATGAATAGTTACAAACACAATCATACAAACTTGATGATGTATGTCAAGCCTTGACTTCATCTTTGAAGAGATACATCATGAGTATCATGATGGGAGTATTGATAAGTTTAACTGATCTAACTTATCAATACGTCACTTGAATTCTTGGGTCTTGAATTCAAGGTTGACTTATCTCAACTATGGCATATAGATAGGGGGAGTTAAGGATAACTCCATTATCAATTGATTGTCATCATCAAAAAGGGGGAGATTGTTGAATCTCGGATTTTGATGATGAAGTCAATTGTCATTTGTTGTCTAATCTATGTGTTGAGATAAGTGTGCAGGATTAACTATGATGAAAGTTAGACAAGCAGCAGGAGTTGCGCCGGAGTCAAGTTCATGATCACGTTGGGAGTTCGAGAGTTCGACGGAAGTTCGGACGGTCGTCGGAGGTTCTGCGAGAACAGATCCGAGAAGTCCAGAAGCTTGCCAAGCGAAGCTCGTCGGAACTCGCCAAGTGGATCGTCGGAAAGTCTAGGAGTTTGCCGAAAGTCCGCAGGAGCATCACCGAGGGTTCATCGGATGATCGACGGAAGTTCACCGAAAACTCGCCGGAAGAAGTGATTGACGCACCGAAGCAAAGCTGCAGAAATTGTCTTAGATTTAATCGTAGTTAGCATGTTGATTAAGTTGGAAAATGGGAGGTGATCCCATTGGCTTAATCTTGGGGCAATTGGGCCCCTGAAAGACTGAAATTGGGCCAAATGGAGCTAACCATTCGGACCCTGATTGCACCAGGAGGTGCAACCGCCCAGGCTAGGAGGTGGCACCACCTGGGCTAAGTCTCCCAGCGAGACTGGGCGGTGCAATCGCCCCAGCCAGGAGGTGGCACCGCCTGAGCTCAGTCTTCGAGCAAGACTGGGCGGTGCAACCTCCCTGACAGAGAGGTGGCACCGCTTGAGCTCGGTCTTCGAGCTCTGGCAGAGAGGTGTAACCGCCTCAGTCAAGAGGTGGCACCGCCTGGGGCTCAGTCTCTGAGCCAGACTCAGGCGGTGCAACTGCCCCTGATAGAGAGGTGCAACCGCCTAGGCTCAGTCTTCGAGCTCTGCTAGGCGGTGCAACCTCTCCAGTCAAGAGGTGCAACCGCCTGATCCCGGAATTCCGGGATTTGATCGTTTTGAGCTCCAAATTTGAATTGGGTTGGGGCCTATAATTACCCCACCCATTCAGCACTGAAAAGATACAGACCTACACCGAAATCTTGATCTTTTCTGTGATTCTAAGAGCTCAAAAGTGTTGTAAAGCCTTTAAGTCTCCTCCTTCTGTTCTTCAAGTTTTGAGTTGTAAAGTGAGGAGAGAAAGGTCTGTAAAGGTTGTCTCCTGAGACTGTCAAAAGGAGAGAAACTGTAAAAGGGCAGTTGGCCTTCGCCTATGAAGGAAGGCCTCTAGTTGACGTCGGTGGAGGAAGCCAAAAGTGGAGTAGGTCAAGACTGACCGAACCACTCTAAATCTCTGGTTTGCGTTTATTTTGAGCACTTTATCATTACTGCAAACCTCCTTCATAACTACTGCTCTTTGCGCTTTTACGAACAAGTTCTAAGTGCTGTTCTTTCCGAATCTGCATTCAAACGTAAATCGGTGTTTTCGTACATTACAGTTTACGTTTACGTTTTGATTCTGCAAAACTATCTTCTGCACCTTCACGAACAAGTTTCTAAGTGCTGATCTGTCCGAATCTGCTTTCAGACGTAAACCAGTGTTTTCGTACGATATTTACATTGCAGTTTACGTTTACGCCTTGATTCTGCAAAACTGTCTTCTGCGCTTTTGCGAACGAGTTTCTAAGTTCAGATCCCTTTGAAACTGCGTCTAGATGTAAAATTGCGTTTAGACGTAAAACTGCCCAAACTGTGTTTAGATGTTTTAGACGTAAACTGAGTTTAGACGTAAATCTGCGTTTAGACGTAAATCTGCGTTTAGACGTAAATCTGCGTTTAGACGCAAACTACATTTAAACGTAAAACTGCGTTTTAGACGTAAACTGAGTTTAGACGTAAATCTGCGTTTAGACGTAAATCTGCTTTTAGACGTAAATCTGCGTTTAGACGCAAAACTACGTTTAGACGCAAACTGCATTTAAACGTAAATTGTGTTTAGACGTAAACTACGTTTAGAAGTAAAACTGCGCTTAATATTAAGTAATCTTAAAATCGGCTTTTACATCGAAATCGTTTTTATCGAACGAACGCAGCTTTCATTTTTAATCGCTGAAAGATTTCCGCTGCACTAATTCACCCCCCCTCTTAGTGCTCTCGATCCTAACACAGGTATCAAGTGGATCTAGACTTAGAGCATTGGAAAGCAGTAAAGTGTATCCTTAAGTACTTTAGAAGGACTAAGGATATTTTACTAGTATATGGAGGTAGTAGCCTCAGGTTTGAAGGCTACATGGACTCAAGTTTTTAGTTTGATGTCGATAATAGCAAGTTGAATTCGGGGTATATGTACAACTTAAATGGAGGAGCAGTATGCTGGAAGAGTTCCAAGCAAGATACTACTGCTGACTCGACCACAGAGGCATAGTACATTGCTGTAGTAGATGCAGCAAAGGAGGGAGTATGGGTGAAAAAGTTCATCACAGATCTGAGAGTCGTGCCAGGTAGTGAGGGGTCGATTTCCTTATATCGCGACAACAACGGGGCGATTGCTCAAGCGAAGGAACCTAGGTCTCATCAGAAATCTAAGCATGCTCTGAGGAGATTCCACCTGATCAGAGAGATCGTAACCCGAGGAGATGTAGCAGTGGAAAGAGTTCTATCCGAAGATAACATTGCAGATCCACTAACAAAGTCGTTATCTCAGATTATCTTTGAGCGTCATAGGAGTCTGATGGGGATCAGACACAAATAATTGGTTTTAAGTCAAGTGGGAGATTGCTAGTCATAGGTGTCAAGCAAGCCAATCACGTGAGTGATGGCATGTGTGACTTGACAGGAATCTTTTTGCTTATTATATTTTGGTATTTATCACTTTATATTAACTGTTGTATATATGCATGTATATATTGTGATGTCCTTGGATCTGTGCAATCGGAATCGGATCGTGATGAGATCACGATAATGAGATTGATTCCCCTTTAAACACATATCCTAAATAATCTTGGTCATAGGTTACTTGAGAGGGACATCAAGATAACCAGACAGACTGGTATGCTCTATACTCGTCCATATGATGGATGTAGCTAGTCTCATAGCTACTCGTGTGGGGACACTAGGGATACAGTATAGGTGCTTATTGGAGAATGAGTTCACTTATTGATCCGTTTACAGAATGTTGGATGGTTGATGATACCTTATTGTCAAACAGTGATTCCGTAGTCCTAGTGGTGTATCTGGTCCTTAAACTTGAGACACCAAAGATGTCCTGTATGAGTGCTCGACTCTTTGATTCCAATCTTATAGGTTTGGATGTCCCAGATGTAGTACAACTGGTCATTGGGAGTAGCAGTCGACCTTACAAGGGCTATTGAGTGTCGATAGAGGATTATCCACTCTCGACATCATGAGAGAAATATCTCATGTGTTCTTGCTCAAACAAATCCTTGGCCAGGGTCATTCTGATTGAGAGAGAAAGAGTTCTCTAGGAGAATTCGATTAGAGCGAGACTCGAGTAGAAACCATATAGGTCTGACAGTACCATGCCTGATATACAGTCTTTAGAATATTGGATAGATGAGGGATTATAGGTATACGGTAATTGGGGACAGACAGGTCCAATGGATTGGATTCCCCTGTATCGTTTGGGGACTACGGTGTAGTGGCCTAGTACGTCTGTAGTCAATGAGTCGAGTGAATTATTATAGAGATAATAATTCACTGAGTCAAAAGGAGTTCTGACAGGTATAACTCATGGCCAACTTGATATTGGGCATAGAGGGTCACACACATATGGTAGGTGTTGCGATGAGTAGGGGTTCAGATATGAGATATCCGTCGGAGCCCCTGTCTTATTGGATATCCAATAAGCCCTTGAATTATTGGATCCTATGGATGAGATCCAATAAAAGCCCATAAGAGATTATTGGATAGAGATCCACTAATCTAAGAAGCTTGAGTAGTTGGATGTAGATCCAATACCCAATAGGGGAGGATCTATTAGGGTTTAACAAATGACCTCTATAAATAGGAGGGATTCAATGGTTCATAGACTAGAATCTTTGCTTGCCTCTCTTATTCTCCTCCCCCTCTTCACCTTCGAGCAGGCCTGGAGTTTTGAGGAGCGTCGTCGTAGCCCTGTTGTGTGGATCACCACTAGAGAGGAGAACGCTTGACCTCCTTCACCCTCTCCTAGAGATCTGCAAGGAAACAGGGATATACAATCTCCCTAGGTAACTCAATCTATTCTATACACAGTTTGTTTCGTCGATTTTTTGTGCATCAATCTTCGCACGACAACGAACATCTTTTTGGGAAATTAGAGATTTTATTTTCTTGTTCTTCCGCTACGCATATGATGTCGCCCCCAAGATTTCCCAATAATAATTGCCCAAGCTATACTTGAAACAAATCAGTCCAACCTACTAGTCATAGGTACCCTGCAAGCCAATCACGTGAGTGATGACACATATGACTTGACATACAATTTTTATGCTTGTTATTATTATTTGGTATTTTATCACTTTATATTGTTTGTTACTTGAATATATTGTGATGGCCATGGATCTGTACAATGGGAATCTGATCGTGATGAGATCATGATAATGAGACCGATTTGCTTTTAAACACAAATCCTAAATAATCCTAGTCATAGGTTATTCGAGAGGGACATCGAGATAATCAGACGAACTGGTGTATTGTAAACCCGTCCATATGATGGATGCCACTAGTCTCATAGCTGCTCGTGTGGGGACACTAGAGATATAGTACAAGTGCTCATTGGAGAATGAGTTCACTAATTGATCCGCTTACGGAATGCTGGATGGTTGATGATGCCTTATTATTAGACAATAATTCTATAGTCCTAGTAGTGTATCTGGTCCTTAGACTTAAGATATCGAGGATATCCTGTATGAGTACTCCACTCCTTGATACCAGACTTACAGGTCTGGAGGTTCTAGATCTAGTATAACCGGTCATCGGGAGTGGTAACTAACCTTACGAGAACTATTGAGTATCAATAGAGGATCATCCGCTCTCGGTGTCATAAGAGGAATATCCCATATATTCTTGCTCGGACAAATCCCTGGCCAAGGTTATTCGGATTGAGAGAGAAAGAGTTCTCTAAGAGAATTTTGATTAGAGCGAGATTTGAGTAGAAACCGTATGAGTCTGACAGCACCATGCCCGAAATATAGTCTTTGGGATATTAGATGGCTGAGGGACTATAGGTATATGATAATTGAGGATAGATAGGTCCAATGGATTAGATTTCCCTGTATCGTTTGGAGACTGTGGCTTAGTGGCCTAGTACGTTCGTAGTCGATGAGTCGAGTGAATTATTATGAAGATAATAATTCACTGAGTTAGAAGGAGTTCTGACAGATATGTCTCACGACCAGCTCGATATTGGGCCTAGAGAGTCACACACATATAGTAGGCATTGCGATAAGTAGAGGTTCGGAAATAAGATATCTGTCGGAGCCCCTATCTTATTGGATATCCAATAAGCCCCTGAATTATTGGATCCTATGGATGAGATCCAATAAGAGCCAATAAGTGATTATTGGATAGAGATCCACTAATCTAAGAGGCTTGGGTAGTTAGATGGAGATCCAATACCCAATAGGGCATGATCCATTAGGGTTAAGTTGACAGGGGACCTCTATAAATAGGAGGGAACCAATGGTTCATAAGCTAGAGCCTTTTTGGGTTGCCTCTCCTATTCTCCTCCTTTTCTCCTTCTTAGATAGCATGCTTGGAGTTTTGAGGAGCATCATCCCAACCCTACTATGTGGTTCATCGCTAGAGAGGAGGGCAATTGACTTCCTTCATCCTCTCCTACAGATATGTAGGGATTCAGGGATATATGACTCCCTAGGTAACACAATCTTTCATATACACAGTTTTAAGTTTCATAGTTTTTGCACATTAATCTTCGCACAGTGATGAACACATCTTTGGGAAATTATGGATTTTATTTTTTATGTTCTTTCGTTGCGTATGTGATGTCACCCCCAAATTTCACAATAGCAGTATAAGAGCCAGGTTGTTCATGCGAAAGATTGGTTTTGAACTCCGTATGTTGTGTTTTGGAGAAACTTTTGATGTCAAAATTGTTGACGCAAAAGCGAGAAAGGGCAGCAACTATTACGGACATAGTGCCTGCAGTGGCGTTGGCCCATGGGTTGGCGCCCCGTAGGGGTGGCCGCCGCCTATAGCAATGCTCGCAAGGGCAACCGCTCGCATGGGCGGCGGCTACGAGTGTTGCGTCCGTGAGAAGTGCTGGCCGTAGGCGCGGTGCCTACAAGCACAACGCCACCCGTAGGGGCGATCGTTTCTTGTAGGGGGGCGGCGCCTGCGGACACAAGGCCCGCAGGGGCAACGTCGTCGACGGGTAGAAGTGCCCGCCGTGGGGTGGCAGCAGCCACATCAATCAAGGGGAGGAGAAGGGTTAGGGCATGTTTTGGGCCAAAAAAAAGATAATTTTACCCCCGTGAATTTAAGAAATTTTAGTTCTGCCCTCTTGTCTAAATTATGAAAATACCCCTCATAATTCAAAAAGTTCCTTACATATCCTTGATTTTAGAAAATTTTAATTAATTATAATATTTAATTATTATTATTATTATTATCTAATAGTCCTACATGATGATGATGTGTACATATGATATATGATATGTGGACGGATAATCATGGACCGTGTGATGTGTGGGTGCTTGTGATTATTATTATAGAGGCTTGCGAGTCTCAAATTTATTTCTTATTTATTGTTAGGCTTATGTGTCTGTAATTAAGTTATAATTACATAAGAAGGCACAGCAGGAGCGTAGAAGCGATTGCAGAACCCACGAGGCCAAGACGGACGATCGCAAAGCATGAAGATATGTCGAGATATTGATAGAACCGATGATGATGAGATGGATGATCATTGGGCATGGAGATGTATCATTGCATATCAAGCTCACTAGCTTGAGCTTGATCATATTAGGATGTGGTCTATGATTATCTGGTGTGATTGCTCATATGATGTGTGATTGATTATACACCTACTAGATATGTATATATATTTACGTGCAATGTACATATATATTAAATATGAATGTGTGTGATATATTATATTAGGAGACTGAATCAAAATCCCCTCTCTCGATAATATTAAGTCGATAAACGTGAGGCAATTAGATTAACCCACGTGGCCTTCCATCATTATAAGTATGGACCGATTCCCGACATAGGTTGAGTTGGTTGAGTCCCTCGAGTCTCACCTATGTCATGATTCGTTATCTTGCCAATGTTATAGAGATGTCACCGGTAACCTAATGACTTGGTATGCTTGGTCAAGTCTCTCGAGGGTATATCAAAACCGGTAACGATGGTGTTGACTTAACCAAACATCATGGTTGGTCGAGTCCCTCGAGACCATAATGATTCAAAGGTCGAATAGGATGGGAATCATAAGGAGTTGTGATTGGAAAGGGTTGCCTACCTTTTGGGCTTAGTGTGAATGGTTGAGTCCCTCGAGGTTACACTAAGATGCTGATTGGATCTCGATCCCCACTAGAAGTCTGCTGGAGACTTCTATTTCACGTACTAAGGGTGTCACATGAGTCACTAGTAAAATAGTGAGAGCAGATTAAGATATAAGTCCATATCTTGATTATTTATTTTCTAAGGGTGTCGTGTGACTTGCTAAAAAAATAGTGGGAGTAGATTAAGATACAAGTCCATATCTTATTTATTTTCCTACAAAATCTACATGTTATTTATTTCTACCGCATCTTTATTTTCTTAAAATATCGCTTTTAAATCCCTTACGTGGCATACTTGATATCAGTCGCCTCACTAGTCCGTATTATACGGATTAGCTCTGTAACATGAGAATTATTGTCATGGTAAAGAAAATAGCATACGTCCTTGATATAGTGATGCCTACGCCCGAGGAAGGAGCAAACAAGATTGAGATTACTCGCTACGTGAAGTACATAGATGACTTCCACTCTTGCTCAGTGTTACATATTGGGCTCCATGATTCCTGAGTTACAAAGGCAACATGAAAACATCAATGCTAGACCCATTCTCCTAGATGTCTGCAAATTGTTTGAGGAACAGAGAAGGACTCAGTGATATGAGATATCCAAGAGCCTCTTCTGTGCTAGGATGACAGAGGGGACATTGATACAGAACCATTTCTTAAAGATGATTGAGTGGATAGAGAAACTCACTGGTCTAGGAAAGGTCCTAGAGGATAACCTGTATGTGGATCTTGTGTTTCAGTCCCTATCAGATTTCTTTTCACAGTTCATAATGAATTTTAATATAAATAAGCTTGAGGTGACTCTCTCTGATCTCCTCAATATATTGAGGGAGGCAGAGAGCACTATCAAGAAAGAGAAGCTAGTTCTCTTTACTAATGAGAACAAAAAAAAATGAAAGTAGAAAATTCCCATAAGAAGGGCAAGGGCAAGGGTAAACCGGGTAAAGCAATGGTTGTTAAGAAAGACCTCGCAAAAGACAAAGGCCAATGCTTCCACTACGGCAAACATGGGTACTAAAGGAGGAACTACAAAGAGTACCTTGTAAAGAGAGTGAAACAAAAGCTTGGAGAAGCTTCAGGTACATTCATGATTAGTCTCCATTTGTCGTACTCTTGTGATAACACATGAGTATTGGATACCAGTAGTGTTTATCATATTTGTAATTCATTGTAGGTTTTGGCAAGACCTAGGAGATTGGGGAGAGGCAAGATGGACCTCAAGATGGGCAATAGAGCAAAAGTTGCTATAGTAGCTGTTGGCGAGGTCGCCTTACATCTTCCTGGTGGAGCTATTATTACATTGGATACATGCTTTTTTGTTCCTCCTATTATCAAAAACATTATTTCTATTTCATGTTTAACAGTTTGTGGATATAAATTAGTTTTTGAGAACAATGGTTATTCGATATTATTAGATGATGAGATCATCATGAGAGGAAAATTGTATAATAGTTTGTTTATACTAAACACTGCTCCATATATCATGAATATAAGTGTGTCCAAGAGGAAATGATATGAGGTGAATAGTTTATACTTATGGCATTGTAGGCTAGGTCACATCCATGAGGGAAGTGACCAACTCTCCATTCGACTGTGAGTCATATGCAACTTGTGAGCCTTACCTTCATAGAAAACTGACCAACTCTCCATTTAGCGGAACTAGAGAGAGAGCCACTAAGCTATTGGAACTCATATATAGTGATATATGTGGACCCATATCAACTCATGCCATAGGTGGTTACTCCTAATTTATTACTTTTACTGATGATTTCTCAAGGTTTGGACATGTGTACTTGATGGAGTACAAGTCCGAGGCCTTTAAAAAATTCAAAGAGTATAAGAATGAAGTGGAGAACCAGACTGGAAAGAGTATTAAGACTCTTTGATTAGATTGAGGAGGTAAATACTTGTGAACAGAGTTCACCCAGTTCCTCAAGTACCATGAGATTCTATCCCATTGGAAACCTCCTTATACACCTCACCTCAATGGTGTATCTGAAAGGAGGAATCGTACATTGTTAGAATTTGTGCGATCCATGATGAGTTTTGCTAACCTACCCATCTCATTCTAGAGATATGCTCTAGAGACCGCAGCTTACCTTCTGAATAGAGTTTCAACTAAATCGGTATTGTCTACACCATATGAGAAATGGATAAGGAAAAAGCCCAATCTTAAGATTATTAAGATTTGGGGTTGTCCTGCCCATGTTAAAAGACACAACCCTAATAAGTTGGAATTGAGAACGGAGTAGTGCAAGTTCGTGGGATACCCCAATGAAACTTGTGGGTATTATTTCTATCATCCCGAGAACCAAAAGGTCTTTGTAGCTAAGAGAGTGATGTTTCTTGAGAAGGAACACATTCTTAGCGAAGACAGCTGGAGCATGATAGAGTTGAGCGAGGTTGGAGAACCTAGCTCAAGCATCACTCCACCGTCGAGTTTGTTTAGGTACCTAGTGTTGAATCTCATATTTTGATGATGAAATCAATTGTAAATTGTTTGATCTAATCTATATGTTGAGAAAAGTGTATATGATTAACTACGATAGTAGTAAGACAAAAAGTAAGTGTTGTGCTAGAGTCAAGATCGAGATCTTGTTGAGAGTTCAAGAGTTCGTCGGAAGTCTGGACGTTCGTCGGAAGTTCTACCGAAACCAACTAAGAAGTCCAGGAGCTTGCTAAAGAAGCTCATTGGAACTCACCAAGAAGATTGTCATAAAGTTCAGGAGCTTGCCGGGAGTCCGCTGGAACATTGCCGGTAGTTCGTCGGAAGTTCGTCGGAAGATCGCCGGAAGCTCGCTGGAAGAGCAATTTGTTAAGATCGGAGCAGCACTAAGAGGGGGGGGGTGAATTAGTGCAGCATATTAAAACTCATAAATTTGAAAATGATTTCATAAATGCGTAGAGATTTCGATTCGATAATGAATAACTTGGTGAAAGTAACTCGAGTAAAGTGATAAGATAAAAACCAAAAACTTGCTGCTATGTAAATAACGGTTTAAGAAAGGTAAACACTCTCACATTCAAGGAACACACCAATTTAAAGTGGTTTGGTCAAAATGACCTACATCCACTTGTGAAGCCTTCTTTGATGAGGCTCCCAACTTCCACTAGCAAATCATTTTAAAGGGGAAGGACAAATACCCCTCTTACAACCTTTTAAAAGTGGTTCACACTCTTACAGATTTTCAAAGAGAAAGAGGGAGGTGAACACTTAAGCTATTGAAAACAAGACTTGCTAAAGACTTTGTTAAGGCTTTATCTCAATCTCTAACTTCTCAATCTTTATAACCGACAACATCGAGTTTCCTTCTGGCGAGCTTTCCGGCAATCTTCCAACGGACTTTCGATACACCCTCGGATTTCTTCCGACGAACTCCCAGCGGGCTCCCGATCTTGTGGCGAGTTCAGCGAGTAGCCGAGCCTTCTCGGTGATCTTCGCAAACCTCCGACGATCTCTTCGGCGGACTTCCAAAAACTCCGACAAGTCCCCGATTTCCTTTCGGTTGGTTCCGGCAGCATCTCCGACGAATCTTCGAACTCTCGAACACCCATCGAACTTGACTCCAGTAGACTTACTTTATGTCTTCAAGCTATCATAATTAATCCTGCACATATAAAACAAAACTTCGATCGAGACAATTAATCCTAAGCAATTAATCAAGTTATCCAGCATGTCATTGGTCCCTCGATGCTTCATCCGATTCGTTGGTACATCGTCCTCTCTTGCGACCTATTGCCCAATCGGCCAGTTGACTCTACAACTTCGATATCCTTGGTGCAATACCCGCTCTTCTTGGCCCAATGCCCGAATCCATGGCCCGAAGCCTTCTGTCGATACGTCGACCGATCCACCGGCCCGACATCCAATCTTCTGACATGTTCCTCCAGCACAATGTGATTTTCCTGCTTTAATTATCTCATCCTGATCGAAGCATTCTGCGTCATTCAAAGCGCAGATTAAATCATAAACACATATCAAGTAGTTTCATCATCAAAATACGAGATTCAACATAATTGACGTACCAAAACAAGAATGCTTTGTCAATTGTATTAATTATTGTAATTAGTCTATAAATTAAGTTAGGATTGAGAGGTAATCCTACTAATTTAGTTAAGGGCCAATTGGGCCCTTAACAGGGTTAAATTGGGTTGGATTGAACAGCCAATTCAGCACCTGAAATCATGGCCAGTGGTGGCACCGCTTGGGAGACCCAGTCTCCTAGGTGGTCTGGGCGGTGGTACTGTTGGCAGTTAATACTACTAGCGGTGGTACTGCCCCTGTCAGGCAGTGGTACCACCAGAGCTCGGTCTTCGAGCTCTGTTAGGTGGTCGTACCACCCAGATTGGGTGGTGGGACTGCCCAGTATCAGTGGCAGGTAATAGTATTGTCAGTACCCCAGAAAACTAGGATCAGTCACTTTGTGGCTCCAAGTTTAAAGTCATTGGAGTCTATAAATACCCCACCATTTTCTGAATGAAAGGGCACGAAATTATTGGCATAATCTTGAGTCTTTGAAGTGTTCAAGTGTTGTAAAAGTGCTAGAGTACTCATCTCTTTCTAAGTGTTGAGATCATTCAAGAGAGGTGTTGTCACGCCCCCCGAATTATCACATTCAGGAGGTGTGACCCTATCTAAAATCAATAATATGATAATTCATCATCAATTCAATCCAGGATCTAATCTAACAATTTGAGGAAACTAAGAATCATTCAAAATTGATATTCACAATTCATAAACCTATACGTTACATAAATCATAATCCACTTCACTCAGAGATTCACAAAATCTAAAGGCAACTCAACTAAACATCAACCACAACACAAATCCATAATCGTAGAAATATATACAATCACAAAAAGATAATTATTTACCATGAGTTCTTATCCTTATACAACTTAAACGTATCATTCCATAAACATGAGCGGTCCTTTAAACTTTTACAACACATAAGTATCAACATATCCTTAACATTACATCAGTAGTAAAGTATACTATACAACAAAAAAACCTATCATCCAACAAAAATTAGCTCAAAAATCTTCTAACCTTTTACTACTTCAACCCAATTCTAGCTTTTCAGTGCGTGACAAACTATCCTGAAAAATTTATATAGCAACGGGGTGAGCATAAAGAGCTCAGCAAGCGACTAACGTATCCATGACGATAGGAGAAGTTCAAGCAGGCTTAGTATCAAGATAACAAAAGCAAAAATATAAGTGTTTATTTGGAATCATCTCATTAGATATAAAAAATTACAAAGGGTTACCTCATTCGAAAATAGGCATTAGACATAACAATAGGAGAAAGGAAATTGGAGCATTTCATTGGCAAAAGAAACATTTAGGCATGTATCAAATGACACATAAAGCATTTAGGAGCATATCAAAGGTGTAAGAGTGTTTGGGAGCATAACAATGACATACGAAACACTTCAAAGTATAACAAGTGAACCGAATAATAAATACAAGCTTGAATGTCATTTTTTATGTAGTATGCATTCTATTTTTTTTTTATCCAAAACATAAATATAAACTCATAAGCAAAGCTTTGGATATCATATCAAAAACATAGAGGGCGCTGTGGGACCACATACATAATGTGATTCATCCATTTCTGGATGACCACCAAGCATAAGTCTCCCACGTTTGGGAGCTCCATCCACCCACGTTTGGGTGAAGTCAATGGGGCCGGCAGAGCAATCGCGGGCTCTAAGCATAACTCCCTTCACCATTTCTGGCAAAGGTTCACAATATCCCATAAGACACCAGAGTACAAAAGGGTAGTATGAACAATAACATTGGCACATATCAGAAGCACATGCAAAACAACGGAGATATGCATGTGCCTTTATCAAACAAGGAAATGCAAACAAAGCATTACATAATAAATTTCAGACATATAACAATTTCAGGATGAACAATATAAGAATTTCAAAGGACTAATATAAAGCTCAATTGAAAAATAATTTAGCAGAAATCAAATTTCCAATAGGATAAAAATTAAATAGGCAAAACCCAACAAAGTTTTCAATTCTGATAAAATTTGAATGGTACATTTCCTGAATTGTTTGAGTAACCAAGCATGCTCCAATTCACTAAAAATGGGTGTCATTGGAAAGTTGTATCAATCTATTTTTAGATGAACTAAAAACAGGAAGCTACAACAAATAGAGTAAAGGAAAGTTAGAATTGATCATCTATGTTTTGTAGAATTGATAGGATTAATTAAAATAGATGTTTCAGAAAGCAAACATACTTGAAAATTTCAATATTATATGTCAAAAGAAAGATATGTGAATGTAGTTTCCAAAGAACTAAGCTTTGTATAATTTAGAATTTTCACTAGAGAGTTATGAGCAATTTAGTAATAGAAGGTCAGAATTAATCATCTCTGTTTTGTAGAATTGATAGAATCAATTTAAATAGATTTTTCAAAAGGCAAACATACTTCAAAATTTCTATATTATATGTCAAAAGAAAGATATGCGAATCTATTTTCCTTAGAACTAATTTTTCATAATTCAGAATTTTTACTAGAGAGTTATGAGTAATTCGTTAATAGAAGGTCAGAATTGATCATCTCTATTTTGCAGAATTGATAGAATCAATTTAAATAGATGTTTCAGAAGGAAAACAAACTTCAAAATTTCCAAATTAGGTGTCAAAAGAAATATATATGAATCTAGTTTTCAAAGAACTAAGTTTAACATAATTCAGAATTTTCACCAGAGTTATGAGCAATTTAGTAATAGAAGGTCAGAATTCATAGTATTTGTTTTACCAAATACATGAGGTCTTTTCATTCAATTGTTTGGATAGATAAATTTACTCTAAATCTTTCAATTTTTTGTCAAATAAAATCTCTATAAGTCTCATTTCGTATGAAAGAGGTTTTTCCTCAATCCAAAATTGGTGCAAAATGTTATGGTCACACGAGTACTGAAAGGTCAAAATCTGAAAAATTTCAGATTCAACATTTGATGTATAAACGGCATAGATATCTTACATGCAGCCACAATCTCCCAATTTTCTCAAAATCAAGGTGAAAACAAGGATCAAAATTTAACTCTAGGGTGGGTTAGAACACTTGCCTTAAAAAGTTTTGATTTCCAAATGTGGTGGATTTGATGCAAAGCCTTACGCCAAGATAAAACTTCTTCTTCTTCAATTCTTTCTCTTTCTCTTCTCCTTCAATTCCTTCTCCTCTTCTCAAGTTACGTTGGCTGTAAAGTTTCCCTCAATTATGCCTTAAATTACTTAAGTTTGACTCATGCTAAAATAGTGAGGTGGCAAGCATGCATAGAGGTTTAGGTGTCATCTTAAGAATAAATGTAAGTGGCTCATCCTTGCTAATTTCACATGTCCTCCATTTTATTTTTTTTTATTTTTTTTATTTTTAGTATGAATCTTTTACAAATCACCTTCAATTAGTGAGATTCACATTTTGGTCCCTCATAATATTTTCAATATATATAAAAAATATTTAGTGCTAAAGAACTATTTTAAAAAAAATCCTCATATTTACAAATAAATCCTTATAAATTTTCAATAAAAATGAGGGGTGTTACACTCTCCTCTTCTTAAAAGAAAATTTAGTCCTCTAAATTTGTCATACCTCTTTCGGCATAAAGATGAGGGTAAGCTTTCTTCATTTCTTCCTCTAGCTCCTAGGTTGTTTCATTTATAGGATGATGCTTCCAAATTACTTTAACCAGAGTAATGATTCTATTTCTTAATATCTTCTCCTTTTTATCAATAATCCGAATGGGCTCTCTTTCTTGTAAAACAAGTCTTTCTCAATCACAATCGGCTCATACTCAATGACATGAAAGGGATCAGGTATATACTTTCTGAGCATTGACACATGAAATATATCATGGATATGACACATCGATGGTGGCACGGCAATCTTGTATGCGACAGAGCCAATTCTTTCAAGGATCTCGAAAGGTCCAACGAACCTTGGGTTTAACTTTCCTTTCTTTCCAAATCTTACAACGCCTTTGGAAGGGGAGACCTTTAGGAATACAAAATCCCCTACTTGGAACTCGATATCTCATCTTTTGTTATTAGCATAGCTCTTTTGCCGACTCTGAGCAGCCTTTAGCCTTTTTATGATAACCTGAATCTTTTCATTAGTCTCTTGTACTTTATCACCATGCTAATAACTTTCTATAACCAACTTCCTCCCAACATTTAGGCATTCTGCACTTTCCACCAAACACCTTGAAATGTATATTGCAATCTCCTTCTTCATACCTTTCTACCAATAATGACTTTGAAGATCTCTATACATTTTCGTGCTACCAGGATGCATGGTGTACTTTAAATTGTAACCTTCGTTCAAGATTTGGTTCTTAATATCTAGGTCATTTGGAACACATATTCTATCCCCAAATCTTAATAGGCCATCATCTGAAATTTGAAAATTCAACTTCAATCACTTTTCAACTTCATTCTTCAAGTATATTAAATGTGGATCTCATTGTTGTCCTTCTTTAATTTGTTGAATGAAATCAGTTTGTAAAAAGTGATCATTTTGTATAACAATCTATACTGGTATGATAAGAAGATAGTCAATCCATACCAAGTATAATATCAAAACTCTAACTCTCTAGAGAACTAAATTAGCAAAAAGTTCAAGTTCTCTAATAAAAATCAGACAAGAGGATAAGATTCAAGTTCGTTATCAAAGAATCTCCAATGATCGTATTTACATATAGCACATAATGCAGTGGTCTAGGTTGAATACCCAAGTGATAAGCAAAATATTATGAATCAAATCATAGATGAGACCCATGGTCAAACAAATATTTATATTTTTTCATAAATATAGATAATACCGTCGACCACCGATTCAGAAGCTTTAGAATCATATTCAGTGATAGCATACACTCTAACATGGGCTGATGATTTAGGAGGTAGTGACTCTTTCTTTTTGTTCAATGGGCAATCTTTTGATTCATGATCCAACTTTCCACAAGCTAAATAGACTCTAATCACCCATAAACACAAACTTGTTTCATAATTTAACTCATATCTTACACAGGATTAAGTCTTTTGTGGTGACTTTCATTTTTTTTTAAATCCAAATGTCTTAACCCTTTTGTTATCACTTTCTGATTCATTTCTAATCTTTTTTTTTTTTTGGTAAACTTTTCTTTGCTATTCCTATCCTTGATCTCTAGGTATTCTTTTAATTATCAGAACAATTTTGTACATCAAATATCTTCTCCATTCGTATCATCCATTTTTCTGCCACCAATGGATTAAGTGCACCATGCTTCTGCTACGCCACTCTGATTCAATATCCCCGATCACCCCTTTCATCTCACTTAATTAATTAAAACTAGATGAAGTAGGAGAATCAAATGTCCTCGTCCTCCTAGATTCCTAAAGACATCAAAGAAAATTTCTACCAATCACTATATTTCACTAGGCCTCAATATATTTTGCACATCAACATATCAAATATTTTAGTGATCCTCAAACTATGCTTTGATACCAACTTTGTCACGCCCCCCGAATTATCACATTCAGGAGGTGTGACCCTGTCTGAAATCAATAATATGATAATTAATCATCAATTCAATCCAGGATCCAATCTAACAATTTGAGGATACTTAGAATCATTCAAAATCGATATTCACAATTCATAAACCTGTACGTTACATAAATCATAATCCACTTCACTCAGAGATTCACAAAATCTAAAGGCAACTCAACTAAACATCAACCACAACACAAATCCATAATCATAGAAATATATACAATCATAAAAAGATAATTATTTACCATGAGTTCTTATCCTTATACAACTTAAACGTATCATTCCATAAACATGAGCGGTCCTTTAAACTTTTACAACACATAAGTATCAACATATCCTTAACATTACATCAGCAGTAAAGTATACTATACAACAAAAAAACCTATCATCCAACAAAGATTAGCTAAAAAATCTTCTAGCCTTTCACTGCTTCAACCCAATTCTATCTTTTCAGTGCATAACAAACTACCCTGAAAAACTTATATAGCAACGGGGTGAGCATAAAGAGCTCAGCAAACGACTAACGTATCCATGGCGATAGGAGAAGTTCAAGCAGGCTTAGTATCAAGATAACAAAAGCAGAAATACAAGCGTTTATTTGGAATCATCTCATTAGATATAAAAAAATCACAAAGGGTTACCTCATTCGAAAATAGGCATTAGACATAACAATAGGAGAAAGGAAATTGGAGCATTTCATTGGCAAAAGAAACATTTAGGCATGTATCAAATGGCACATGACGCATTTAGGAGCATATCAAAGGTGTAAGAGTGTTTGGGAGCATAACAATGACATACGAAACACTTCAAAGTATAACAAATGAACCGAATAATAAACACAAGCTTGTATGTCATTTTTGATGTAGCATGCATTCTATTTCTTTTTATCCAAAGCATAAATATAAACTCATAAGCAAAGCTTTGGATATCATATCAAAAACATAGAGGGCGCTGTGGGACCACATACATAATGTGATTCATCCATTTCTGGATGACCACCAAGCATAAGTCTCCCACGTTTGGGAGCTCCATCCACCCACGTCTGAGTGAAGTCAATGGGGCCGGCAGAGCAATCGCAGGCTCTAAGCATAACTCTCTTTACCATTTCTGGCAAAGGTTCACAATATCCCACAAGACACCAGAGTACAAAAGGGTAGTATGAACAATAATATTGGCACATATTAGAAGCACATGTGGAACAACGGAGATATTCATGTGCCTTTATCAAACAAGGAAATGCAAACAAAGCATTACATAATAAATTTCAGACATATAACAATTTTAGGATGAACAATACAAGAATTTCAAAGGACTAATATAAAGCTCAACTGAAGAAGAATTTAGCAGAAATCAAATTTCCAATAGGATAAAAATTGAATAGGCAAAACCTAACAAAGTTTTCAATTTTTGTTAGAATTTGAATAGTACATTTCCTAAATTGTTTGAGTGACCAAGCATGCTCTAATTCACTAAAAATGGGTGTCATTGGAAAGCTGTATCAATCTATTTTTAGATGAACTAAAAACAAGAAGTTACAACAAATAGAGTAAAGGAAGTTTAGAATTGATCATCTCTGTTTTACAAAATTGATAGGATCAATTTAAATAGATGTTTTAGAAGGCAAACATACTTCAAAATTTCTAAATTATATATAAAAGAAAGATTTGCGAATCTAGTTTCCAAAGAACTAATTTTGCATAATTTAGAATTTTCACTAGAGAGTTATGAGCAATTTAGTAATAAAAGGTCAGAATTAATCATCTCTATTTTGCAGAATTGATAGAATCAATTTAAATAGATTTTTCAAAAGGCAAACGTACTTCAAAATTTTTAAATTATATGTCAAAGAAAGATATGCGAATCTAGTTTCCAAAGAACCAGTTTTACATAATTCAGAATTTTCACTAGAGAGTTATGAGCAATTTAGTAATAGAAGGTCATATTTGATCATCTCTATTTTGCAGAATTAATAGAATCAATTTAAATAGATGTTTCAGAAGGAAAACATACTTCAAAATTTCCAAATTAGGTGTCAAAAGAAAGATATATGAATCTAGTTTCCAAAGAACTAATTTAACATAATTCAGAAATTTTACCAGAGAGTTAAGAGCAATTTAGTAACAGAAGGTCAGAATTCATAGTATCTGTTTTACCAAATACATGAGGTCTTTTCATTCAATTGTTTGGATAGGCAAATTTACTCCAAATCTTTCAATTTTTTGTCAAATGAAAGCTCTATAAGTCTCCTTTCGTATGAAAGAGGTTTTTCCTCAATCCGAAATTGGTGTAAAATGTTATGGTCACATGAAAGGTCAAAATCTGAAAAATTTCAGATTCAACATTTGATGTATAAACGGCATAGATATCTGACATGCAGCCACAATCTCCCAATTTTCTCAAAATTAAGGTGAAAACAAGGATCAAAATTTATCTCTAGGATGGGTTAGAACACTTACCATAAAAAGTTTTGATTTCCAAATGTGGTGGATTTGATGCAAAGCCTTAAGCTAAGATAAAACTTCTTCTTCTTCAATTCTTTCTCTTTCTCTTCTCCTTCAATTCTTTCTTCTCTTCTCAAGTTACGTTGGCTGCAAAGTTTCCCTCAATTGTGCCTTAAATTACTTAGGTTTGACTCATACTAAAATAGTGAGGTGGCAAGTATGCATAGAGGTTTAGGTGTCATCTTAAGAATAAATGTAAGTGGCTCATCCTTGCTAATGACACATGTCCTCCACTTTATTTTTTTTTATTTTTAGTGTGAATCTTTCACAAATCACCTTCAATTAGTAAGATTCACATTTTGGTCCCTCACAATATTTTTAATATATAAAAAAATATTTAGTGCTAAATAATTATTTTAAAAAAAATCCTCATATTTACAAATAAATCCTTATAAATTTTCAAAAAAAATTATGGATGTTATAGGTGTGAAACTTGTAAGGGTTATCTCCTAAACCCGTGAAAAGAAGAAAGCACTGTAAAAGGTGGTTGGTCTTCACCTATTGAAGGAAGGCCATTAGTGGACGCTAGTAACCTCGATGGAGGAGGAATCCAAAAGTGGATGTAAGTCACAACGACCAAACCACTCTAAATTCTGATTTGCATTTTGTATTGAGCAATTTACCTTTCTTGCATGCTACTTTACCTTCTTACTGCTTTCTCTACGCTCCCATATGCTTTCAAGTTAAAATCTTTATGAAACGATTTTTATCGGAATCGGGTTTAATCGAAACAAAGACTTTTGAAATGGGTAATTTTTCTACTGTACTAATTCATCCCCCCCCCCCCCTCTTAGTGCTGCTCTTGATCCTAACAATTGGTATCAGAGCAAGGTCACTCTCATTTGGTTTGAAACCCAAGAGAGAGGGCATTTGCCGGCAACCAAGAGAGTTACTCAATTACACATCTGCCCATGTTCAATGGAACGGATTACATATATTGGAAGACTAGAATGAGAATTTTTTTGATTTCTATGGATTTTGAGCTATAGAACATTGTCGAAAATAAATTTCAAAAGTCTTCTCTTACAATGGACGATTGGAATGAATTGGAGAATAAGACTTCTGCTTTAAATGCCAAGGCTATGAATGCCTTGTTTTGTGCTTTTGATAAAAACAAGTTCAATCGAGTGTCCATTTGTGAAATGGATTTTGATATTTGACAAATACTCGAAGTGACTCACGAAGGTATTGGTAGAGTAAAGGAGTCAAAAATTAATCTTTTAGTCCATACTTATGAGTTGTTTCGAATGAAACCGAGTGAGACCATTGGAGACATGTATACTCGATTTACGGATGTCGTCAATGGTCTAAAAAGACTTAGTAAAAATTTTTCAGATTTCCAACTTGTTAATAAAATCTTATGATTCCTTCCAAAGAGCCGGGATCCTAAAGTAATAGCCATTCAAATGACTCAATACAACATAATAAGTTGTATAGATCGATTTTTTAGGCACCCAACGTCAAATGGGTATCTAAAAATCACTCTTTTTTATAGAAATATTTACCATCACAAGCTAAAAGTAAGAGATGATACCTTAATAGTGGATGCTCAAGGCATATGACCGGAGATCCATCTCAATTCTCTAAGCTCACTAGCCTAGACGAAGGATATGTCACCTTCGGAGACAACAACAAGGGCAAAATTATTGAAAAAGGAACCATAGGTAACAAATCCAACTTTTTTATTGAAGATGTATTATTAGTTGATGGCTTAAAACATAACCTTTTGAGCATTAGTCAATTATGTAATAAAGGATACATCATTAGATTTGAATCCAATGCTTGCATTATTGAAAAATCACACAAAAATATATCTATAATTGCTCTAAAATAAAATAATGTTTACACTATCGATATTGATGATCTTTGTAATGAAATGTGTTTTTCAGTTTTGAATGACGATGTTTGGCTTTGGCATAGGAGATTAGGTCGTGCTAGTATGAAACTAATCTCTCAAATCTCATCTAAAGAACTTGTAAGAGGAATTCCTCACATTAAGTTCGTTAAAAATAATGTGTGTGATGCATGTCAATTAGGAAAACAAATAAAATGTAGTTTCAAACTAAAGAACCAAATAAGCACCTCTAGACCATTACAATTGATCCATATGGACTTGTTCGGACCAATTGCTACATCAAGCCTAGGAGATAGTAAATACATCTTTGTCATCATGGATGATTATAGTATATACACTTGGACTTACTTTTTAGTACACAAAAGTGATTGCAAAATATAGCCTTCATAAATATTTTTAGGCTGAAGCCGTAAATACGGCATGGCATGTCATGAATAGGGTTCTAGTAAGACCATTACTCTCCAAAACTCCTCATGAGTTGTGGAATAACAAAAAAACCAAAGTTTCATATTTTAAAGTTTTTGAGTGTAAATATTTTATTTTGAATGAAAAAGATGCCTTAGGAAAGTTTGATGCAAAATCCGATAAAGAAATTTTTCTTAGCTATTCTGCTATTTCTAAAGTATTTCATATTTTTAACAAAATAACTTTGGTTATAGAAGAATCTATTCATGTTTTTAATAAAGTTTTCGGAGTTAAGAAAAATGATTTTGATGATGATCTTAATTTTGATGCTTTGAATTTAAATAAAACCCTTTCTCCATCTAGCAACTTGGATGCATCTTCTTCCGAAACATCCTTACCCAAGGAATGGAAGTATATAGATGCTCATCCTAAGGAGCTAATCATAGGAGACACATCAAAAGGGGTTCAAACTCGTTCTTCTCTTAAGAATTTTTATGTCAAGACCACTTTTCTCTCCCAAATTGAACCTAAATGCATTAATGAGGCCTTAAAAGATTATTCATGGGTTATCGCGATACAAGAAGAGTTGAATCAATTTGAGAGAAATGAGGTGTGGAAGCTTGTTCTAAGGCCAAATAACCATTTAGTTATTGGTACTAAATGAGTCTTTAGAAACAAGCAAAATGAATTTAGTATCGTGGTTAGAAACAAGGCTAGATTGGTGGCCAAGGGTTTCAACCAAGAAGAATGTATCGATTATGAAGAAACCTTCGCTCCTGTGGCACGATTAGAAGCTATAAGGATGCTCCTTGCCTATGTTAGTAGTAATAATTTTAAGTTATTTCAAATGGATGTTAAAAGTACTTTTTTTAATGGCTTTATTTTCAAAGAAGTTTATGTTAAACAATCTCCCGGATTTGAGAATGATGATCTCCCTAATTATATGTTTAAATTGACTAAAGCTCTCTATGGATTGAAACAAGCCTAGAGGGCTTGGTATGAGAGACTTAGCTCATTTCTTATCTAAAATAATTTCTCTAAAGGCAAGGTCGATACCACATTATTTATTAAAAATTTTAAAAATAATTTTTTTATTATTTAAATTTATATTGATGATATTATTTTCTGTTCCATGAATGAATCTTTATACGAATTATTTGCAAAGAGTATGATTCTAGAGTTTGAAATGAGTTTGATGGGGGAACTAACCTTCTTTTTAGGTTTACAAATCAAACAACTTAATGATGATATTTTTCTTAGTCAAACAAATTATGCATTAGACTTATTAAAATAGTTTAATATGGATAGGTCAAATGCTATCAATACTCCTATGAGTACCTCTACTACATTAGACATTAACGAAAGTGGAGAAAACTTTGATCAAAAAACTTACAGGGGTACGATAGGTAGTTTACTATACCTCACTGCAACTAGATCGGACATCATGTTTAGCGTAGGACTTTGTACTAGGTTTTATTCTAATCCTAAGATATCTCATCTTAAATTAGTTAAAAGAATTCTTAGATATCTTAAAGGAACCACTAATCTAGGATTATGGTATCCAAAATCCGAAAACTTCGAATTGATTGCTTATGCTGATGTGGATTTTGTTGGATGTAGATTAGATAGAAAAAGCACATCCGGAACATGTCAATTCTTAGGTCATACACTTGTCTCTTGGTCTTCCAAGAAACTAAACTTGGTTGCACTATCTACAATCGAAGTCGAATGCATAACTGCGAGTGCATGTTATGCACTAGTTGTGTAAATAAAAAATACTTTAGAGGATTATAAGATTCACCTTAAGAATATTCCCATAAAATGTGATAACACAAGTACAATATGTTTAACAAAAAATCTCATTCAACAATCTAGAACTAAACATATTGACATTAGGCATCATTTTATACGAGATCATGTTGATAATCATGATGTAATTTTAGAATTTATTGATACAAAATATCAATTGACCGATATCTTTACAAAACCTTTAAATGAAGAACAATTTGATTTTATAATAAGGGAGTTAAGAATGTTAAGTTGTCCAAATGCATGAATTTGATCTATATATTTTCTGAACTTTCTCGATTCTTTAAAACTCTCATTAAATTATTTCATAAATAAGGCTTTCATGAAATCCGTGTTGAATCTCGGATTTTGATGATATAATCAATTGGTGGGTTAATTGATCTAATCCATATTATTGAGTTAAGTGAGTAGGATTAACTACGATAACCAGAAAACATAAAGCAAGGATACCGGAGTCGAGCTCGATGGACGTTTAAGAGACCGAAGAATCATCGGAGATGCTGCCGGAACCAACCGAGAAGAAATCGGGAACGTGTCAGAAGTTCGCCGAAGAAATCGTCGGAGGCTCGCGGAGATCACCGAGAAGGCTCAGCTACTCGTTAAAGTCATCACAAAGATTGGGAGCTTGCAGGTAGTCCGTCGGAAGAAGTTCGTCGGAAAGCTCGCCAGAACAAGACTCGACGTTCGCGGTTAAAAAAACTTGCTTAGGATGTTTTTTTTGTGTTATGTAGTTCACCTGTAATTAGGATTAGGATTAAGAGATAATCCTATATCCTGGTTAAGGGCCAACTGGGCCCAAAGTCAAATTTTGGTTTGGGCTAAAATTAAGCCAAACCAATGAATCAGAAAGCTAGGCGGTGGCACCGCCTGGCAGGGCGGTGACACCTCCTTGGTTGGGCGGTTGCACCGTCCAGCACCCGAGCGCTGGGCGGTGGCACCGCCTGGCTGGGCGGTGGAACCTCCAGCACAGGGAACCCTAAGAGAATTCAAATTTTGGAGCCCAAAATTTGAATCCTCTTGAGGCCTATAAATACCCCTCAAATCTCAACTGAGGTTACAACTTTTGAGAAGCATTTTGATTGAGAGAAAAGTCTTAGAAAGTCTTAGCAAGTCTTGTTTTCAATTTGCTAGAGAGTTCTACTCCTCCTTTCTTATTGAAAATTTGTAAGAGGTTGAGCTGCTTGTAAACGGTTGTAAGAGGGGTGTTTACCCTTCCATTTCAAGAGACTTGCTAGTGAAAGGTGGGAGCCTCATCGAAGAGGGGCCTCGCAAGTGGAGTAGGTCATTTGACTGAACCACTCTAAAAATCGGCGTAATCTTTGGTTTGCTTTTTATTATTGTCATTTACATTACTGCAAATCTTCTTACTGCTTTAGTTCCTTATTACTCTTGCTGCGCAACTTCAAGAATACGCCTTCAAGTTAAATTTCTCAAGTTTCGTTCTTAACGTACGAAAGATTTTGATTAAAATCAAAGTTTTAATCCACTGCACTAATTCACCCCTCCCTCTTAGTGCCGCTCCGATCCTAACAAGTGGTATCAGAGCAAGATTATCTCTCATATTTGGTTTAATACCCAAGAGAGATGGCTTACTCCGGCATGCAAGAGGGCCATTCTATTGCACGACCACCTTTGTTTAATGGGTCGGATTACACATATTGGAAGACTCGCATGAGAATCTTCCTCATTTCTTTGGACTTTGAGCTTTGGTCTATTGTCGAGAATTGATTTCAAAAATCTTCTCTTCCGATGAGCGAATGGGATGAATCGGAGAAGAAGGTTTTTGCTTTAAATGCAAAGGCTATGAATGCCTTGTTTTGTGCACTAGACAAAAACGAATTTAATCGTGTTTCAATGTGTGATTCGGCTTTTGATATTTGGAGAACTCTTGAGGTCACTCATGAAGGCACTAGCCGAGTGAAAGAGTCCAAAATCAACATCCTTGTGCACTCTTACGAACTTTTCCGAATGAAACCAAGTGAGTCCATCGGAGACATGTACACCCGGTTTACGGATGTCATCAATGGACTCAAAGCTCTTGGTAAAGATTTTACTAACTTTGAACTAGTAACTAAAATCTTAAGATCCCTCCCTAAAAGTTGGGATCCAAAAGTTACGGCCATTCAAGAGGCCAAAGACCTTAAAGCATTCCCTCTTGAAGAACTCATTGGGTCTCTAATGACCTACGAAATGACATGTCAAGCTCATGACGAGCTCGAGAACCCCCTTCCAAAGAACAGGAAGGATATGGCACTCAAATCACAAGAAGACCACTTGAAAGGAACATCAAGTGATGAGGACAGTGACAATGACATTGCACTTTTGACTCAAAAATTTAAAAAATATTTAAGAAAGAACAGATTTAAAAATAATACAAAAAATAAATTTGAACAAAAGAAGGACCAAGTGATTTGCTATGAATGCAAAAAACCGGGACACTATAAGAACGATTGTCCTCAAGCCAAAAAGAGAACATCAAAGAAGAAGGCATTCAAGGCAACGTGGGATGATTCAAGCGCATCCGAAGAAGAGGAGTCCAACACCGAGCAAATTGCTCATTACGCGTTAATGGCGTTAGGAGAAGAGGTATGTGATTTATTTAATGAAGACTTATCTTTTGAAGAACTATCTATCGCTTTTCATGAATTATTTGATGAATGTAGAACTGTTAGCAAGAAGTTAAGTATCTTAAAGAAAGAGCATGCTTTGCTACAAGATAAGTTTGATAGTCTTCAAACTCCTCCATGCTCTAAGTGTGAGCACTTAGAAGCAATAAAAAATGAAAATTTGCTTCTTAAGGAAACCTTAAACAAGTTTAAGGTTGGTAGCAAAGGATTAGATATGATCCTTGCACACAAGGGTCACATCGCAAATAGAAATGGAATTGGATTTGTAAAAGGATTACATCAAAATCCTACCACTTTCATAAAAGGACCTACATTACATGTTTCCTCTTATATAAAATGTAACTTTTGTTGCAAATCCGGACATATTGCCTACAAATGCCCATTTAGGAAAATTAGTTCATAAAAATTAATATGGGTTCCTAAAGGAACTATAAAGAATTCAATCATAAATAACAAAGTTAGTGGGTCAATTTTTGAGGCACCCAAAATCAAATGGGTACCTAAAAATCATCCTCTTTTGTAGACAAACCCACAAGCTAGGAGCAAGAGATGGTATCTCGATAGTGGATGCTCAAGACATATGACTGGAGATCCATCTCATTTCTCTATGCTCACTAGCAAAGAAGAAGGGTACGTTACCTTCGGAGACAACAACAAGGGCAAAATCATTGGCAAGGGAATTATTGGTAACAAATTTAATTTTTCCATTGATGATGTCTTACTAGTTGATGGATTGAAACATAATCTCTTGAGTATTAGTCAACTATGCGATAAAGGTTACATCGTTAGATTTGAATCAAATATGTGCATTATTGAAAAACCAAATCATAACATGACTATGATTGCTTTAAAACAAAATAATGTCTATACCATCAATCTTGATGAACTAAGTAATGAAATGTGCTTCTCCACCGTAAATGATGATGCTTGGCTTTGGCATAGGAGATTAGGCCATGCAAGCATGAAAACAATATCTAAGATCTCATCTCAAGAATTAGTACGAGGAATTCCAAATATAAACTTTATTAAGGACAAAGTATGCGATGCATGTCAACTAGGCAAACAAATAAAAACAAGCTTCAAACCAAAAAATCAAATTAGCACTACTAGACCATTACAATTGATCCATTTGGACTTATTTGGACCAATTGATACAACAAGTCTAGGTGGAAGCAAATATGCTTTTGTGATTGTGGATGACTACTCTAGATACACTTGGACCTATTTCTTAGCTCACAAAAGTGATTGCTTCAAGTGTTTCTCTAAATTTTGTAAACTCACTCAAAACGAAAAAGGCTTCATGATTTCATCAATTCGGAGTGATCACGGTGGTGAATTCCAAAACCGTGACTTTCAAAATTTTTGCGAAAGTAATGGGTACAATCACAACTTCTCAACTCCAAGAAATCCTCAACAAAATGGAGTAGTTGAAAGGAAAAATAGAAACCTACAAGAAATGGCAAGAACTATGTTGAATGAACATAGTTTACCTAAGTACTTTTGGGCCGAAGCCGTAAATACGGCTTGCTACATCATGAATAGAGTCCTAATAAGACCATCCTTATCCAAAACTCCCTATGAATTATGGAATAACAAAAAACCAAACATCTCCTATTTTAAAGTTTTTGGTTGTAAATGCTTTATTTTAAATGAAAGGGATACTTTAGGAAAATTTGATGCTAAATCCGATGAAAGCATCTTTCTTGGTTACTCTTCCGTTTCTAAAGCTTTTCGGGTTTTTAATAAAAGAACTTTAGTAATTGAAGAGTCTATTCATGTAGTTTTTAATGAAATTTCCGATTTAAAGAAAAATGATTTTGATGATGATCTTGGTTTTGATAATTTGAATTTAAATAAACCCTCTCCTCAAAATAGCCATTTGAATGCATCTTCTTCCGAAATTTCTTTATCAAAAGAATGGAAGTATGTAGATACTCATCCAAAAGAGCAAATTATAGGAGATACATCAAAAGGGGTTCAAACTCGTTCTTCTTTCAAAAATTTCTGTGCTAACGCCGCTTTCCTTTCTCAAATTGAACCTAAATGCATTGACGAAGCCTTAAAAGATGATTTTTGGATCATTGCAATGCAAGAAGAATTGAACCAATTTGAGAGGAATGAGGTATAGAAGCTTGTTCCTAGACCAAGTGACCACTTAGTCATAGGTACTAAGTGGGTCTTTAGAAATAAGCAAGACGAAAATGGTATCGTGGTTAGAAACAAGGCTAGATTAGTGGCCAAAGGTTTCAACCAAGAAGAAGGTATCGATTACGAAGAAACCTTCGCTCCCGTGGCTCGATTAGAAGCCATAAGGATGCTCCTTGCCTATGCTAGTAGTAATAATTTTAAACTATTTCAAATGGATGTTAAAAGTGCTTTCTTGAATGGTTTTATTTCTGAAGAAGTATTTGTCGAACAACCTCCCGGATTTGAAAATTCTCTTCTTCCTAATCATGTATTCAAATTGACTAAAGCTCTCTATGGCTTAAAACAAGCTCCTAGAGCTTGGTATGAAAGGCTTAGTTCCTTTCTTATTTTAAATAATTTTACCAAATGCAAGGTTGATACTACATTGTTTATTAAACATTTTGAAAATAATTTTCTTATTGTGCAAATTTATGTTGACGATATTGTGTTTGGCTCTTCGGATGAATCACTATGTGAATCATTTGCCAAATGTATGAGTCTTGAATTTGAAATGAGTTTAATGGGTGAATTAACTTTCTTTTTGGGATTACAAATCAAACAACTTAGTGATGGTATATTTCTTAACCAATCCAAATATACATTAGAATTGTTAAAACGATTTAACATGGATAATTCAAAAGCAATAAACACCCCTATGAGTACTGCGACTAAGTTAGATATGGATGAAAATGGTGAAAGTTTCGATCAAAAAACATATAGGGGAATGATAGGTAGTCTACTCTACCTCACTGCGACTAGACCGGATATTATGTTTAGTGTAGGACTTTACGCTAGGTTTCAATCTAATCCTAAATTATCTCATCTTAAGAGTGTTAAAAGAATATTTAGATATCTTAAAGGAACTCCAAATTTAGGATTGTGGTATCCAAAATCTGAAAAATTCGATCTAATAGCTTATGCATATGCCGATTTTGGCGGATGCAGGATAGATAGAAAAAGTACATCCGGAACATGCCAATTTTTAGGACATGCACTTGTTTCTTGGACTTCCAAGAAACAAAATTCAGTCGCACTATCTACGGCGGAAGCCGAATACATTGCTGCAAGTGCATGTTGTGCACAAGTAATTTGGATGAAAAATACATTAGAAGACTATGGAATTCACCTTGAAAATATTCCCATAAAATGCGATAATACTAGTGCCATATGCCTTACCAAAAATCCAATTCAGCACTCTAGAACTAAGCACATCGACGTTAGGCATCATTTCATACGCAATTATGTTCTTAACAATGATGTTGTTCTAGAATTCATTGACACAAAGCATCAATTAGCAGATATATTTACAAAAGCCTTGAATGAAGACCAATTTGAATTCATACGAAGGGAATTAGGCATGCTAAATTGTCCCTAAAATGAACTTCACAAAAAGGACTCGTTCTTTTCCCTTCGTTTATGAATTTGAATTCTTCCTTCTTCTTCAATTCAAAATGATCCATTAAAGTACAAATTATGATCTTGAGGGAAGAAGCTAAATAAAAGGAAGGAAGAAAAAAATTTTTTTTTTCTTTCTTTCTTTCCTCCGCGTGATGCCAGCGGTGGCACCGCCAAATCCGGCAGTTGCACCGACTGGCGCTCGGGTGCCAGGCGGTGACACCGACCAGTTTGGCGGTGACACCGACCGAGTCACCCTTTTAACCCGAGGGGTTAGGGCCGGCGGTGACACCGCCCCCAACCCGAAGAAAGACCTCTCAAAACCCTCTCCCATTCCCTCTAACCCTCATTCTAATTCTTAGAAACATTGGAGAAGGATTCTTGGTGGTCCAAGCTTTCCATCTCTCAACATAATCTCCACGAGGAAACACTTGAAATCCCTCTTTTCTTTTCTCTTTCTCTTGCTTATTTTTCACAATTTCATCATCATGTTGTTTAGAAAATGGCTCCTAAGAGATCAAAAGGAATAAGGATTGAAGGAGATTCATATAACCATGACCTTTTTAGATCAAAAAGGTAGCCCTTAGCTTTCCAAAATTTGAAACACGATGTGTCCATAAGGGAAAATACGTTGATTTGGATGAACTAGAGGACTTAGAACCCATTAGGTGGTTTGCACACCTAGAAGCTCTACCTCTACTACAAATAGATGAACCAATCTATCCACGGTTAGTGAGATTGTTCTATGCCAACCTATATGAAGACAATGATAGCCTAAGCACTTACATTCTAGGAACACCCATTAGAATATTTGACAGCACCATTTGTGAGCTAATTAGCATAACTGAAAAAGATAGGGGATGCTATTTTAAAGGTAAATGGGACGTCAAAAAAATAGGAGCAACCTATTCCGAAGCCGTGAAAATAATTTTTGCAAATCCAAACCTTGACTTCCTACCCAAGAGTTGTGAACACTTAATGCCTTTCAACTCTAAAATTCTTCATCACATTATCACAAGCATCATATTCCCCAAACAATTTCATCTTGACGAAGTAAGTCAAATAGAGATAGGAACCATGTATTGGATTATGACCGGTCAGCATAATTGTTTTGGGTACTTGATTCGCCAACACATGCAGGAAATTATGACTAAAGATACTATATTGCCATATGGGAGGTTAATCACTAGAATTCTTCATGCCTATGACATTTGCATTCCACCCGATGAAGAATCTATTCAAAATGATCGATATAACATAATAAACAAAAACCTGCTGAAAAAACTTAGGTGCACTTTTAGCAATGACATATGGGTTAGGCAGTCTAGAAGGACGGATCCAATTCCTACACCAATAGAACAACCCGAAACACTAATTCTTATGGGAAATGAATCTCCTCCTCCTAGTCCCTTTGGTGCAGCACCTTCAGCTCCTGTTTCCTCCACTGAAGATATCATTATGGCGGAGCTATCTCAGATCAAATCACAGCAAGAACAAATTCAGAATCAACAAGTTGAAATTTTGAAGACACTACGACAGATGAATGAAAAAATAGATATCATGTATCAGCACTATGGATTACCTCCTAAGGATTAAATTGATGTATCTTTTTATTCTGTTCTGTTTGCTTTTAAAAACAAGTTCATGTTTGTCATCGATTGTACGATAACTGATCTTTCCTTTAGATAACTACTGTCTTAATCTGCATAGATGATGATGTCTTTTGGATATATTATTTCTGGCAAATTTGAATGATGAACTTTGATAAATGCTAAACCTTTTTCTATGATCATCAATTAGCTGGCTTGTCCCTTTTTGTTGATGACAAAGGGGGAGAAGTGATGACTTACACCAGAACGATAGCATGACTAATATGAATTACAAAAACTTGTGTGATATGAATGTCTTATATGACTTGCAAATCCTTGAAAATATCACAAGATTGATATCATGAAATTTATATTGAAAATGTTTATCTTCTGTGAGATATGAATGTCTTATATGACTTGCAAATCCTTGAAAATATCACAAGATTGATATCATGAAATTTATATTGAAAATCTTTATCTTCTGTCGTAGCAAAATTCGTCCCGTATCATTTAACTTATGATTTTCATCGAAGTTTCGTACTTACTATTGTTTAATGAGGATAACGATAAAGTTCTACAATTAGAACTTATCGGGTTATGCTTGAATCCAATGGGATGGAATTCAAGTGTTTTTTATCTTCTCATAATATGGCATATAGATAGGGGGAGTTATGTTTAACTCCGTCATCAATTGATTGTCATCATCAAAAAGGGGGAGATTGTTGAATCTCGGATTTTGATGATATAATCAATTGGTGGGTTAATTGATCTAATCCATATTATTGAGTTAAGTGTGCAGGATTAACTACGATAACCAGAAAACATAAAGCAAGGATACCGGAGTCGAGCTCGATGGACGTTTAAGAGACCGAAGAATCATCGGAGATGCTGCCGGAACCAACCGAGAAGAAATCGGGAACGTGTCAGAAGTTCGCCGAAGAAATCGTCGGAGGCTCGCGGAGATCACCGAGAAGGCTCGGCTACTCGTTAAAGTCATCACAAAGATTGGGAGCTTGCAGGGAGTCCGTCGGAAGAAGTTCGTCGGAAAGCTCGCCGGAACAAGACTCGACGTTCGCGGTTAAAAAAACTTGCTTAGGATGTTTTTTTTGTGTTATGTAGTTCACCTGTAATTAGGATTAGGATTAAGAGATAATCCTATATCCTGGTTATGGGCCAATTGGGCCCAAAGTCAAATTTTGGTTTGGGCTAAAATTAAGCCAAACCAATGAATCGGAAAGCCAGGTGGTGGCACCGCCTGGCTGGGCGGTGACACCTCCTTGGCTGGGCGGTTGCACCGTCCAGCACCCGAGCGCTAGGCGGTGGCACCGCCTGGTTGGGCGGTGGAACCTCCAGCACAGGGAACCCTAAGAGAATTCAAATTTTGGAGCCCAAAATTTGAATCCTCTTGAGGCCTATAAATACCCCTCAAATCTCAACTGAGGTTACAACTTTTGAGAAGCATTTTGATTGAGAGAAAAGTCTTAGAAAGTCTTAGCAAGTCTTGTTTTCAATTTGCTAGAGAGTTCTCCTCCTCCTTTCTTATTGAAAATTTGTAAGAGGTTGAGCTGCTTGTAAAAGGTTGTAAGAGGGGTGTTTACCCTTCCATTTCAAGAGACTTGCTAGTGGAAGGTGGGAGCCTCATCGAAGAGGGGCCTCGCAAGTGGAGTAGGTCATTTGACTGAACCACTCTAAAAATCGGCGTAATCTCTGGTTTGCTTTTTATTATTGTCATTTACATTACTGCAAATCTTCTTACTGCTTTAGTTCCTTATTACTCTTGCTGCACAACTTTAAGAATACGCCTTCAAGTTAAATTTCTCAAGTTTCGTTCTTAACGTACGAAAGATTTTGATTAAAATCGAAGTTTTAATCCGCTGCACTAATTCACCCCCCCCCCCCCCCCCTCTTAGTGCCGCTCCGATCCTAACAATCCGAAATATGAATCTACTAAGTATCAAATATTTAATGAGAAATAGATTTGATTTATGAAGGTTTATTCATGGAATTTCTCTTTCATATGATGCTTCTTTCACATAAATTCTTCCTTACTCTTCTCATGAAAGAAGAATTTTTATGAATTTTTAAGTATGAGATGATCACTTGCAAGAATGAGAATTTGATTTCACATAAATATTTTATTTCTTTTTCATGAATCCCTTCTTTTTGTCAAAATTGAAGCATGATTTAATGAAACTTATTTACTGTTTTTGACTTAGTTTAAATCATTTCACAAATTTGGTTCTTAATGGTTTCCCTCCTTACTTTCCTTCCTCTTCTTCATACAAAGTTTTTGATGATAAAATGGGAGAAGTTCATAGAATCTATCACTTTAATGTTGATAAATTTTGATGTTGAGAATTTATGAATGTTACCATGCAACAATGCAATATCGATTGGATAAATTAGTTTGATACTTGAATTTTTTTTTTTACCACACTTGCATTGTTAAATTGTTCTCCTTTTTGTTGATGACAAAAGGGAGAAATAATACCAAAATATGGTAAATTGATGACAAATTGGCATTATAGATGTATGCAAAGTATCTTATTGTAAATGCTTATCATAAACACTTGTATACTTTGTGGTATGCTTGAAATATAATTGGAATCGTTATATACATTGTAACACATCGCAAATTCTTGAAACATATCAAAATGTACTTCATACACATTGTAGATAAATGTCTTTTATTATGATAAGATATCTTGAGCTTAGCTTGCTAATTTATAATTGATATCTTGCCATGGAATGATGGATTGTTATCTTTGTCATCTTGATATGTTTCATATTTGAAATACGTATCATACTTGAAAGTGATGATTGTCTATCATTAGACTTGAAAATGGATGTCATGCCTCGACATCATTTTTATTGATAAATACGTGGCATCGTATTTTTAGAATGTTAAATCATGATAGGAATCATGATGTGCATATTTATAAGTTTAAATGAACTTAACTTATCAGTTTGATACTTGAATTCAAAGGCCTTGAATTCAAGAATATCTTTTCTCAAAGTATGGCATATAGATAGGAGGAGTTAAGGATAACTCCGTCATCAATTGATTGTCATCATAAAAAAATGGGAGATTGTTGAATCTCAGATTTTGATGATGAAATCAATTGTAAATTGTTTGATCTAATCTATATATTGAGAAAAATGTGCAGGATAAACTATGATAGCAGTAAGATACAAAGCAAGTGTTGTGCCAGAGTCAAGATCGAGATCTCATTGGGAGTTCAAGAGTTCATTGGAGGTTTAGACGTTCATCGAAAGTTCTGCCAGAATCAACCGAGAAGTCAAGGAGCTTGTCAAAGAAGCTCATTAGAACTCGCCAAGAAGATCATCATAAAGTTTAGGAGCTTGCCGATGTTAGGATCGGAGCGGCACTAAGAGGGGGGGTGAATTAGTGCAGCGGTAAAGTGCGATCAATTTTTTACGATTTAAACACTTTCCAAAACTTCGTACGATAAAAGTAATGTTTTCGTTTGAAACCGTTTCGATTGCGTTTTAACTTGAATAGATAAGTAAGACGGAGACAAAGAAGTAGAGCATAAAAGTGCAAATGGTTTGCAGTAATGTAATTGACAATAAGTAAATGCAAACCAGAAATCACGTCGATTTTACAGTGGTTCGGTCAAATGACCTACATCCACTTGTGAGGCCCCTCTTCGATGAGGCTCCCACCTTCCACTAGCAAATCTCTTGAAATGGAAGGGCAAATACCCCTCTTACAACCTTTTACAAGCGGTTCACTCTCTTACAGATTTTTAGCAAGAAAAAAGGAGGTGAACACTAGCAAATTGAAAACAAGACTAGCAAAGACTTTTCTAAGACCTTTCTCTCAAACAATTGCTGCTCAAAAAGTTGTATTCTCAGCTGAGACTTGAGGGGTATTTATAGGCCTCAAGAGGATTCAAATTTGGGCTCCAAAAATTTGAATTCTCTTATGTTCCCGATGCTGGCGGTGCCACCGCCCAGCCAAGCGGTGCCACCGCCCAGCGCTCGGGTGCTGGACGGTGCAACCGCCCAGCCCAGGAGGTGTCACCGCCCAGCTCTCGGGTGCTGGGCGGTGCCACCGCCTAGGCCAATTCAGCTCACTGGTTGGGCTCCAAACTTGGCCCAAACCAGTCCGAACTCGGGCCCAATTGGCCCCTACTTGGGTTATAGGATTAACACCTAATCCTAACCTTAATTAATATGCTAACTACGATTTTAAAGATATTTTCTAAGCTATTACAAAGTTCGTAAGTCAAGACTTCTTCCGGCGAGCTTCCGGCGAACTTTCGACGGTCTTCCGATAAACTCTCGGAAACCATTCTACGGACTCCCGGCAAGCTCCTAGACTTCACGATTTGATCTTGGCGAGTTCCAACGAGCTTCTTCGGTAAGCTCCGCGAACTTCCAACGAACCTTCCGGCAAGCTTCCGAAAAACCCTTCGGCAAGCTCCCTACTCATTCTCGGCTAGTTCCGGCAGCATTCCCGACGAACCTTCGGACTTCCGTCGAACTCTCAAACTCGCAATGAATCCTTCGTACTTGACTCCGACACTTTGTTTTGCTTTATGTCTTCGTTGTTATCGTAGTTAATCCTGCACACACAAGCAAAAACTCTACTCCGATCTAGACAATTATTATAAAGCGAATTGACATTCTGTTGCCCGGCACATCATTGGTTGGCGCTTCGTCCGATTCTTCGGTGCATCGTCCTCTCTTGCAGCTTGTTGCCTAATCAGCGGTTGACCTCCGCAATGCCGATATCCTTGGCGCAATTCCGCTCTTGGCCTAATGCCCGACGTCCGAAGCCTTCTGCCATCCAATATCCTAACGTGATCTCCTCCGGCGTAACGTCAATTCCTCCTGCCTTAATTGTCTAATCCTGATCGAGTAGACCTGCATCACTCAAAATACAGTTAAACATAAACATAATTATCAATTGGTTTCATCATCAAAATATGAGATTCAACAATCTCCCCCTTTTTGATGATGACAACCAATTGATGACGGAGTTAAACTTGACTCCCGGAGTTTAAACAAACTCCCCCTATCAATATGCCATATTGATAGAACCTTGAATTCAAACTGAATTCAAGTCATTGCAATATTCATCATGAATACTTGCAACACGTCATTATGAACTCATGCATAGACTTATGCATATCATGTCATCAACATACTTCTCCCCCTTTGTCATCAACAAAAAGGAGAAGTACAACTATTCTTTGTGTTTGTAATATAAGTTTATCATTATGCAGTTTTGAAGCTAGAAAATTTAGCAAGTAATGCATCATGCTTAGGACATTCAAGCTATCAAGTTTTAGATATGCAAGTTTTACAGCATACAAGATAGCACTTTTGATAATGTTCAAGATAGCAAGTTCTATATCATGCAAGCTAGCAATATTGAGATGTTCAAGAAAGCAACTCTTGCTTCTTGAAATATGCAAATTTGTCAAGTTTTGCTAGATGTGCAAGTTAGCATTTTTGCCTCTTAAGATAGGCAAGATAGCACATTTGCTTCTTTTGAGATAGCAACTTTTTGCTTCTCTTTAGACTACAAGCTAGCAATTTTTACGATATGTAAGTTTCACAATATACAAGCTAGCAAAAATTGCCAAACTAGCAAGAGATAATATTTTACATGAGGCAAGCAAACAATTTGGCAAATGTTACATTTGCATCTTCTCTTTTGAGAAGTGTAATTTTTTGCTTTCATCTTGAATTGTGCAAGCTAGTTAGTTTGCCTCTTTGCATGATGTCCACGCTAGAAATTCTTGCTCCCCCTTTGTCATTGTCAAAAAGAAGGGAAGACCCTTATATCAATTTTCATATTATGACAAAGATAAGTATCATTCTTATTTGTGCATCATTATATATTCAAATTAAAACATACACAATTTCAATAACCTTATTTTTCATGCACGATGCCGAAAAATAAATCAATCATCATTAATAAGCATATCATACATGATTCTCAAACATTAAAATTTTTAAGCATTTATCAACACGTTGATCATGATACCAAACATTCATCATTTAAAGCATTCATGATACACATCATATGCAATAAATACATCATGTACATCATCATCATAAGTATTGCATACATCATTTTAACTTTATGAATATTTCATCATTGCATGCATTTTACCAAAACATTTCAAGCCATGCAAGCCATAAATACAAAGAAATCATGTCATGAAGGATAAAATCATTTGAATACCAAAAGACATGATTCATATAGTAAATATCTTCTTTAAATAAAATATCAAGAAAAATCATAGGAATACAAAGAAGAGATCTTGTTTTAAAAGAAAAATCAAGTAATAACTCCAAGAACTCACAAGGAAAAATCATGATTCATTTAGAAAATCTCCTCTCAAGAGAATATCAAGTAAAATCGTAGAAGATCGATTAATGAGAAATTTTGATTTATAATAAAATCTCATGTATCGAATGTCAAGAAATCAAAATGATGATTTATATAAAAAAAATATCACAAGTTATATTCAAGAGAAAAATCATCATTCATTTTCAACTTATTCAATTTGTCACATCAATATTTCTTAGATATGCATGATACCAAAACATGGTTTTAAATCTTTAACATATAACATGCATAAATTGAAAGAAGGGAAGAATTCAAACATACAAAGATTTCAACCATCTCATAAACAAATGTAAGACCAAGTCATGAATCCAAAATTCCATGAATCAAAATAATCATCAAAGGTAATCTCATGTTATTCCAAGAAATCAATATCATGATTTTGATAAAACTCATTTCAAATTTAAATCATCAAAATCATCAAAATATCAACATTACTTTCAAGAGATTCAAAATGGTATACATAGATTTATCATAATAAACATCAAGATCAATAGGATAGAGAAAAATAATTTTTCAAGGAAAAAATATTTTCCTCTTTTTAGTTGTTTCAATTCATATGATTTTATTTCACTTATACCAAATAAAAACATGTATAATATTTAAAACCGAAAGTGTAAGATTTATTACAACAAAGATTAATAAGGCACTTTCATTATGGTAAAAATCAATAATCCATAAATCACAAGATTCATATGCATAATTTTGAAATTTATTAAGCATGATCATTATGCATGACACTAAAACATGGTTTCAAAATGTTTAATATTTTCATTACATCATTATGCAATGGTTTCATTGAACATAATTTTGAATGATTCTTATAGATAACTAAAACTTCTTTAGTTTTAATTTATGTGATTGACTTTATATTAGCATGCTCAAGTTTTGTTCTTATGTCAAAAACATACATCATGTTTGAAAACCAAAGACAAGGTTTAAAAAAAAATATCATCAAGCCTTCCATATAAGAACCATGCATCATCATTGAAAGTTAATATGGAAATCATCAAAATACACATTCTTGCTTCTCAAGCACATATATATGATTATTTAAATCTAACATTTTATTCTATTAACATAGAACATACAATTTTCAAGAAAAATAATTATTCAAAAGAAAAGAGAAAATGCATCATGGAAAACATCAAGTAATTTCAAAATAATTCAAGAGAGTTGAGTTACTTACCTTGTAGTCGAAGTCCGTCAAAGCCCAATTCTCCGTTTCACCTTTGGAAGTTCTTGATTCATCCTTGGTTGCCTTCCTCTTCTTTGGCCTCTCCCTCCGTTCAAGTTCATTGTTTATTTTAGATTTTTGTTTAATAAACTTATTAAGATTTAGTGTTCGAAGTTCAAGTTCATCATTGTCCTCATCACTTGAGTCATTGCTCAAGTGGTATCCATTTCTCCGGAGTTCCAAATCCTTCCTGTTCTTTGGAAGGTGATTTTGTTCATCATGTGCATTGTGCACCATTTCATATGTCATCAACAAACCATTTAGTTCTTCAAGTGAAAAAATATTTAAATCTTTTGTTTCTTGTATTGCGGTTATTTTAGAATCCCACCTTTTTGGAAGGGATCTTAAGATCTTGCTTACGAGATCAAAATTCGAAAAAGATTTACCAAGAACTCTTAGATTATTGACGACATCCGTGAAACGGGTGTACATGTCGCCTATAGTCTCGCTTGGTTGCATTTGAAAAAGCTCAAAATCATGCAATAAAATGTTAACTTTCGAGTCTTTGACTCTACTAGTTCCCTCATGCGTGATTTCAAGTGTTCGCCAAATATCAAAAGCCGTTTCGCACGTTGAAATTTGATTGAACTCAGTTTTGTCCAAAGCGCAAAATAAGGCATTCATAGCCTTTGCGTTTAAAGAAAACATCTTCTTCTCCAAATCATTCCAATGGTTCATTGGGAGAGAAGATATTTCAAATCCATTTTCGACAATGTGCCAAAAATTTAAATCCATAGAAATCAAGAAAACTCTCATTCAAGTTTTCCAATAAGTGTAGTCCAATCCATTAAACAACGGTGGACGAAAAACCGATAAGCCCTCTTGAAAGCCATAAAGAGTCATTTCTCTCGATTGTAAATCCGAAATGAGAAATACCAGGCTCTGATACCAATTGTTAGGATCGGAGCGGCACTAAGAGGGGGGGGTGAATTAGTGCAGCGGTAAAGTGTGATCAACTTTTTACGATTTAAACACTTTCGAAAACTTCGTACGATAAAAGTAACGTTTTCGTTTGAAACCGTTTCGATTGCGTTTTAACTTGAATAGATAAGTAAAACGGAGACAAAGAAGTAGAGCATTAAAGTGCAAATGGTTTGCAGTAATGTAATTGACAATAAGTAAATGCAAACCAGAAATCACGCTGATTTTACAGTAGTTCGGTCAAATGACCTACATCCACTTGTGAGGCCCCTCTTCGATGAGGCTCCCACCTTCCACTAGCAAATCTCTTGAAATGGAAGGGCAAATACTCCTTTTACAACCTTTTACAAGCGGTTCACTCTCTTACAGATTTTTAGCAAGAAAGGAGGTGAACACTAGCAAATTGAAAACAAGACTAGCAAAGACTTTTCTAAGACCTTTCTCTCAAACAATTGCTGCTCAAAATGTTGTATCCTCAGTTGAGACTTGAGGGGTATTCATAGGCCTCAAGAGGATTCAAATTTGGGCTCCAAAAATTTGAATTCTCTTATGTTCCCGATGCTGGCGGTGCCACCGCCCAGCCAAGCGGTGCCACCGCCCAGCGCTCGGGTGCTGGACGGTGCAACCGCCCAGCCCAGGAGGTGTCACCGCCCAGCTCTCGGGTGCTAGGCGGTGCCATCGCCTAGGCCAATTCAGCTCACTGGTTGGGCTCCAAACTTGGCCCAAACCAGTCCGAACTCGGGCCCAATTGGCCCCTACTTGGGTTATAGGATTAACACCTAATCCTAACCTTAATTAACATGCTAACTACGATTTTAAAGACATTTTCTAAGCTATTACAAAGTTCGTAAGTCAAGACTTCTTCCGGCGAGCTTCCGGCGAACTTTCGACGGTCTTCCGATAAACTCTCGGAAACCATTCTGCGGACTCCCGGCAAGCTCCTAGACTTCACGATTTGATCTTGGCGAGTTCCAACGAGCTTCTTCGGTAAGCTCCGATCTTTCTCGGTGAGCTCCGCGAACTTCCAACGAACCTTCCGGCGAGCTTCCGAAAAACCCTTCGGCAAGCTCCCTACTCATTCTCGGCTAGTTCCGGCAGCATTCCCGACGAACCTTCGGACTTCCGTCGAACTCTCGAACTCGCAATGAATCCTTCGTGCTTGACTCCGACACTTTGTTTTGCTTTATGTCTTCATTGTTATCGTAGTTAATCCTGCACACACAAGCAAAAACTCTACTCCGATCTAGACAATTATTATAAAGCGAATTGACATTCTGTTGCCCGGCACGTCATTGGTTGGCGCTTCGTCCGATTCTTCGGCGCATCGTCCTCTCTTGCGGCTTATTGCCCAATTAGCGGTTGACCTCCGCAATGCCGATATCCTTGGCGCAATTCCGCTCTTGGCCTTATGCCCGACGTCCGAAGCCTTCTGCCATCCAATATCCTAACGTGATCTCCTCCGGCGTAACGTCAATTCCTCCTGCCTTAATTATCTAATCCTGATTGAGTAGACCTGCATCACTCAAAATACAGTTAAACATAAACATAATTATCAATTGGTTTCATCATCAAAATATGAGATTCAACAGCCGAGAGTCCACTAGAACATTGCCGATAGTTCGTCGGAAGTTCGCTGGAAGATTGTCGGAAGCTCGCTGGAAGATCAATTGACATACCAGAACATGAATGCTTTATCAATTGTCTTAATTATTGTAGTTAGTCCATAAATTAAGTTAGGATTGGGAGGTAATCCCACTAACTTAGTTAGGGACCAACTGAGCCCTTAATAGGGCTGAATTGGGCCTGATTAAACAGCCCATTCAGCACTTGAAATAATGGCCGACGGTGGCATCGCTTGGGAGACCTAGTCTCCCAGATGGTCTGGGCAGTGGTACCGTGGCAATTAATGCTACCAGCGGTAGTACCACCCCTGTTAGGCTGTGGTACCACCAAAGCTCGGTCTCTGAGCTCTAACAAGCGATCGTACCTCCCAATGTCAGTAGCAAGCGGTAGTATCACCTAATAATAGCGGTGGTATCGCTAGTACCCAAAAAATCAGGATGAGACCATTTTTGGCTCTAATTTTGAAGCCATTGGGGCCCATAAATATCCCACCCTTTTCTACATGAAAGGGCACGAAAGTATTGGGATAATCTTGAGTCTTTGAAGTGTTAAAGTGTTGTAAAAGTACTAGAGTACTCCTCCCTTTCTAAGTGTTGAGATTATTCAAAAGAGGTATAAGAGTTGTAAGGGTTATATCCTAAACCCGTGAAAAGGAGAAAGCGCTATAAAAGGTGGTTGGTCTTCTCCTATTGAAGGAAGGCCATTAGTTGACGCCGGTGACCTCGACGGAGGAGGAATCCAAAAGTGGATGTAGGTCACATCGATCGAACCACTCTAAATTCTGGTTTGTAGTTCATCTTGAGCAATTTACCTTTCTTCCAAGCTACTTTACCTTCTTACTGCTTTCTCTACGCTCCCATATGCTTTCAAGTTAAAATCTTTATGAAACGATTTTCATCGGAATCGGGTTTAATCGAAACGAAGACATATGAAACAAGTAATTTTTCCGCTACACTAATTCACCCCCCTTCTTAGTGCCGCTCTTAATCCTAACACTTAGCACACAAGTTTCGATATTACGTAGGTCCGATAGAGTATCTCATCCTCTTGAGAGATATATGATATATATTAGAGGAGGGGATATTGAGGATATTGATCCTTAGACCTACGAGGAGGCTATTACGAGTATAGACTCCGGAAAGTGGCAAGAAGCTATGAATTTTGAGATGGATTCCATGTACTCCAATACGGTTTGGAACCTAGTTGATACATCCGAGAGTATTGTACCCATCGATTGCAAGTGGATTTTCAATAATAAGATCAGAGTAGATGGAAAGGTAGAGACCTATAGAGCAAGGCTAGTGACTAAGGGGTACCGTTAAAGACAATGTGTTGACTATGATGAAACCTTCTCACCCGTAGCCATGCTAAAATATACTTGAATTCTGTTGGCTATTGTAGTATACTATGATTATAAGATTTGGCAAATGGACGTAAAAATCACATTCTTCAATGGCAACCTCGAGGAGGAGATGTATATGATATAGCTTGAGGGATTCATGTCCAAGGACTGCCCAAATAAAATGTGTAAGTTGCTTAGGTCCATTTATGGACTAAAGCAAGCTTCCCAAAGTTGGAACATAAGATTTGATGAGGCAATCAGATCTTATGACTTCGTTAAGAACGAAGATGAGCCTTGTATGTACAGGAAGGTAATTAGGAGTGTTATGACCTTTTTAGTGTTATATGTGGATGATATCCTGATCATTGGGAATGATGTAGGAATGCTATCCATGGTAAAGACTTGGTTATCTAGACACTTCTCCATAAAAGACTTAGAGGAAGCATCATATATCTTGGGGATTCGGATCTATAGAGATAGATCCAAGAGGATGCTTGGCTTGTCCTAGTCCAAGTACATAAATAACATTATCAAAAGGTTTGGCATGAAAATTTTCAAGAGATATCTCATACCGATGAGACATGAGATATCGCTTTCGTTGAGAGTTCGAGAGTTCGTTGGAAGTCCGGATGTTCGTCGGAAGTTCTACTGAAATTGACCGAGAAGTCTAGGAACTTACCAAAGAAGCCATCTGAACTCGCGAAAAAGATCGTCGTGAAGTCCAGGAGCTTACCGAGAGTCCGTTAGTATATTTTTGAGATATCATCGAAAGTTCGTCGGAAGCTCGCCGAAAGAAACTAGACTTATGGATTTGTTTAGCTTAGTAGATATCTTAGAATTCGTAATTAGCACATAATTAGGATTGGAATTGGGCCAACCCAATTAGGGGCCAGTTAGGCCCATGTATGAACTATGTTGGGCCTAATGAAAAGGCCCAAACAGTGACCCAAGAGTTAACACCGTCATGGCACAGTCTCCGAGACCGTGTCAAGTAGTGGTACCGTTGGTCTAGGCGGTGGTATCGCCCAGATACAATCTCCGAGAGGCTACAGGTGGTGGTACCGCCTAGACTGGGCGGTGGTACTATCTAGTGGCAGGGTGCCAGGCGATGGCACCCCCCCTGTCAGGCGATGGTATCGCCTAGACTGGGCGGTGGTACTATCTAGTGGCAGGGTGCCAAGCGATGGCACCCCCCCTGTCAGGCGGTGGTACCGCCTAGACTGGGCGGTGGTACTATCTAGTGGCAGGGTGCCAAGCGATGGCCCCCCCCTGTCAGGCGGTGGTATCGCCTAGTGTCAGACTAACACTAGCAGTGGTACCGCCCAGCATAGGTGGTGGTACCACCCATAACTAGGAAACTCGGGATGATATATTTTTAGGCTCCAAGTTTGAATCAACTTGAAGCCTATAAATACCCCTCTCATACGTGGTTAAAATATACAAGTATTGAGAGTGAAAAAGAAAGAAACGCTGCTGTAATCTTGTGTGAACTCCTATCATTCTTCTAAGTATTAGAATAGTTTAAGAGAAGAGTAAGTGGGGTTATAAGAGTTATATCATAAATTCGGTAAAAGAAGAAAGAATTGTAAAAGGTGGTTGATCTTCGCTTATTTAAGAAAGACTAATAGTGGATGTCCGATGGTCTCGAAGGAGGAGGAATCGGGAGTGAATGTAGGTCACGACGACCGAATCATTATAAACTCGGTTTGCATTTACTTTCAGCAATTTACTATTGTCTTGATTTACTATTGCTCACTGATTTACTTATTAAGTAATTCTTAATTATACTTTTTATTAATCGATTAATTGATCAAACTTTCAAATCGTAGTTCTTCGAAAATACAAATTCACCTCCTCTTAATATGATCCTAACAAACATAACTATATACCAAACCAATGGGATGGAGTTTAATGCGGTTTCCTTTCCGTGATTCTGTGTGCCTGCTGTTCTAGTGGAAAATGTACCGAATGTTTTCCAGCACAGCCTGAAAGCAACGTTTGCCTATTCCTCATCTCCTATAGCTTGGGATGCACGTAAAAACCACGTGATGTGTTCTGGATCGCAGGGGTTGCATTGGATTGAATGCCTAAAACTAACTATTTAAATATCTGAATCCAATCTTATTCTGCTACTTTTAATCCTTCGATTAACTCCGTTCCGAACTTGATTAAATGATATTTAATCAAATAATCCCCACTGAAGCGACACAAATGCTGCTGTGCTCGGTGGTTTCTACCGTAGAAACATGTTTGGTTGGAATTTTTGATCGTCCTTGCGCTGAAGGATGATTACTCCGACTGTGGCGAGACTGTGCAGTTGGACGACACGTGTATTGGAGCACAAGGCCGGCTGCTTTATAGGCGGAGACTTGTGGTTCAACCTAGCACACGAAAGACAGCATCGGCGACACGTTTCGGTAGGATTATTCATTATGTAAACTACGCACGATGCCTTTCTAGATAAGTATTAAGTAATCGTCCCTGAGCACGTACGTAATCAAAGGTAACTAACCACAAGTATATCCATGTTTTTTTCTCTTCTTCTCATCCTTGTTTTCCTTTTTTATAAAATAAAAAATATTTATTCTAGTGTTCATTTAATCGAAAATAAATAAAATAAAATAGGAAAAGTGGTCGTTCATTCATAACAATATTTTTTTCTCGGTGGAAATGATTATGAACGTATCGAAATGAAAATACAAGTTTTTGTTTGATAGGAAAATTAAAGAAAAATATAGAAGAGTTTCTTTTTTTCTGATTTTTATTTGAAAATGTTGGATCCATTTTGTTCCTTTTTTTGCTCGTGGCAATCTTATGTTCAGATAGGTAATGACAGCGATGTTTACAAGCATATCAAAATGATTTATTGGTGTTTTATTGGTGTCCAACGACTGCTGATGCTTCTGTGAGGGTACTGTTCTGGCAGTAACGAGAGCTCACGATAATCTAGATCTATGCTTCTGTGACACATCCCCGACACCATATCCTTGTCCTTCTCAAAGAGGTCATAGATTCCAGAGTGCAGGTGGATGCAGACTAAATCCTAACGTGAAATTCACGACTTTAACATTAAGGTTTTCTACGTACACGTACATGTAAACTTCATTCATATTTTACAAAATAAATATATATAAAAAATTAACATATCTGATGTCGAAATTTGATGAAAGGTTCGTTGTAATAGGTGTGAATCACTTGACTAAGTTTGTGCAATTAGCTTAGTTTGTGTAAATCGTGTGAAGTTAAAACACGTAACATTAAAAATTAGAAGGTATTAAGATGGAGTTACAAGGTTCATCAACAACCACAGGTATCAATATATAACGCCTGTCGTCCCTTTCCCTATAAAGTTGATCATAATAAACATCAATAACCAAATCACAACTGGTAAAAAACAAAAAAAAGTGGGCCACGTCTCCAACAATTAATAATTAATAATGATGGCGATAATAATATTTATATATTTATATTTATAATAATTGATGAAAACTCCGCCTAACGCCACGCAGACGCGACAGTGAGCACCCGATTCATCCAAGCGAACCCGAGCGCGAGGCTGCCGGCATCCTCCTTCACGGTGAACCCCGGGTTGGGCCAGGATGAGGCGAGCCGGGCCTTGATGGACTCCACCACGGTCGGCCCCAGAGGTACCGGCTCGAACCCGGCCATGCTCATCCGCGCCCGCCACTTGCCCAACACCTCGCACCGCTCCACCCGTTCCGCCCCCTCCCCCGCCACCGCGTTCACCGCCCGCCGCGCCAACCCGGCCTCCACCCGCCCCCGCTCTGGGCCCGAGCTGCCCTGCGCCGCCGCCTCCAGCGACTCCAGCAGCGCCCCGTAGTGCCTGCACGCCTCGGCGAGCCGAGCGGGAAACGGCGCGGTGCTGGTGTTGATCTCCTGCTCCGCAATCGCCACCAGCCGCGGCCGGAGGGCGCACACGCGCCGGAGAAGCTCGTCGCGGGGGTTCTCCGGGGAGACGCTCTCGTCGGGAACCCTCGAGAGGACGAACGGAAGGTTCACGACTAGGGTCTCCTCCCCGGTCTCGCACCCGAGCGAAGCCGCGCCCAACTCTGCCACTCGCAGAGAGACGATGTTGAAATGGAGCACCACGCGGAACCTTTCCGCTAGCTTCTTGATCCGGTCGCCAACAGCCCTCAAGTTTCCGGCGTTGATATTGGTGAACGGGGAGGAGGGGTCGATGATGGCGGTGATCCTGATGGCAGGTGGGGATTTGGCGGGGCGGAGTCGTAGGCGCTCGGCGACGGTCTGGACGAGAGCGGCGTATTGGCCACCCTGCCCGACTTCAAAGTCGAGGATGTGAATCTTAGGTTCGTCCTTCGTGGCATCCAAGATCGCAGAATTGGCAGTGACGAATCCGAGCTTGAAGCAGGGAGATAGACTATAGAGCATCTGGGTGGCAGCGAAGTGCTCCGGGCTGCGGAGGTCCGCGATCGGGTGGGAGATTCCCACTTGCGGATGATTGAGGCGAGATAGAAGCGCGGTGACCATCACCGCCATGAGGCGATGTTCGGCATCACCTCGCGTATCAGCCGCGCGCTTTAGCAGGGTCAGATTTGCTGTCGCCGCGTCCAAATTCCCTTCGCCGAGGGCGGTGGCGGTATCAAGAAGCATCTGCCTCGAGGAAGGAGGAAGAGGTGGGGAGGGCATGGACGAGGGAGGAGAGCAGGAGGCGAAGGAGATGGTGGAAGAAGAGGAGTTAGTTGGCGACGCGAGCAGCGGCGGCGGCGAAATCAGCCGCTGGATCGCCTCGGCGTGGGTGGCGGCGGAGCCGCACGACACGCTGGCCTCGGCCTCGTCCTCGTCGTCCAACAGGAGCTGCCGCTCCAGCTCCCGGAGTTGGTCACTAACCGAGACGGGAGACCTATCCTCCGGAACCGACGAGACGAGGAGCAACTCGGGTTTCCGTGGCAACCCAAACTCCGAGGAACTGGCAGACGGCAAGGAAGAAACCAGTCTCTGCGGCGCAGCGGCGGTGAACGAGTTGCAAACGAGACCTCCGACTCCATAAGAAAAACTGAAGATTGAAGGCATGGTCTGAGTTCTTTGCCTCACCGACCGCAGCAAAAGCGCGTTCTGCAGCTGCCTTTCCATATCCGCCAGCGTCCTCTTAAAGAGGTTTCCTCCTCCACCGCCACCTCCGCTTCCCTCGTAGCCGAGCTTGCGTCCGGGTATCCCAGACGCCATGGGGAGAAAGAAAGAAACCTAACGAGGTTGGCGACGGCTTTTCCTCATGGTGACTAGTCTTCCTCTTCTCCGCGTCTGCGGTAACACAATGGATCTAAAAGCAGACAATCCACGTATCAGCCAACTCCCCTCGCCTTATTAATAACACCGCCACGGAATTTTTATTTGTATTCCTTTTTCGTCGGTCACTCCAATTAAAGTGACATTAGGGGAGGGCGGGCCCTGTTCACTGCAGAAGTAGAAAATAAGAGACGGTTGGGATGCCGTCCTTCGCTTTTTCTGTTGCTAACTGTGCTCGTGTCGAACGCTCACGGTAACAAACTGGTGTGAGATCATGAGGCCCTTGCTCTCTTGGTTAGGCGAGTCAGGCCGGCAGAACCTCTCAGCTACGGCAGAGGTTGGGAGTCGCGTCTGGATCCCGGTCGAGCTTCTACCCACTTACCACCATGCGTACCTACATCGTCAATGGCGGCGGCAACAGCGCAGCGGCTGGCTCCCACCCTGCTGCTGCCCAATCGAAAAGCGGGTTCCAATGGACGGGATGCAAATATCGGTTTAGTGCTCGTCCTTCCCCTTTTTCCGAAAATAATTGTTTCCCGCCCACCATGGCGCTTACCGGTTGGTGATAGCGACGTGGGCCCTTTTAACTGCACCAATTGAGCGACGGGACGGGGTCGGAGGACGTGCTGCATTTATTTATTTATTTTGTTTTGGTCTCCCGGGATCGCCATCCCGGAGCACCCGTTGGTCGCGGGGATGACGATGCGGCCAGGGAAGTGAAAAACGTGGGCCGGGGAGTTGCGTGAAGGGGAATGCAGGGGCGGATAGGTTTGGTGGGAAATAGCTGACGGTTGCTATTATTCTAGTGACGCGTGTGGACGAACCACCACCAGAGCTCGCCGTGCCGCTTGTTCCCATGGGACGTGCTTCGTCGTTCGGCCTCGGCAGATGCGTCACAGATAAAAATGACACCCTCGCCGCATACCCATCTCACCAACCGATCTATGACTGGTGGTCCCCAGGTGGACGCTTGTGGTGGACCGTGCCGCTGTTCCTCGTCACGAAACCGGAAACCCATCCGGAAAGCGTTGCCCACGTTAACAACGACCGTTGCTTTCAGCGTCCTAACACTCGTATCTGATTGATTTGTTGCTGCCGTCCACGTGGTTGTTATTGGTTGTGGTCTATTCCTGATGGAGACAAACTTTTCTTGGCCCATATTTACATTTCCCAATTAAAAACAAAATAAAAATCATTATTTAACCCATTTTTTTATACATTAACTGGCTAGGTGGATACTGTGTCGGTTAGTTACTGGTGACAGCAATAAATGGTCAAATAAAATTTTTTAGCTTAATTCTAGCATTTTTAAAAACGTCCTATCTAATTAATGACATTGTTAACTTTTTTACTTTATTCTTTTTCAAAATTAATTAATATGTTTTCTAACTTATTGCATAATCCTACCTCAAATGATTAGATTTTTTTATAAAACAATTTTCAACAAAAGATTAGAGTCCTATTTATTAGTATTACTAGCTGGGTCATTACAAGAGCAAAGGAATGCCTATAAGTATGTTTAGCTTACGGTTGGCCCTCATGGTCAGCTTTCTACAAAATTTTTAACGAGTTTGATAGATGGTATCCTTTGCATACTGGCAGCCAAAAAGGGCCCAAATAGCATTTCAGTAGATCTCTAATTTCCTTGATCATTTATAAATAAATCAAACATCATATTAAAGTCAAAAATAGATAGACATGTTAAGAAAATCAGGCTTCAATGAAATAGATATATTAAAAAGTTAATTATCATAGTAAATACTAATTGAACAATCGTCACAGATTGATTACATGAGAAAATCCATTGCCTAACAACTTAAGGGCCTTGGCAAAAAGCTTCCAAAGAAAACACTATATCATTCAACTAGTAAAAGTTGACCAAAAACCATGAGAATTTTATCCTTGCCTGATTGAGAAGATTGAATTGGCACAAGTTGCACAAATTGCCTGAGAAATATTCTTTTTATTCTTGCTTGATTAACAAGATTATGAGAAAAATGATTTGACTTTTCTAGGAATATGGACCCATGCTATAACATAAATATTTTGGGCTAAAACAAAAAAAGATAATATTTAACCTGGAGATTGAATGATGCCATTGAGCCATATATGCTCCTTCAAGAATATTAACCAGTTGAAGAGATCTATGCGAACTAGAACACTGTAGATGCCTTCTTGCCATGCTCGTAGAAGGAAGGTCATCCCTCACCGCCCAGCTCTCGTTGTGGATCAGATCTTCCTTGCCATCCCACCTATAGCAACAACTGAACCAAATTTGTCTCGAATGATAAAACTTGTACCAGCAAAGGCTGCATTAAATAAGAGACAACCATCACAATACAGTTAGAAAAAAAAAGACACCGTTGTGTTTGGGACAATTAACTATGGTTTCAATACCATATTCATCCTTGGACAGTTTGAAAGAGGTGTTTTCTCAAGACAAAGCTTGGATCTTATACCAAATGGACAGAGGCTTAGAAAGGGTTTCATTCCTATTTTTCCAAAATGACCAGAAGAAACTTGCAATAATGGTTTATAAAAGAGCAGAGGGACCCTCTAAATCCTGTTCGTCGTAATGCCATTTTCTAGACTTCCAATTATTTAGAAAACAGAAGGAAATGTTCGGTTCGTTTTGGATGCCTAGAAACCACTAGCAGCATATTTATCACTCCAAAGGATGTTATCCGATATTTAGCATTTACCACATCAAACCGAATCTCCTTGCTTTGACTTAAGTTTGCAAGGAATAGGCCATGAAATGCACTATCTTCTATATCGAGCCCATCTTCCTGCTTTGGTCTACTAACCATCTCCTAAGAAATGGCAATTATCCTCTTAGTACTATCATACTTCCGTCAAAAGAAATCGTTTCCAATTTTCTCAATGGAATTAGCGGCTGTTTTGGGCATCCAAAAGGGAATGAACTCTAGAAGAAAGTAAGACCAAGTTAATTAAAGCAACTCTTCTAACCAATGAGAGCTTAGAGCCTATCTAATTACCCAATTTATTATTAATCCATTGGGAGATATAATCATAAGAAGCATTACTATGGAGCCTATGAGGGGTAATAAGAACACTGAGTATTTGAAAGAAAATATATCTTCTCTTACCTTGAAGAAATTATATATATCAACGTGTTTATCCTAGTGGGTACCTGGAGGAGTAAATATTTTATATTTCTTTATATTTAACTTTTGATTGGTGAGAGACTCATATATGTGAAAGATATTTTTTATTATCTCAAAAGATTTTTTTTTTTGTTAATATTGAAAGTAAAAAGAATATCATCTACATGCATTTGTGAAATCTGACATCTACAATGAAAGTTGAAAGGGTTGCATTTGATAAAAATAAAATAGAAAGAAAAAGATTGTATTAATTAAAACAATACATAATACTCCATATTTATACATATTTAGAAGGGAGAATTTTTCTCAATAGAGGATGATTTTCCTTAACAGCTTTCTGATATCTTATCATGTAGTTAGGGAGATATTGGCTATTATTGAGGTTGTTATCATAAGAGATCTTGACTATTATCATGCCCCCGTAAGATGGTGCTTCTATCAAGGATGCCGATCTTAGATCGATGTGATAAAAGCAATTTGCGGGTGAAAGGCTTTGTGAGGGAGTCCGCTAGTTGATCAGCAGTATGTATGTGAGAAACACGTAATTGATGTCTGATAACTTGTTCTCACATAAAGTGAAAGTCGATGGCGATGTGTTTCATGCGGGAGTGGAATACCGGATTGGCGCATAGATAAGTGGCTCCGACATTGTCACAATATATTATAGGAGTAGAGTTGATGTTGATGCCAAGTGCCTTGAGGAGATTCATGACCCAATTAAGTTCTGCAACAACGGTGGCAATGGCATGGTATTCAACTTCAGTTGTAGAATGTGCAATTGTCTTTTGCTTCTTAGAACTCCAACTGATTGGATTAGGTCCAAGGAAAAGAACATACCTCGATGTGAATGTTCTGTCATCAAAATTTCCTGCCTAATCAACATCAGCAAAGGCATGGAGATGAAGGGGGGAGTGTTTGCGAAAAAAAAGGCCATAATTGATAGTCCCGTGAAGATATCGCAATATTCGTTTAACTATAGACCAATGCATAGTAGATGGTCGATGCATGAATTGGGATAATTTATTGACTACAAATGAAATATCTAGATGAGTGAGAGATAAGTACTGTAAGGAGCCAAGGACTTGACGGTATTGAGTTAGGTCTGTAGTAGGGCTTCCATCACATCCTTATTACTTTTGCTGCACTCCTTTACGAACTCGCTTTCAAGTTAAGTTTCCGAAAACGATTTTACGTCGGAAATGATTTCATCGTACGAATGCAGTTTTAATCGTCGAAAGTTTTTCGCTGCACTAATTCACCCCCCCCCCCTCTTAGTGCTCTTGATCCTAACACCCTCTTCTCCTCCTTGCGCCAGCGGCATTCTTTACTGCTGCCCTTCCTTTGCCTCTTCCTACAGAAGTAGAGCCTACGCAGCCTTGCAACTTCAGAACTGCTGCACAGAGACTGCAGCACTACTGCACAGAGATCTGCAACTTTACACAATATTGATCATTGTCAATATTGATCAACAACCCACAACCCATTTGCCACCATTTGCCACCAACACCTCTTCCTCCCAAATCATTGTCTCGCTTTGACTTCTAGTTGCTCCCACATATTGGTACATATCCTCCATATGTCCTCATCATCTATCTCTGATGCTCCCATTACTATTCCTGTAGGGAACCACAGTATTTTCCCACATACAAGCCTTATCTCCATAAATACAATGACCCTCATTTCCTTTAAATTATCCAAAGGTGGCAACTATGCATCCTAGCGTGCTCAATTCTCTAATCTACTATTTGGCTATAATCTTCTAGGCTATGTCGATGGCTCCCTTCGTTGTCCACCGGCGATGCTCAACATCCCAAGCGTACCCAATCCAGTATCAAATCCGGACCACAAATTATGGTTACGCTAGGATTGTCTCATCCTTCAAGCTATTCAAGCCTCGGTCGCTAGATCCCTCGCCCCACTCATTTCTTCATATGGCAATGCTGTCGAAGCTTGGTGCAAGTTTCTAACCACCCTAGTCAATCGTTCCCGCACTCGTATGCTTAGTCTCATGTCCGGTCTCATGACGATAAAACAAGAGGGAAGTACTGTTGCTGATTATCTACATAACATAAGAATTATCATCAATAACTTGGCCTTGATAGGTCATTCCCTTAGTGATGAAGAAGTTACTGTCCATATCCTCAACAGCCTAGGAGACGAATACAAGGAATTGGCAGCAGTAATACGCGTACGTGATTCGCTAGTGTCATTTTAAGAACTCTATGATAAGTTGACTGACTATGAGATATATCTCAAACGTGAGGACAAGTTGCTAGGACCATCTATCACAGCTCAAGTCGGTCAAAATTCTAAGAAGAAGAGCACCTGGTACAACAAATCTATCAACAAAGGTTTGGCTAGCATACCTGCACTTGTGGGCTCCAAACAAACCTCCCCCCCTCAACATTTCAATTACAACCATCAAGGCGGCTACTTCAATTATCCTCAACCCTAGCGTCCTGATCACATAAATCAACAAAAAGTTGTCTGCCAACTATGTGACAAAGTTAGCCACTCTGCAAAAGTGTGTAGAACTCGACCCAAACTTCCTCCCATGTCGCATTGGCCTCGCGCAAATCTTACAGGTACTCCGACTATTGGTCATCAAAATTGGATTATGGACTTCGGCGTATCTCATCACATCACCTCTGATTTACAAAACTTGTCCATCCACAATGACTATGGCGGAAACGAAGATATCATCATCGGTGACGGTAACAGACTCCCCATTACTCATACTGGTTCTACAATGCTTAATTCACATAGCACTTCATTTACGCTAGATGAATGTTTTGTGTGCACCCCACATCAAACGAAACCTTATTTCTGTTTCTCAATTCTGCAAACAAAATCAAACTTCAATTAAATTCTTTCATAACTCCTTTCTTGTCAAGGATTTGAACACGGGGGCACCCTTGGTCTGAGGCTAAAGTAAAGACAACATTTACAAGTGGCCGTCAGTTCCATAAATCACCCAACCCACTGCCTACTCTTCTGTCGTAGCTCCAACTGATGTGTGGCATCGTCGTCTTGGTCATCCCTCAACTTTTATTCAGCAAAAATTACTTTCCCGTTATTCTCTTCCTATGCTTACAACCAATAACATCATAACTTATTGTGATGCTTGTTTAAGTAATAAAAGTCATAGACTTCCCTTTGAAAAATCCTCCATATCTTGCTCTAAACCCCTTGAGGTTATTTACATTAATGTTTGGGGCCTCGCTCCAATCACTTCCTTTGACAAATTCAGATTTTATGTTATTTTCGTAAACTATTTTACCAAATACACATGGTTATACCCTCTTCACCATAAATCTGAAGTTTCCACAGTCTTTACCAACTTTTGAAGATTGGTCGAGAACTTCTTTTAGTCTAAAATTAAAACTGTTTACTCTGATGGTGGTGGTGAATATCAAGCCCTCACATCTTGCCTATCTGCTTGTGGTATACAACACCTCAAGTCGCCTCCACACACTCCTCAACTCGTCAGTTCTGCTAAACACAAACATCGACATATAGTTGAAACTGGTCTCACACTTTTACACTAAGCCTTTATGCCACCAACTTTTTAGACTACAGTATTTCAAGCTACAGTCTACCTCATTAATCATATGCTAACTCTTGTCCTTGAGTATGAGTCATCATTTGAAAAATTATTTCACAAATCCCCAAACCATCAAAAACTCAGTGTTTGGATGTTTATGTTATCCATGGCTCCGTCCCTATGCCTCACATAAGTTAACATCAAAATCTAAACCTTGTGTTTTCATTGGATACTCCCTTGACTATAATGCTTTTCGATGCTATGAACCCCAATCTCGAAAAGTCTTTACGTCTCGTCATGCAATTTTTATAAAGACTACCTTTCCGTTTCATAACCCTGAGTCTCCTGCTGTGCGACCTACTCCATCACATATACGTCACTGGAGTACGCCATCAATCCCGTCAACCGAGTCTCCCATAATATCATCCAGTCTTTCTCCTCAGGATCCACACTCTCTCCTTCTCCTGGTGCAATAGCTCCTCACCCCCTCCATTGTGCCTCTCCCTTCTTCACAAGGTTCCCCTACAACTGAAGGTATTCCCTCGGAATCACATTCACTACCTTTATCCTCTTTTGGGACCAATGACACTGAAGTCTCTCAGCCTACCCTAATTTGTGCCCCTCCACAAGCCATATCTACAACACCCTCTATAGCCCCTAGACATCCAATAACAACACACTCTAAAAGTGATGTTTTTAAACCATGACAAATCCTTGACCTACATACTATCACAACATTCTCATTAGAGACCACTGAACCTATCACAATTACTCAAGCCCAAAAACCTTCATACTGGCGTAAAGCCATGTGTGAAGAATATGATGCACTCCTCCATAATTCTACATGGACCCTTGTACTTATCCTACACAAAACATCATCGGGTGTAAGTGGGTCTTTCGAATTAAGCGGAACTCAAATGGATCTGTAGCTAGATATAAAGCGCGTCTAGTGGCCAAAGGGTTTCATCAATGACCTGGTATTGATTTCACAAAGACATTTAACCCTATTGTTAAACCCACAACAATCAGACTTATTCTGAGTTTGGTCATCTCAAAAGGATGGCATTTACGTTAACTCGACATTAATAATGGCTTTCTACAGGGGACCATAACTGACGATGTCTTCATGCAGCAGCCTCTTGGCTTCATCCACCCTCAAAATCCAAAGCATGTTTATAAACTACAAAAAGCTATTTATAGACTTCGTCAAGCTCCAAGAGCTTGGTACACCGAACTTGGTTTGTTTTTGGCATCAATTGGCTTCATCAACTCTAAGTCTGATACCTCCTTATTTCTTCATCACCAAAGTAGCAATATATTATATCTTCTGGTATATGTGGATGATATTATTGTCACAGGCAACAATCCTATGAAAATCAAGGCATTTCTCAAGCATTTAGCAGATCGATTCTCCCTTAAAGATCTAGGAACCTTGAGCTAATTTTTGGGAGTGGAAGCAACATACACATCCTTCGGGCTCTTTCTATCACAACGAAAGTATATTCAAGATCTATTATCTAAAACAAACATGCAAGATACAAAGGCAGTTACAAAGCACATATGGAGGTTTACAGCAATGTAGCAGCAAGAAGAAATGCAAACTAAAGAGCACCTCAATTTTAAAGTGGTTCGGTCAATCTTGACCTACATCCACTTTTGGCTTCCTCCTCCGACGAGGTCACCGACTTCCACTAGAGGCCTTCCTTCAATAGGTGAAGGCCAACCACCCTTTTATAGTTTCACTCCTTTTGATGGGCTTAGGAGACAACCCTTACAAACTTTTCTCTCCTCTCTTGAAAGATCAAAACTTGGAAGAAAAGAGGGAGGAGAACTTCTAGCCTTTACAACACTTTTGATCTCTAAAAATCATAGAGTAAGATTGGATTTTTGGTGCCTTTTGTTGTCCTTTAATGCAGGAAAGGGTGTGGTTTATATAGGCCCCAAACTGGTTTGAATTTGGAGCTCAAAAGTGTCTTTTCCCGGATTTCCGGGGTCTTGGCGGTACTACATCCTGACTAGGGTAGTACAACCGCTTGGTAGCTCGGAGACTAAGCCTCTAGGCGGTGCCACTACCTGATAGGGGTAGTTGCATTGCACAGTCTTGCTCAAAGACTGAGCCCAGGCGGTGCCACTGCTTGACCTAGGCGGTTGCACCGCCCAGCTTTCTTGGGAGACTATCTCCTGGGTGGTGCCACCGCCGACCCTGGCGGTGCCACCGCTTGGTAGGAATTCTAGTCCGAATGGGTTGTTCCATTCGGCCTAATTTGGGTCTATCAAGGGCCAAATTGCCCTTAGATTAAGTTAATGGGATCACCTCCCATTCCTAACTTAATCTACATGCTAACTATGATATTTCTTAAGACTTTTATTGCAACTTGCTCCGGTGCGTCAACCGCTTCTTCTGGCGAGCTTCCGGCGAACTTCCGACGAACATCCGACGAACCTTTGGCGATGCTCCGGCGGACTTCCGGCAAACTCCTGGACTTGCGACGATCCACTTGGCGAGTTTCGATGAGCTTCTTTGGCAAGCTCCTGGACTTCTTGGATTTGTTCCCGCAGAACCTCCGATGACCGTCCGGACTTCCGTCCAACTCTCGAACTCCTAACATGATCATAGTCTTAACTCCGGCGCAACTCCTGCTGCATGTCTTTCTTTCATCGTAATTAATCCTGCACACTTATGTCAACATATGGATTAGATAACAAATGACAATTGACTTCATCATCAAAATCCGAGATTCAACAATCTCCCCCTTTTTTATGATGACAATCAATTAATAACAGAGTTAACCTTAACTCCCCCTATCTATATGCTATACTTGAGATAAGTCATTCTTAAATTCAAGGCCTTTGAATTCAATAGACTTATTGATAAGTTAAGAACTCTTAACCCTATCAATTACTCCCATCATGATTCCTATCACGATGTATCTTACTGAAAATGATGTCAAGACTTGACATCCATTCTCAAGTTTGACATTTCAAATATGAATGATGGTAGCAGTTCAACATAAGATGTCAACTTGTAAATTTACAATTTAAGCTTTTGATATCTTAATGTAAAGTAAACATTTCAAGTGTTTAGCAATCGTAGCATCACATGGCAAGATATCAACAAGTAAAGTTGCTATGCAAGTTCTTGATATCTTATCATGATATGGCAATAACATAGTGCAAATATGACATTCATAGCATCGATTCATATATTTCTCATTCAAATATGGCACTCATAGCATCAATTCATATATTTCTCCCCCTTTGTCATCAACAAAAAGGAGAACGATATAAGAAAATTTTAAGCATAAGTGCAGTAATTATGCCATAACAAGGTTCATGTCATTTTCCAACAGTGAGTGATAGGATACCAATTATGCAAACATATCAAGGAAAACATGACATGGAGATAGCTTTGAATACTTCTTCATTTTTATTTGTTATTATCTTTTTGCATGAAGGAGGAAAGCTATTTGTAATACTAGTTATTTGTGAGTTTACTTTGAAGTTAAAATCGATGAGAGATTAAATCATACTTCATTTTTACAAGGATTAAGATATGTATGTGAAACAAATCCTTGCAAGTAAAAACACTATCATCCATATAAGAAGGAATTTACAAGCAGGAATCATTTCATCAAATCCATTTTTCAAAAAAATATTTTTCACATGATAAGTGTATGAGAGATGTATTTGCTAGTTGAATCCATATGTCAAAAATCAATGATGAGAATCAAACTCGATATGACATATACTTATTAAGTTCGGAAGAGGATAATGTATCGAGAAAATCCAATTGTTAGGATACCACTAGTTAAGAGAATCCGAAAATGAAATTAACACTTTTATGCATTCGGACAAGACTATACTATAGATTTTCAAATACAATCATGAAGACAAAACATGCTCATTATTATGGAAATTTTTGTATTAATTTCCAACATATTATTTTAGGCATGTAATGGCAATCAAGTGATTTGATCATTCAATCAATAAAGTCCAAAAAATAATTTTAACAAGTTTATTCATTCGGACACATCAACATTCCTAATTCTCTTCTTATGAAATCAAATTGTTCTTTACTTAGAGGTTTTATAAAAATATCAGCTAGTTGATGCTTAGTATCAATGAACTCTATAATTGCATCATGATTAGTGACATGATCTCGTATAAAGTAATGTCTAATATCAATATGTTTTGTTCTTGAGTGTTGAATGTGATTCTTTGTTAAACATATTGCACTTGTGTTATCACATTTAATGGGAATGTTTTTAAGATGGACTTTATAATCTTCTAAGGTATTTTTCATCAACACAACTTGTGCACAGCATGCACTAGCTATAATATACTCAGCTTCTGTTGTTGACAGTGCAACCGAGTTTTATTTCTTAGATGACCAGGAAACAAGGGAATGTCCCAAAAATTGACATGATCCTGATATGCTTTTTCTATCTAATCTACACCCAACAAAATCCACATCAGCATACGCAATTAACTCAAAATTCTCGGATTTTCGATACTATAATCCTAGATTTGTGGTACCTTTAAAATATCTAAGTATTATTTTAATCACTTTGAGATGAGATATCTTAGGATTCGATTGAAACCTAGCACAAAGACCTACACTGAACATGATATCTGGTCTAGTTGTAGTGAGGTAAAGTAAACTTCCTATCATACCTCTATAAGTTTTTTGATCGAAGCTTTCTCTACTTTCATCAACTTCTAACTTAGTGGAGGTACTCATAGGAGTGTTAATAGCTTTTGAGCTATTCATATTAAATCTTTTTAGCAAATCTAAAGCATATTTAGTTTGACTAATAAAGATGTCATTGCTTAGTTGCTTAATTTGTAAGTCTAAGAAAAAGGTTAATTCTCCCATCAAACTCATTTTAAATTCGAGACTCATGGTTTTAGCAAAAGATTCATAAAGAGATTCATTCGTAAAACCGAAGATAATATCATCAACATAAATCTGAACAATGAGAAAATTATTTTCAAAATTCTTGATAAACAATGTAGTATCGACCTTGCCTTTTGTGAAATTATTTTTAATAAGAAAAGTACTAAGTCTATCATACCAAGCTCTTGGGGCTTGTTTTAAACCATAGAGCTTTAGTTAATTTAAATACATGATTAGGGAGGCTATTATTTTCAAATCCGGGAGGTTGTTCAACATAAACTTCTTCAGAAATAAAGCCATTAAGAAAAGTGCTTTTAACATCCATTTGAAATAACTTAAAATTATTATTACTAGCATAGGCAAGGAGTATCCTTATGGCTTATAATCTAGCCACAGGAGCGAAGGTTTCTTCATAATTGATACCTTCTTCTTGGTTGAAACCTTTGGCCACTAATTTAGCCTTGTTTCTAACCATGATACCATATTCATCTTGCTTGTTTCTAAAGACCCATTTAGTACTAATAACTAAATGGTCATTTGGCCTAGGAACAAGCTTCTACACCTCATTTGTCTCAAATTGATTTAACTCATCTTGCATTGCGATAATCCATGAATCATCTTTCATGGCTTCGTCAATACGTTTAGGTTCAATTTGGGAGAGAAAAGCGGCATTGACACAAAAATTTTTAAGAGAAGAACGTGTTTGAACCCCCTTAGATGTGTCTCCTAGGATTAGCTCCTTAGGATGAGTATCTACATACTTCCAATCCTTGGGTAAGGATGTTTCGGAAGTTGATGCATCCAAGTTGCTAGTTGGAGAAGGGGTTTCATTTAAATTCAAAGAATCAAAATTAAAATCATCATCAAAATCATTTTTCTTGATTTCGGAAATCTCATTGAAAACAACATGAATGGATTCTTCTATAATTAAAGTTCTTTTATTGAAGATACGAAAAGCTTTAGAAACCGAAGAATAACCAAGAAAAATTCCTTTATCGGATTTAGCATCAAATTTTCCTAAGGCATCTTTTTCATTCAAGATAAAACACTTACACCCAAAAACTTTAAAATATAAAACATTAGGTTTTTTATTGTTCTACAACTCATAGGGAGTTTTGGTGAGTAAGGGTCTTACTAGAACTCTATTCAAAATATAGCATGTAGTGTTTACGACTTCGGCCCAAAAATATTTGGGTAGGCTATGTTCATTCAACATGGTTCTTGCCATTTCTTGTAAATTTCTATTCTTTCTTTCTACTACTCCATTTTGTTGAGGATTTCTTGGAGTAGAGAAGTTGTGGTTGTATCCATTAGATTCACAAAATTCTTGAAAATCATAGTTTTGAAATTCACCACCGTGATCACTTCGAATTAATGAAATCATAAAACCCTTTTCATTTTGAACAAGTTTACAAAACTTGGTGAAATATCTAAAGCATTCATTTTTGTGTTTCAAGAAATAAGTTCATGTGTATCTACTATAGTAATCTACAATGACGAAGGCGTATTTGCTACCTCCTAGGCTTGATGTAGAGATTGGTTCGAACAAGTCCATATGAATCAATTGTAAGGGCCTAGAGGTGCTTATTTAATTCTTAGATTTGAAACTACCCTTAATTTGTTTTCCTAATTGACAAGCATCACACACATTATCTTTGATGAACTTGATATGAGGAATTCTTCATACAAGTTCTTTGGATGATATTTGAGTGATTAGTTTCATGCTAGCATGACCTAATCTCCTATGCCAAAGCCAATCATCTTCATTCAAAATCGAGAAATACAATTCATTGCAAAGATCATTGATGTCAATGGTGTATACATTATTCTGTTTTAAAGCAATCATAGATATGTTTTTGTGTGGTTTTTCAATGATGCAAGCATTAGATTCGAATTTGACAATATATCCTTTATCACATAATTGACTAATGCTCAAGAGGTTATGTTTTAAACTATCAACTAACAAACCATCTTCAATAAAGAAGTTAGATTTGTTACTTATGGTTCCTTTGCCAATGATTTTACCCTTGTTGTTGTCTCCGAAGGTGACATAGCCTTCATATATGCTAGTGAGCTTAGAGAATTGCGATGGATCTCCGGTCATATGCCTTGAGCATCCACTATCAAGATACCATCTCTTGCTCTTAGCTTGTGATGGTGTATGTCTCTACAAGAAAGGATAATTTTTATGTACCCATTTACTTTTGGGTGCCTAAAAAACTGATCTACATTATTTATCATGTTGCATAGAGTTTATCATGGTTCCTTTAGGAACCCAAATCAGTTTGTTCGGGCTAATTTTCTTGAATAGACAATGATAAGTTTTATGTCCATGTTTGCAACAAAAGTTGCATTTGCTTTGGTGCTAAACATGTAAGATAGGGCCTTTTATGATGGTGGTTGGATTTTGGTGAGGATTTCTCATACATCCGATTCCACTTCTTTTGGGAACGTGACCCTTATTTGCAAGGATCATGTTCAAAGACTTACTACCAATCTTAAATTTCTTCAAGGTGTCCTTAAGTAGCAAGTTTTCCTTTTGGAGAGTTTCTAGATCATGGTATTTTTCACATCAAGCTAAACTATCATGATATTCAGTTTTTAATTTATCAAAATTGTTAACAAGACTATCATGCTTATTTTTCAGTAATTTATATTTTCTATTAATTGTTTTGTATTCATCAAATAAGTCATGGAAGGGATTTAATAATTCCTCAAATGATAAATCTGCATCAATTAAATTTATTACCTCTTCTCCGATGGCCATTAAGGCGTAATGAGCAACTTGCTCAGTGTTGGACTCCTCTTCTTCGGATGCGCTTGAGTCATCCCACGTTGCTTTGAGCGCCTTCTTCTTTGTTGTTCTCTTCTTGGCTAGGGGACAATCACTTTTGTAGTGTCCCGGCTTTTTGCACACGTAGCAAATAACTTGGTCCTTTTTGGGTTCAAGTTTATTTTTTGTGTCACTTTTAAACTTGTTTCTCTTAATGAATTTTTTGAATTTCCTTGTTAGAAGTGTCAAGTCATCGTCATAGTCCTCATCACTTGAGTTTTCTCTCAAGTGGTCATCTAAAGTTCTAAGTGTTATATCCTTCTTGTTTTTTGGAAGGATGTCTTCTTGCTCTTCATGAGCCTTGCAAGTCATTTCATAGGTCATTAATGACCTAATTAGTTCTTCAAGAGGAAAGTTTTTTAAATCTTTAGCCTCTTGAATAGTAGTGACTTTAGGGTCCCAACTCTTAGGAAGGGATCTTAGAATCTTATTTATGAGCTCAAAATCCGAAAAACTTTTGCTGAGTCCTTTTAGACCATTGACAACATCCATGAAACGGGTGTACATGTTGCCAATAGTCTCGCTCGGTTTCATTCGGAAAAGTTCAAAAGAATGTATCAAAAGATTGATTTTTGACTCTTTCACTCTACTTGTGCCTTCGTGAGTCACTTCGAGTGTATACGAAATATCAAATGCGGTTTCACAAATCGAAACACGATTGAACTCATTTTTATCAAGCGCACAAAATAAGGCATTAATAGCCTTTGCATTAAGAGCGAAAGTCTTCTTCTCCAATTCATTCCAATCGATCATTGGAAGAGAAGACTTCGAAAATCCATTTTTGACAAGATTCCAAAGTTCAAAATCCATTGAAATAAGGAAGATCCTCATTCGGGTCTTCCAATAGGTGTAGTCCGTCCAATTGAACATGGGTGGATGTGTAATAGAGTGGCCCTCTTGGTTTCCGGCGTATGCCATCTCTCTTGGGTTTTAATCCGTTTGAGAGTTAACCCCACTCTAATACCAATTGTTAGGATCAAGAGCACTAAGAGGGGGGAGGGGAGTGAATTAGTGTAGCGAAAAACTTTCGATGATTAAAACTGCGTTTGTACGATGAAATCGTTTCCGACGTAAAATCGTTTTCGGAAACTTAACTTGAAAGCAAGTTCGTAAAGGAGTGCAACAAAAGTAATAAGGAAGTAAAGCACATATGGAGGTTTGCAGTAAGGTAAGCAGTAAGAAGAAATGCAAACCAGAGAGCATCGTAATTTTAGAGTGGTTCGGTCAATCTTGACCTACATCCACTTTTGGCTTCCTCCTCCGACTAGGTCACCGACTTCCACTAGAGGCCTTCCTTCAATAGGCGAAGGCTAACCACTCTTTTACAATTTTGCTCCTTTTGACAGGCTTAGGAGACAACCCTTACAAACTTTTCTCTCCTCTCTTGAAAGATCAAAACTTGGAAGAAAAGAGGGAGGAGAACTTCTAGCCTTTACAACACTTTTGAGCTCTAAAAATCACAGAGTAAGATTGTAGTTTCGGTGCTTTTTGTTGCCCTTTCATGCAGAAAAGGGTGGGGTTTATATAGGCCCCAAACTGGTTTGAATTTGGAGCTCAAAAGTATCTTTTCTCGGATTTTCGAGGTCCTGGCGGTACTACCTCCTGACTGGGGCGGTACAACTGCCTGGCAGCTAGGAGACTGAGCCTCTGGGCGGTGCCATCACCTGACAGGGGCGGTTGCACCGCCTAGTCTCGCTCGGAGACTAAGCCTAGGCGGTGCCATCGCTTGACCTGGGCGGTTGCACTGCCCAGCTTTCTTAGGAGACTATCTCCTAGGCGATGCCACCGCCGACCCTAGCGGTGCCACCGCCTAGCAGGAATTCTGGTCCGAATGGGTTATTCCATTCGGCCCAATTTGGGTCTATCAAGGGCCCAATTACCCTCAGATTAAGTTAATGGGATCACCTCTCATTCCTTACTTAATCTACATGCTAACTACGATATTTTTTAAGACATTTACTACAACTTGCTCCGGTGCGTCAATCGCTTCTTCCGACGAACATCCGACGAACCTTCGGCGATGCTCCGACGGACTTCTGACAAACTCTTGGACTTGCAATGATCCACTTGGCGAGTTCCGACGAGCTTCTTTAGCAAGCTCCTGGACTTCTCGGATTTGTTCTCATAGAACCTCCGACGACCGTCCGAACTTCCATTGAACTCTCGAACTCCCAATGTGATCATAGTTTTGACTCCAACGCAACTCCTGCTACATGTCTTTCTTTTATCGTAGTTAATCCTGTACACTTATCTCAACATATGGATTAGATAACAAATGACAATTGATAGAGGGAGTGGCGTGGTGGCCCTTGTTTAGCTTCAAAGGAGGCCGACGCAACGATCCTAAAGGATATTCGTGGAAAATGCTGCACTACTTTAAGATGGAGTCACGGTCCACGAGATAGTAGGAGAAGGAGCCGAGATTCGGTGGAGTCCGGCGGGGAGACGGGTCTACTTCAAGATGTTTAGAAGTGGCATTCACGGCGAGAGCTCTGATACCATAATAGAAATGAAATAGAAAGAAGAAGATTGTATTGATTATAACAATACACAATACTCCATATTTATACATGTTTAGATGAGAGAATTTTCTTTAATAGCTTTCTGATATCTTATCATGTAGTTAGGGAGATATTGGCTGTTGTTGAGGTTGTTATCATGGGAGATCTTGACCGTTATCATAGTTTACCCAAGTTTATGCCTTCGTTAAGAATAAAGGCACCGAATAATAATGATATACCCTTATGTAATGCCAGTTATAAACATTAATCTTATCTCCTTATGTAATGATAATTATAGGATTTTTGCCCATGTTTTAACTAATGAACTAAAATATTTTTTAAATTAAAAAATTTCTAAATAGCATTCCTTCTTTATCTCGAGCCATGGTATTTATGAAAATATATTAATTGCTCAGGAGCTAGCCAATTTCTTTTAAATTCTAAAAATATATATTTATTAAACCTGACTTGGAAAAGGCCTTTGACAAACTTCTTTTTGGGGATTTTTTTAATATACTGCATATATCTTTATCACTTCTTGCATGCTAGATGGTTACCCTTCATCCTTTTGTAAGGGTTCTAGGTGGATCTACTATGTAAATACCCTACTCCTTATTCGAGACGTACCCCATATGTATGATTAAAGTAAAATATCATATTTCAATTTTCATTATTACTATTGATAGGAGTGTAGTGAAAAATAAACGATCTTAAAATTAAAAACATACTAATTTACTAAACAAAATAATAGGGTTTCGTTAGTACCTAGAGCTTTTAACACCTATATATAGTTATAATCTTTAATCAACAAAAAAAATACATACGTAATATGTTCAAAAGTTATACTCATATAAATATCCATAGGTCATTATTCATATCTTCTATGGCATGAGCTCACATGTACTCACTTTTCTGTCCAATCACTTGGATGGGGTATTAGTATCTTTACTTATAAAATAGGATTTATAGTAAGTGTAAGCCTTTATAGTATTTTTTAGGTAAGTATATATCATGTCATATTATAATATTTTAAAATCATCAGCATAAGATATTTAATAGTAAACATTTCATTCTATGACTTTACTGAGCATTACTATACAATATAGCATATGCAAAATAAAGAGATAAAATTGTATGTCAAAATAATTCAAAATGCTTATATGCACATGTATGAAGCATAGTAAATTCATTAACTTTTATGCCCTATATTATAACATATGCATGCCCTTCCACACTACAAGTTATCATAATATATACGTGCACTCCTACATTGCATATCATAATATATACATGTATTCTCACACTGCACGTCATAATACATACGTATACTCTTAAACCGAATGTCATAATATATATGTGCACTCTCTCATCACACGTCATAATACATACATGCACTCTCGCACCACACATCATAATATATACATGCATTACACATCATAATATATCCATGTTGAATCTCGAATTTTGATAATGAAGTCAATTGTAATTTGTTTGATCTAATCTATATGTTGAAAAAAGTATGTAGGATTAACTACGATGGCAGTAAGACATAAAGCAGGTGTTGTGCTAGAGTCAAGATCAAGATCATGTTGGGAGTTCGAGAGTTTGACGGAAGTCCGGACATTCGTCGAAAGTTCTGCGAGAACCAACTGAGAAGTCCAAGAGCTTGCCAAAGAAGCTCATTAGAACTTGCCAAGAAGATCGTTGTAAAGTTTGGGAGCTTGCCGGGAGTCTGCCGGAGCATTGCCGAGAGTTCGTCGGATGTTCGTTGGAAGTACACCGGAAGCTCACCGGAGGAGCAATTGACACACCGGAACATGAAGTGCAGTAATCATATCTTAATTATCATAGTTAGAGTATATATTAAGTTAGGTTTGGGAGATAATCCCACTAACTTAATTAGGGGCCAATTGGACCCTAAGTTGGGTTGGATTGGGCTGGATTCTAGGCCCAACCAAGATCCTGAATTCCTGGCCGGCGGTGGCATCGCCAAGGCAGACGATGGCACCGCTTGGGAGACTCGGTCTCCCAGGAATTCTGGGCGGTGGTACCGCCCCTGTCAAGCGATGGCATCGCCGACAATTATTGCTGCTAGCGGTGGTACTGCCCTTGTCAAGTGGTGGTACCGCCAGAGCTCAGTCTCCGAGCTCTGTCAGGTGTTGGTACCTCCTAGACTGAGCGGTAGTACTGCCTAGTGTTAGATGTCAGGCGGTAGTATGGCTCAGTATTGGCAGTGGTACCGCCAATACCCCAGAAATCCGGTATGAGATACTTCTTGGCTCCATTTTTGAAAGCCATTGGGGTCTATAAATACCCCACCCTTTTCTGCATGAAAGAGCAATGAAAACTTGATATATTCTCGAGTCTTTGAAGTGTTAAAGAGTTATAAAAGTGCTAGAGTTCTCCTTCTCCTTTTCTAAGTGTTAGATCATTCAAAAAAGGAGTGAAACTTATAAGGGTTGTCTCCTAAACCCAGCAAAAGGAGAAAAGCTATAAAAGGTGATTGGCCTTCGCCTATTAAAGGAAGGCCTCTAGTAGATGCCAGTGACCTCGTCGGAGGAGGAAGCCAAAAGTGGATGTAGGTCACGTTGACCGAACCACTCTAAAACTCGGTTTGCATTTACTTTAAGCAACTTTCTTTTATAGCAAACTACCTCTCCTCCTTATTGTGCTTTAACTATGTCTACATACGTTTTCACGTAAACATCTTTCGAGATCGGCTTTAATCGTACGAAGACTTTACGAAACTAATGCTTTTCATTTGTGTAATTTATATTATTGCAAATCACCTTAGTCTTCTCTTGCACTTTCACGAAAGGTTTCAAGTCCAAATTCCTTCCGAAACGTATTGAATTGAAACCATTCTCGTTGGAATCGGTTTTAATCGAAATGAGTTTTTTGAAATAGCGAAAGTTTTTTGCCGCACTAATTCACCCCCCCCCCTCTTAGTGCCACTCTTGATCCTAACAATTGGTTTCAGAGCAAGATTCACTCTCGTTTGGTTTAAAACCTAAGAGAGATGACATTTGCTAGCAACCAAGAGGGTCATTCAATTATACGTCCGCCCATGTTCAATGGGACGGATTACACATATTGGAAGACTAGAATGAGGATCTTCTTAATTTCAATGGATTTTGAGCTTTGGAACATTGTCGAAAACGGTTTTCAAAAGTGTTCTCTTCCAATGAACAATTGGAATGAGTTAGAGAAGAAGACTTTTACTTTAAACACAAAGGCTATGAATGCCTTATTTTGTGCATTAGATAAAAATGAGTTTAATCGAGTATCGATTTGTGAAACGACTTTTGATATTTGGCACACACTCGAAGTGACTCATGAAGGCTAGTAGAGTGAAGGAGTCAAAAATTAATCTCTTGGTGCATTCTTATGAATTGTTTCGAATAAAATCGAGTGAGACCATTGAAGACATATATACCCAATTTACAGATGTCGTCAATGGTCTAAAAGGACTTGATAAAGGTTTCTCAGATTTTGAGCTTGTTAATAAAGTTTTAAGATCCCATCCAAAGAGTTGGGACCCTAAAGTCACGGCCATTCAAGAGGCCAAAGATATAAATAACTTTCCTCTTGAAGAACTAATTGGGTCACTAATGACCTATGAAATAACATATAAAGCTCATGAAAAGCTTGAGGACACTCTTCCAAAGAACAAGAAGGATATAACACTGAGAACACAAGAAGACCACTTGAAAGAAAACTTAAGTGATGAGGACCTTGATGAAGACTTAGCACTATTAACAAGAAAATTTAAAAAAATTATAAAAAGAAATAAATTTAAAAATGATACTAAAAATAAATTTGAACCAAAGAAAGAACAAGTAATATGCTATGAATGCAAGAAGCCGGGACACTTTAAGAGTGAATGTCCCCAAGCAAAGAAGAGACAACCAAAAAAGAAGGCTCTCAAAGTAACATGGGACGACTCAAGTGCATCTTAAAAAGAGGAGCCAACCAACACCGAGCAAGTTGCTCACTATACACTAATGACCATTAGAGATGAGGTAACAAGTTCATTAGACGTAAATTTATCTTTCAATGAACTTTCAAGTGCCTTTCATGAATTATTTGATGAATGTAGAATTTTGAGTAAAAAGTATAATTCTTTAAAAAAGGAACATGCTTCTCTTATTAGCAACTTTGATAGCGTAAAGATAGAGCATGAAAGTAGCTTAGCTTCCTGCACAAAATGTTATGAACTAGAAATACTTCAAAAGGAAAATGTGCTACTTAAGAAAACCTTAGAGAAGTTTGAGGTTGGTAGCAAATCCTTGAACATGATCCTTGCCAACAAGGGTCACGTTCATATAAAAGACGGAATCAGATTTATGAGTAGCTCTTACCATAATCCAACCACCTTTGTTAAAGTCCCTACTTTGCATGTTTCACCCAGAAAGAAATGTAACTTTTGTTACAAATTTGGGCATGTAGCTTATCATTGTCCATTTAAGAAATGTAGTCCACATAAATTGATTTGGGTTCCTAAAAGAACCTTAAATGACTCAATACAATATGATAAGCAATATAGATCGATTTTTGAGGCACCCAGGGTCAAATAGGTACCTAAAAATCATCCTTTTTTGTAGAAAAATATACCATCAGAAGCTAGAAGCAAGAGATGGTACCTTAATAGTGGATGCTCAAGGCATATGACCGGAGATCCATCTCAATTCTCTAAGCTCACTAGCATAGACGAAGGACATATCACTTTCGGAGACAACAACAAGGGTAAAATCATTGGCAAAGGAACTATTGGTAACAAATCTAACTTCTTTATTGAAGATGTATTGTTAGTTGATGGTTTAAAGCATAACCTTTTGAGTATTAGTCAATTATATGATAAAGATATATTGTTAACTTTGAATCTAATGCTTGCATTATTGAAAAACCATACAAAAACACATCTATGATTGCACTAAAATAAAATAACATGTATACTATTGACATCAATGATCTTTGCAATGAAATGTGTTTTTCGATTTTGAATGATGATGCTTGGCTTTGGCATAGGAGATTAGGTCATGCTAGCATGAAACTAATCTCTCAAATTTCATCTAAAGAACTTGTAAGAGGAATTCCTCATATCAAGTTCGTCAAGAATAATGTGTGTAATGCATGTCAACTAGGAAAACAAATAAAATGTAGCTTCAAATCTAAGAACCAAATAAGCACCTCTAGACTTTTGTAATTGATCCATATGTACTTGTTCAGACCAATTGCTACATCAAGCCTAAGAGGTAACAAATACGCATTTGTCATAGTCGATGATTATAGTAGATATACATGGACTTATTTTTTGGCACACAAAAGTGAATGCTTTAGATATTACTCTAAGTTTTATAAACTTTTTCAAAATAAAAAGGGTTCTATGATTTTGTCAATTCGAAGTGATCACGGTAGTAATTTCAAAACCATGATTTCCAAGAATTTTGTGAATCCAATGGATACAACCACAACTTCTCTACTCCAAGAAATCCTCAACAAAATAGAGTAGTAGAAAGAAAGAATAGAAACCTATAAGAAATAGCAAGAACCATGTTAAATGAACATAGTCTACCCAAATATTTTTAGGCCGAAGCCATAAACATAGCTAGCTATGTCATGAATAGAGTTCTAGTAAGACCCTTACTCACCAAAACTCCTTATGAGTTGTGGAACAACCAAAAATCTAATGTTTCATATTTTAAAGTTTTTGGGTGTAAGTTTTTTATTTTGAATGAAAAAGATGCTTTAGAAAAATTTGATGCTAAATCCGATGAAAGAATATTTCTTGGCTATTCTTTTATTTCTAAAGCATTTTGTATCTTTAATAAAAAAAAAATGATTATAGAAGAATCCATTCATGTTGTTTTTAATGAGATTTTTAAAATTAAGAAAAATGATTTTGATGATGATGTTAATTTTGATGCTTTAAATTTAAATGAAACCCTTTCTCTATCTAGCAACTTGGATACATCTACTTCCGAAACATCCTTACCCAAGGATTGGAAGAATGTAGATGCTCATCCTAAGGAGTTAATCATAGGAGACATATCTAAAGGGGTTCAAACTCGTTGTTCTCTTAAGAATTTTTGTGTCAACGCCACTTTTCTCTCCCAAATTGAACCAAAATGCATTGACAAGGTCATGAAAGATAATTTATGGGTCATTGCAATGCAAGATGAGTTAAATCAATTTAAGAAAAATGAGGTGTGGAAGCTTGTTCTTAGGCCAAATGACCATTTAGTTATTAGTACTAAATGGGTCTTTAGAAACAAGCAAGATGAATTTGGTATTGTGGTTAGAAATAAGGCTAGATTGGTGGCCAAAGGTTTTAACCAAGAAGAAGGTATTGATTATAAAGAGACCTTCGCTCCTATGGCTTGATTAGAATCCATAAGGATGCTCCTTGCTTATGCTAGTAGTGATAATTTTAAGTTATTTCAAATGGATGTTAAAAGTACTTTTTTTAATGGCTTTATTTTTGAAGAAGTTTATGTTGAATAACCTCCCAGATTTGAGAATGATAGTCTCCCTAATCATGTGTTTAAATTAACTAAAGCTCTCTATGGTTTAAAACAAGCCCCAAAGGCATGATATGAGAGACTTAGTTTATTTCTTATTGAAAATAATTTCTCTAAAGGCAAGGTTGATAATATATTCTTTATCAAAAATTTTGAAAATAAATTTCTTATTGTTCAAATTTATGTTGATGATATCATTTTTGGTTCTACGAATGAATCTCTTTGTGAATCATTTGCTAAAAGTATAAGTCTTGAATTTGAAATGAGTTTGATGGGGGAATTAACTTTCTTTTTGGGCTTACAAATCAAACAACTAAGTAATGATATATTTCTTAGTTAAACAAAATATGCCTTAGATTTGCTAAAAAGATTTAATATGGATAGCTCAAAGGCTATCAACACTCCTATGAGCACGTCTACTAAGTTAGAAATTGATGAAAGTAGAGAAAGCTTTGATCAAAAAGCTTATAGGGGTATGATAGGAAGTTTACTTTACCTCACCACTACTAGATCAGATATTATGTTTAGTGTAGGACTTTGTGCTAGGTTTCAATCTAATCCTAAGATATCTCATCTTAAAGTAGTTAAGAGAATACTTAGATATCTTAAAGGAATAATAAATCTAGGATTATGGTATCCAAAATCTGAAAACTTTGAGCTAATTGCTTATGCTGATGTGGATTTTTCTGGATGTAGATTAGATAGAAAAAGCACTTCATTCAGGAACATGTCAATTTTTAGGACATGCACTTGTTTCTTGGACTTCCAAGAAACAAAATTCAATTGCACTATCTACAACCGAAGCCGAGTACATTGCAGCAAGTGCATGTTGTGCACAAGTTATATGGATGAGAAACACTTTAAAGGATTGTAAGATTCATCTTAAAAATATCCCCATAAAATGTAATAACACAAGTGCAATATGTTTAACAAAGAATCTCATTCAACACTCTAGAACAAAACATATTGACATTAGGCATCACTATATATGAGATCATGTCACTAATCATGATGTAATCGTAGAGTTTATTGATACAAAACATCAATTAGCCGATATTTTTACAAAGCCTTTAAGTGAAGAACAATTTGATTTTATTAGAAGAGAATTAGAAATGTTAATATATCTGAATGCATGAATTTGTTAAATTTTGGATTTTCTTAATTCTTTGATCACTCACCTAAATTATGTGCTGATAATTGTATGATGCAAATCTTACATGATGATAAGGTTATATGCTTCAATAACATGTTTACTTTGATGTTGAAAATTTTGTACTTTGATGCTAAAAGTTTCTATAATGATGAGCATGTTATCATGATGCAAGTAGTGATGAAAACCTATTACAAAATATTTTATAAATGCATGAATTATTTATATGTTTGATTCATGGAAGTCATTGATAAATGCATCTCTCGGATTTATCTCTTGTGAGTTTTTATTGAGAAATGGTTTTGATATGATGCTCCTCTCATTATGAAGATTATTTCTCAAAATTTCTTTTATCCTTCATATGATGATACTTTCACATGAATTCTTTCTCAATGAAGAAAGAATTTTTATGATTTTTTATGAGATGAAAATGGATGTCATGCCTTGACATCATTTTGAGAATGTTAGTTCATGATAGGAATCATGATGTACATATTGATAAGTTTAATGAATTTAACTTATTGGTTTGATTCTTGAATTCAAAGGTCTTGAATTCAAGAATGTCTTTTCTCAAGTATGACATATAGATAGGGGGAGTTAAGGTTATGTTGTTGAATCTCGGATTTTGATGATGAAATCAATTATAATTTGTTTGATCTATTCTATATGTTGAGAAAAGTGTATAGGATTAACTACGATGGTAGTAAGACATAAAGCAAGTATTGTGCCAGAGTCAAGATCGAGATCACGTTGGGAGTTCGAGAGTTCGACGGAAGTCCTGATGTTCGTCGGAAGTTTTGTGGGAACCAACCAAGAAGTCCAGGGGCTTGCCAAAGAAGCTCATCATAACTTGCCAAGAAGATCGTCATAAAGTCTAGGAGCTTGCCGGGAGTCCGCCGGAGCATTGCCGAGAGTTCATCGGATGTTCGCCGGAAGTACGCCGGAAGCTCGCCGGAAGAGCAATTGACGCACCGGAACATGAAGTGCAGTAATCATGTCTTAATTATTGTAGTTAGAGTGTAAATTAAGTTAAGTTTAGGAGATAATCCCACTAACTTAATTAGGGGCCAATTGGGCCCTAAGTTAGGCTAGGTTGGGTCGGATTCTAGGCCCAACCAGGACCCTGAATTCCTAGCGGGTGGTGGCACCGCTTGGGAGACTCGGTCTCCTAGGAATTCTGGGCGGTGGTACCACCCTTGTCAAGCGGTAGCACCAGCGGCAGTTATTGTTGCCAACAGTGGTACCACCCAGACTGAGTGGTAGTATCGCCCAGTGTCAGATGTCAGGCAGTAGTACCGCCTAGTAATGGCGGTGGTACCGCTAGTACCCCTGAAATCTGGGATGAGACACTTCTTAGCTCCATTTTTTAAAGTCATTGGGTTTTATAAATATCCCACCCTTTTCTGCATGAAAGGGCAATGAAAACTTGATATATTCATGAGTCTTTGAAATGATAAAGAGTTGTAAAAGTGCTAAAGTTCTCCTCGTCCCTTTCTAAGTGTTAAGATCATTCAAGAAAGGAGTGAAACTTGTAAGGGTTGTCTCCTAAACTCGACAAAAGGAAAAAAGCTGTAAAAGGTGGTTGGCCTTCGCCTATTGAAGGAAGGCCTCTATTGGACGTCGGTGACCTCGTCGAAGGAGGAAGCCGAAAGTGGATGTAGGTCACGTTGACCGAACCACTCTAAAACTCAGTTTGCATTTACTTTGAGAAACTTTTTTTTATAGCAAACTACCTCTCCTCCTTACTATACTTTAACTACATCTACATATGTTTTCACGTAAATATCTTTTGAGATCGGCTTTACTCGTACGAAGACTTTATGAAACCGACGCTTTTCATTTTTGCAATTTATATTACTACAAATCACCTAGTCTTCTCTTGCACTTTCACGAAAGGTTTCAAGTTCAAATTCCTTCCGAAATGGATTGAATTGAAACCATTCTTGTTGGAATCGGTTTTAATCGAAATAAGTTTTTTGAAATAGCAAAATTTTTCCGCTGCACTAATTCACCCCCCCCCCCCCCCCCTCTTAGTGTCACTCTTAATCCTAACAATCCATGCACTTCTGCACCACACGTTATAGAAAACACATGGATTCCCACACCGCACATTATCATTATGTATATAATATATTTTTATCATAATTCATATATTCTTATGCTTATAATATATATATATATATATATATATATATATATATATATATATATACATTTAGCTCACATTTAGCTCATGACTATTATATCATTCGAAACATGCTATTAAAAATATATTATGAATTTTATAATTTATATGACCACTATTTTATAGTGAATTAAACTTATACTTATCTTATTGAACTAAAAAATAAAGATGCCAATGAAAGACTATGTTCCTTAACGATCGAGTATGCTAGGGAGCGATATACCTATCAAATTATAAACATAAGGTCATGAGATGTGTTAATTAAAAACACTACCTATTGAAATATTGATTTACAATAATTTATTATAATAATTCATAGAAAAAGTTTGATAAAATCTCTTATAAAATAAATTATACTTAAAAATTCATCTTCACCATCAATTTTTTAATAATTTACTTTAAAATCAAATGAATTAGTTAGTATCAATCAAACTATCTTATCATTCTACGAAGAAATTTTACTTCACCATTCTAACTGATTAAAAAATATTATTATGAAATTTTATAGAAAATCAAGAGACATATAAAACTAAATACACACCAAATTTGGAAGCTAAACTATCCTACTAATTCAATGATTAACATGTTCTACTAAAATTGGGTTAGGTTTATTTGAATTAAAAACCTTATATCTTGGTGCACATAGGTGATATTCACTTAATTCTAAATCTTATAAAATCTTTTAAAATATATCAAAATAACAAAACCTAATCATATTCCTAAGGGGGTCAATATAGCTCGAATAAAACTTCTTAGAAAATAAGAGATTTTGAGTATCTCAAATTGTGATAGTAATAACTCTATGCACCAACCTCAAATTAAAGTCATATTGGAGGCTTTAGAATCATAAGAGATTCTAACAAAACATATCTAAAAAATTAAATATTGATTCAAAATTTAGGTTACTAAAAAACAACTAAAAATAATAGTCTATAATCTGTAAAACTAAAACCTTGAGTATAGGAAATAAAGAATTGAGTTTTTCTTACTTAATCTTCTTTAGAGCTAGGGTTTTCTAATCTTCATAAGAAAAACTGAGAGAACGATTAAAGAAATAGAGAAAGGGTCATGGGTTTTTCGATTGGTAAATAGAGGTTAAAATAAGATAGAAGTGTTTAAGAGGTTACCTTAAGGTCTAGGTTCAATCCCATTAGACCTTATTTTATGTTTTTTCTGTTAGGATCGGAGCGGCACTAAGAGGGGGGGGTGAATTAGTGCAGCGGATTAAAACTTCGGTTTTAGAAAATCTTTTGTACGATAAAAATAATTTTTCGTTTGAAACCGTTTCGATTGCGTTGAAAGCGTACGTAATAAGATGAGGGCAGTGAACTTAGCAAAGTAAAGGTTTGCAGAAAGATAAATGCATAAACATAAACGCAAACCAGAGATTACGCCGATTTTAAAGTGGTTCGGTCAAATGACCTACATCCACTTGCAAGGCCCCTCTTCGATGAGGCTTCCACCTTCTACTAGCAAATCTCTTGAAAGTGAAGGGTGAATACCCCTCTTACAACTTTTACAAGCGGTTCACTCTCTTACAGATTTTCAACAAGAAAGAAGGAGGTGAACACTAGCAAATTGAAAACAAGACAAGCTAATACTTTTCTAAGGCTTTTCTCTCAAACACTTGCTGCTCAAAAAGTTGTTCTCTCAGTTGAGATTTGAGGGGTATTTATAGGCCTCAAGAGGATTCAAATTTGGGCTTCAAAATTTGAATTCTCTTTGGGTTCCCGCTGTAGGCGGTACCACCGCCCAGCCAGGCGGTGCCACCGCCCAGCGCTTGGGTGCTGGACGGTGCAATCGCCCAGCCAAGGAGGTGTCACCACCCAGCTCTCGGGTGCTGAGCGGTGCCACCGCCTGGCTCTTATCAACTCACTAGTTGGGCTCCAAACTTGGCCCAAACCAGTCCGAACTCGGGCCCAATTGGCCCCTACTTGGGTTATAGGATTAACACCTAATCCTAACCCTAATTAACGTGCTAACTACGAATTTAAAGATAATTTCTAAGCTATTACAAAGTCTGCAAGTCAAGACTTCTTTCGACGAGCTTCCGGCGAACTTCCGGCAAACTCTCGGAAACCATTCTGCGGACTCCCGGCAAGCTCGTAGACTTCACGATTTGATCTCGGCGAGTTCCAACGAGCTTCTTTGGCAAGCTCCGATCTTTCTCGGTGAGCTCCGTGAACTTCCGACGAACCTTTTGGTGAGCTTCCGAAAAACCCTTCGGCAAGCTCCCTACTCATTTTCGGCTAGTTCCGACAGCATTACCGACGAGCCTTCGGACTTCCATAGAACTCTCGAACTCCCAACGAATCCTTCGTGCTTGACTCCGGCACTTTGTTTCGCTTCATGTCTTCATCGTTATCGTAGTTAATCCTGCACACACAAGCCAAAACTCTACTCCGATTTAGACAATTATTACAATGCGAATTGACATTCTGTTGCCCGGCACGTCATTGGTTGGCGCTTCGTCCGATTCTTCGGTGCATCGTCCTCTCTTGCGGCTTGTTGCCCAATCGGCGATTGACCTCCGCAACCCCGATATCCTTGGCGCAATTCCGCTCTCCTTGGCCCGATGCCCGACGTCCGAAGCCTTCTACCGTCCAATACCCTAACGTGATCTCCTCCGGCACAACGTCAATTCCTCCTGCGTTAACTGTCTAATCCTGATTGAGTAGACCTGTATCACTCAAAATATAGTTAAACATAAACATAATTATCAATTAGTTTCATCATCAAAATACGAGATTCAACATTTTCTTCTTTTACTAATATAATTCTTATATTGTAGCGACTTCAATTGTGTATAATTTGATTTGACAAAGATGATATTTTTTATCTTAACTCATCCTTCAATCTCACTTATGCATTTCAACATTTAATATAACTCTCCTTTTGATTTACATCTCTATTTAATTTTTTTATTATTTTATCTATGCCTAAGTAGCTTATTATCCTCCACATACATAATATATAAAACTCAAACTTTCTTACACTAATCATAGTCAAATTCATTCAAGCCTTGAGATTCACTTAGGCCCGATTAAAATTTAACTACTATTTCTAGTCATTATATGTATGCTTATTACTAAAACTTAAACTCATATTTAAGTCTACTATCATATTTTGGCTTATTGTGCTATGCTTAAAGTAAACATTAATACTTATACATGCTCAACCAATATTTCATAAAATACTAAAAATAATATTTCTAAAAAAATATACTTTAATCTTAAAAGTTGAAACATAAATATGTTGTTTATCATATTTATGAAATATAAACATAAGTGAAGTTAACATATATATATATATATATATATATATATATATATATATATATATATATATATATATATATATATATATATATATAATTTGTGCTTATATTAATATGCTAATTTTAGTTCAATGTGCGTAAGACTTGGGCATTGCAGTCGTCCCCTCCTAATAAAAAATATGTCATTAAATTTTTTTACCTAAATAACTCCAAATATTTCTCTCATATCTCCTCCTCCCTTTCCTAAGTTGCTTCCTCCATCGCATGATTCTTCCATAACACTTTAGCTAAAGTAATCTTCTTATTATAAAGTTCTTTCTCCTTTCTATTAAGAATTCGTACAGCTCATTCTATGTCAAATTTTCATCAAATTCTATTAGTTGCTCTTCCATGACATAAGAAGGATCTAAAATATACTTCCTTAATATTGATACATGGAATACATTATGAATCTTTGCTAATGTAGGAGGTAGGGTTAGTTTGTAGGCTAAATCATCGAGTTTATAGAAAATTTCATATTGTTCTATATATTGAGGACTTAGCTTGCCCTTTTTTCCCAAACCTCATAACTCTTTTCATTAGTGTTACCTTTAGGAATACTTTATCGTCTATTTCAAATTTCAAAGGTTTCCTATTATCGATATAATATTTATACCTATTTTGTATTGCCTTCATCCTTTGACAAATCTTTTCTAGTGCTTTTGTTGTTCTCTCACCAAATTTGGCCCTAAATATTTTCTTTCACCCATCTCATCCCAATGAACATATGATCTATATTTTCTACTATATAGTGCTTCAAATGATGCCATCCCAATGGTTGCCTAGTAACTATTAATATAGGCAAACTTTATCAAAGGTAAATATTTGCTTCATGATCCTTTAAAGTCTATAAGACACAAGCTCTTAGTATATCCTCTAATATCTAAGTAATTATTTCAATTAGCTATCTATTGAGGAAGAAAACTTGTGCTAAAAACTAACCTTGTTCCCAATGCCATATGAAGACTTATCAAAATCCTAATGTGAATCTGGAGTCTTTATCTAACACAATGAACATGGGCACACCATGGAGTCTAATTATCTCATAGATATATAATTGAACACAAATAGGTAGGAAGTGGGTCGTTTTTGTTAATTTATTTATAATGACCCAAATTGCATCATGTCCCTTGCTGGTCCTATGTAAACCAATGACTAAATCTATGCTAACCTATTCTCATTTCCATCAGGGTATTTGTAATAGATTTAAGATACCTATTGACCTCTAATATTCTATTTTGAGATATTTCTCAACAAATTGGATGACATCTCTTTTCATTATTAGCTACTAGTAGTGCTCTTTTAGATTCTTGTACATCTTGGCGGTGCATTGAGTATAAGGATGAGTGTGCCTCTATTAAAATTTCTTATTTTACGTTAGGCTCCTAAGGTACACACAATCTACCTTGAAATTTGAATACCCTTCATCAATGTGAAATTGTTTTTCTTTTTCCCGCTTTAATATCGAACTTTAATCGATTCAAATAAGGATCGTGAACTTGAACTTTTTAATTTTCCCCAAAAGGGTTGGCCATAGTGATAACATTGCTAATCTCCGAATCAAACTTTTAAGGATTATTTTATATTTAAATTTTTATTTTTTATATGAAGAGATTTTTGAACTATTAATAAAGTAGCTAAATTGGCTGACTTTCTACTCAATACATCAGCAACTATATTTTCTTTTCTAAGATGGTAATTGATTACATAATTATAATCTTTTGCTAATTTCATCCATCTCCTCTATCTTATATTTAACTCCTTTTAAGCAAAGAAATATTTTTCCCCATAAATATAATGTCAGCAAATTTTTAGGGCAAACACTAGCATTGCCAACTCTAAATTATGGGTCACATAGTTTTCTTATGATATTTTAGTTGTCTTGATATATAAGCTATAACTCTACCATTCTATATCAAAACATATCCTAGATCATTTTTGGATGTATCACTATATACCATGAATCCTCCTAACCTGCTTGGTACTATAAGAATTGAAGTTGAAGTCAATCTCCTTTTTAATTCTTGAAAAACTATTTTTATAAGCATCAATTCATTCAAATTTAATATTCCTTATTATTAATTGGGTGAGAGATGATGCTATTTTAGAGAATCCTTTGACAAAATGTCTATAATAATCTGTCATTACCTTAGTTACAATAGTTGGACTGGGCTAATTACTAAGTGCTTCCTAATTAATTGGATCTACTAAGATCCTTTCCTTGAATATATTGTGTCTAAGAAATGTTATTTTCTCTGGTCAAAATTTATATTTCTTAGACTTTATGTTTAATTACTTTTTCTTCAAGATACTCAATATTGTTTTTAAATGTTCTACATATTCCTTCTGAGAGTGTGAGATATTAAAATATCATTAATAAAAATTATAACAAATCTATCTAGATACTTTTTGAATACCTTATTTATTAACTCCATAAAGGCGGTTGGTGCATTTGTTAAACTAAATGATATCATTAAAAATTCAAAGTGCCTAGCCCTGAAATCAGTTTTAAGAATGCCCTTGACTTTTAGTTGAAGATTCCTTGGTTTCAAGTCGGTTTTGAAAACATTAATGCACTTTACAATTGATTAAATAACTCATCAATTCTAGGAAGTGGTCTTTATTCTTAATAGTTACCTTATTTAACTCCTTGTAATATATGTACAATCATATTTTCCTATCTTTTTTCTTTATAAATAGGACTGATACTCACTATAGTGAAAAGCTAGGGAGAATGAACCATTTATCAAGGAGCTCCTACAATTGTATTTTTAACTCCTTTATTTGTACTGAAGTCATTCTATAAGGTGCTTTGGAAATAGGTTCAGTGCTTGATATTAAGTTTATGACAAATTCAATATCTTTATCTGATGGTAGTCTAGGGAGGTCCTTAGGAAACACTTGAGAGAATTTGCTCATGACTAGTACATTCTTTGGATTGATGTTCGGTTCTACCCTAGTGTCAATTATATTAGTTAAATATCTTGTGCATCCACTCTTTAAGAGAATCCTGGCTTTCATTCTTTGGGGCTCGCTACCGTTGTTGCTAACTGCTTGTGCCCGGGCCCCGCGGCAACAAGGGTCGCACGTGCGCATTGGCACAATGCACATGCGCAAGGGGCTGCCGTGCCTGCGGCCCTACCTATGGGCGCCATTGTAGGCACCCGTGCTTACGCGCACAGTGCCCACGCGCAGGTGGCTACCATTGTAGTAGCCCGCAAATCGTTGGCTGAGAACCTGCATGAAAATGGCAACGGAACCATCTGCGAGGGCAACAATAGTTGTTGCCCTTTCTCGCTTTTGCGTCAACGATTTTGATATCAAAATCTTCTCTAAAAACAACACACGTAGTTCAAAATCAATTTTCACATGAACAACCTAACTCTGATACTATTATTGGGAAATCTTGGGGACGACATCAAATGCGCTGCGGAAGAACAAAAAATAAAATCCCCAATTCCCAAAGATATGTTCGTCGTCCTACGAAGATTGGTGTGCAAAAATTGTTAGAACCCTTGCATATTCAAAACTTGGGGTTGATCTCTATAGGGGATCGACCTCCTTGAAACTCTATAGGGGCTCGTGGACTTCATGATGATCTTCTTGGCGAGTTCCGACGAGCTTCTCTGGCAAACTCCGAGACTTCTCGGTTGGTTCCGATAGAACTTCCGATAAATGTCCGGACTTCTGACGAACTCTCGAACTCCAAACGAAATCATGTCCTTGCCTCTGAGACTTCATTTTGCTTCATGCTTTGCTATCGTAGCTTTCGACGATCTTCTGGTGAACTTCCGACGAACTCTCGGGAATGTTCCGGCAGACTCCCGGCAAGCTGCTGAACTTTACAATGATCTTTTTGGTGAGGTCCGACAAGCTTCTCTGGCAAGCTCCGAGACTTCTCAGCTGGTTCCAACAGAACTTCTGATGAATATCCGGACTTCCGACAAACTCTCAAACTCCCAATGAAATCGCGTCCTTGACTCCGGGACTTCATTTTGCTTCATACCTTGCTATCATAGTTAATCTTGCATATGTAAAACACACTTCAATCTAGACAAATAATACTAAGAATTAATCATGTTGTCCGGCATGTCATTGGTCCCTCAACGCTTCGTCCGATTCTTCGGCGCATCTTCCTCTCTTATGGCCTATTGCCTAATCGTCCAGTTGACTCTGCAACTCCGATATCCTTGGTGTAATATCCGCTCTTCTTGGCCCGATGCCTGAATCCATGGTCCGAAGCCTTCTGTCAATACGTCGATTGATCCTCCATCCTGATGTTCAATCTTTTGACATGTTTTCCTTTGGCACAATATGATTCTTCCTGCTTTAATTGTCTTATCTTGATCAAAGTATCATGTATCACTCAAAACGTAGATTAAATCATAAATACTATCAATTGGATTCATCATCAAAATAGTGTCACCTCTTGGGGCACTGTTTGGGCCTCTCATTGGGCCCAACACAGTCCTTACATGGGTCTAGCTAGCCTGTAATTGGGTTGGCCTAAAACCAAACCCAATTACGTGCTAACTATGATTCCTAAGACATTTACTAAGCTAAACAAGTCCCTATGTCTCGGTTTCTTCTGGCGAGCTTCCGGCGATCTTCCGACGAACTTCCGATGAACTCTCGGCAATGTTCCGGCGGACACCTAGCAAGCTCCTAGACTTCATGATGATCTTCTTGGTGAGTTCTGATGAGCTTCTCTGGCAAGATCCGATAGTTCTCGGCTGGTTCCGATAGAACTTCCGATGAACGTCTGGACTTCCAACGAAATCTCAAACTCCCAACGAAATCGTGTCCTTGACTCTGGGACTTCATTTTGCTTCATGCCTCACTATCATAGTTAATCTTGCACATGTAAAACACACTTCGATATAGACAAATAATACTAAGCATTAATCATGTTGTCCAGCATGTCATTGGTCCCTCGACGCTTCGTCCGATTCTTCGGCGCATCGCCCTCTCTTGCGGCCTATTACCCAATCGGCTAGTTAACTCCGTAACTTTGATATCCTTGGCGCAATATCCACTCTTTTTGGCCCGATGCCCAAATCCATGGCCTGAAGCCTTTTGTCGATATGTCGATCAATCCTCCAGCCCGACGTCCAATCTTCTGACATGTGTTCCTTCGGCACAACATGATTCTTTCTACTTTAATTATCTCATCCTGATCAAAGCATCTTGCGTCACTCAAAATGCAGATTAAATCATAATATTATCAATTGGTTTCATCATCAAAATATGAGATTCAACAATCTCCCTCTTTTTGATAATGATAACCAATTGATGACGGAGTTAACTAAACTCTCGGAGTTTAAACAATCTCCCCCTATCAATATGCCATATTGATAGAAACTCTTGGATTCAAAAATCTAAGCAACATGTAATGATCAAATCATGTATAACATCAACATACTTCTCTCCCTTTATCATCAACAAAAAGGAGAAATTCAATTCTCATGTGTTTGAGGTATTAGTTCAAATCATTGCATAAAAAACATAATATCCATTTTTATCATCATGCAAGCTAGCAAAAATTTAGCAAGTGCTATATCATATTAGAACATGCAAGTTATCAAGTTTTAGATATGCAAGATAGTAAGATAGCATGTTCTTCATCATACAAGCTAGCAAAATTTATCATCATTTTAGAAAGTGTAAGCTAGCAATTTTCTATCACTTTACAACATGCATAATCACCAAATCATCATTAATTTTAAAGATGTGCATGATTTCAAATTTTGCAAGTTTGTATTTTTGCTTTTTAAGATAGGCAAGCTAGTGATTTTCAAGATAGCAAACTCTTTCTTCTCTTTTGAGAAGTGTCATTTTTATTTTCTTTGCAAAGTGCAAGCTAGCAAATTTTACACATATGAAAGTTGACAAAGCTTTACATATTTTGAGATAAGCAAGCTTTTTTGCTTCTCTTCATGATGTCCAAACTAGAAACTGTTGCTTTTCTTTGCGATGCACAAGTTAGCAAATTCTGCTTCATTCTTGAATTGTGCAAACTAGCATCTTTCTCTTTGAGATGTGCACATTAGCAACTCTTTCTCCCCCTTTGTCATTGTGAAAAAGAGGGGAAGCATACAATTTTATAGTTCTTTTCCCTTTACATCAATTTTCACATCATTAGAACAATAAATTTGCATTATAAACATAATCTCATGTTTATCATTCAAGCTAGCATATATTTTTTGTTCTCTTTTGCAATGTGCAAGCTAACAATCTTCTTTTTCTTTTAAAATAATGATTCAATCATATCATGCGATATACAAATCATAAAAATTTCAAATCATGATGGTATCAAGAAGTGAAATTACATCTTACCATGCATGATCATAACATCACATTTGTACGTATCAAAATAATATCAAGAGTATTTCATGCATAATTTTATATCATCAAATTCATTTCATCTCATCAAGAAAAATTAATTGGGTGATGAATACAAGGAGATATACAAAGACAAAAAAAAAATTATGTCATGAAAAATTAGCTCATGTGAATACCAAAAGACATGATTTATTTTGACACATCTCCTCTTAAATAAAATACCAAGAAAAATTGTAGGGGTAAAAAGAAGATATCTTGTTTAAGAAAAAAATCTCAAGTAATACAAAGAATTCAAGATTATGATTTGAATAAAACTCATTCAAATTCAAATCATCAAATCAAAATCATTTTTAAGAGATTCACAAAAAGAAAAACATAGATAGATTCATTAATCTCTCCATTCATTATGAATCATAAAAATTATAATACAAAAAAAAATGATTCATATGGATAAATCTCAATAAGAAGATACAAGAACCCATAATAAAAGATTTTGTTTCATAAATGATTGCAAGTTATAAATTACGAGAAATCAAGATCATGATTTTGATAAAGAACCCATTAAATTCAAATCATTTCCATAATCCATGAGATTCATAAAAGCATACTATACATGTTTTCATTAATCTCCTTTTTGGAAAAATCGATAAAGTCAGAAAAATAAAATTTTCAAGGAGAAACCTTTCCTCTTTTAGTTGTTTCAATTCATGTGATTTATTTCATTCAAGCATGTCCTTTTTTTTTTATTTATGCCAAATAAAAACATGCATCAACATTTAGGATCAAAACAGAAATTTCATCATAAAAACCATTCATCTTGCCTATAACTGAAAAAGCCACTTTTATTATCATGAAAATCAATAATCCATAAATCACAAAAATCATCATGCATCATTTTGAAAGTTAAATTTATTCGGCATGATATCATCAAACATAATTTCATAAGGCATTTTTAATCAAAATTATTTTTGTTTGTTTATCATAAAATATGTATTTATCTTTTTAAGTGAATAGAACTTTTCAAGCTTAGTTTTTGATACAAAATTCATGCATCATCATTAAGCATGATATCAAACATCTTAATATTTTTATTAAGACATTAAGCATGGTTTCAATCAAAATCGAAAATCATCAAGATACACATTATTTCTTCTTGAAAAACATTAATAGGATCATCATTAGCTTTAAATCTAATATTTTATTCCATTAACATAAAACATATAATTTTCATTATCATTTTTAAAATTATTAGCATGATCATAATTTTTGTATTTTCTTTTTTAAACATGTAATTTTTAAGAAAAATAATTATTCTAAACTAAATTAAAAAAGTAAATGCATCATGAAAAGCATTATATAATTTTGAAATAAATTAAGGGCATTTTGATTATCTCATCGTCGAATGATGTTAAGGCGTAGTTTGCCACCTTGTCTTTGTTGATTTTCTCCTTGTCTTCGGAGGAGCAAGATTCATCCGAATTTGTGTTCTTCTTCTTGTGTTTAAAGCAAGTAGTTGCGTTCTTTTTATTCTTTAATTTTTGTTTCATTAACTTTTTAAATTTCTTTGTGAGTTCAAGTTTACCATCACTTGAGCTTATGCTCGAGTGGTCTTCAATTGTTCTAAGTACCAAATCCTTCCTATTCTTTGGAAGGTGGTTTTGTTCATTATGTTCATCATGTGCATTGTGCACCATTTTATATGTCATCAATGAACCGATAAGTTCTTCAAGTGGAAAAATGTTTAAATATTTTGTTTCTTGTATTGCCATTACTTTCGATTCCCAAGTTTTAGAAAATGATCTTAAGATCTTGTTAACGAGTTCAAAATCTGAAAAACTTTTACCAAGTGCTTTTAAACCATTGACAACATCCGTAAAACTGGTGTACATGTCAATAATGGTTTCATTTGACTTCATTCGAAAAAGTTCAAAATCATGCATTAAAAAGTTGATTTTTGAATCTTTAACTTTGCTAGTACCTTCATGTGTGAGTTCAAGAGTATGCTAAATTTCAAAAGCTGTTTCACACATAGAAATTCGATTAAACTCATTTTTGTCTAAGGCGCAAAATAAGGCATTCATACATAGCCTTTGCATTTAAAGAAAAGGCCTTATTCTCCAAATCATTCCAATGGTTCATTGGAAGAGAAAACTTTTGAAAACCAAATTTGACTATATGTCATAAATCGAGATTCAATAAAAGCAAGAAAACTCTCATTCGAGTTTTCCAATAAGTGTAGTCTATCCCATTGAAAAAGGGAGGACGAATGAGAGAGTGACTCTCTTGAAAGCTGAAAAGAGTCATTTCTTATTAGGTGTTAAACAAAATGAGAAAACGAGGCTCTGATACCAATTGTTAGGAACGGGGTTGGTACTAAGAGGGAGGGGGGGGGGTAAATTAGTGCAGCGGTTAAATCATGTCTTAAAAAAACCTTCGTACGATAAAAATCGATTTTGACGAAAACCATTTAGGAGAGAGGTTAACTTGAAAGCGTTTTCATAAAGATAGCTTGAAGGCAGTAAACAATTAAAGAGGTTTGTAGTAAAGATAAATTGAGAGTGGTTCAATCGTCGTGACCTACATCCAATTTGCTAATTCCTCTTCCATCGAGGCCACCGGCATCCACTATCGATCTTCCTTTAATAGGCAAATATCAACCTCCTTGTTACACCCCTCTTCTCCTTTTCATGGGTTTAGGAGACAACCCTTACAAGCACTCACTCATCTCTTACAGAATTCTAAACTTAGAGTGGAGGAGGGAATTTCTAAAAGATTGCAGTAGCGTTTCTTCACTTTTAAACTCTTTGTGCTTGTATCTTTTAACCAGGGATGAGAGGGGTATTTATAGGCTTTAAGTTGATTCAAACTTGGAGCCTAAAAATATATCATCCAGGATTTCCTGAGCACGGTAGTACTACCGCCTACGTTGGGCGGTACCACCACCAGTGTACACTAACACTACACTAGGCGGTACCACCGCCTAGGATGCTGTGTTGGGTGGTATCACTGCCCAAACTGGTAGTACCACCGCTTGGCACCTTGCTAGGGGTGATACAACTGCCCAGACTATTGGTACCACCGCCTGACACATTCTCGGAGACTGTGCCACGATGGTGTCACCTCTTGGGGCATTGTTTGGACCTCTCATTGCGCCTAACACAGTCCTTACATGGGCCTAGCTGGCCTGTAATTGGGTTGGCCCAAATCCAAACCCAATTACGTGCTAACTACGATTCCTAAGATATTTGCTAAGCTAAACAAGTCCTTATGTCTTGGTTTCTTCGGGCAAGCTTCAAGCGATCTTCCGGCGAACTTTTGACGAACTCTCGACAATGTTCCGGTGGACTCCCAACAAGCTCCTAGACTTCACGATGATCTTCTTGGTAAGTTCTAACGAGCTTCTCTAGCAAGCTCTGAGACTTCTTGGCTGGTTCCGACAGAACTTCCGACAACTGTCCGAACTTCCGACGAACTCTCGAACTCCCAACGAAATTGTGTCCTCGACTCCGGGACTTCATTTTGCTTCATGCCTTGCTATCATAGTTAATCTTGCATATGTAAAACACACTTTAATCTAGACAAATAATACTAAGTATTAATCATGTTGTCTGGCACGTCATTGTTCCCTCGACACTTCATCCGATTCTTTGGCGCATCGTCCTCTGTTGCAGCCTATTGCCCAATCGGCAAGTTGACTCCGCAACTCTGATATCCTTGGCGCAATATCTGCTCTTCTTGGCTTGATACCCAAATCCATGGCCCGAAGCCTTCTGTCGATACGTCGATCGATCCTCCGGCCCGATGTCCAATCTTCTAACATGTTTTCCTCCGGCACAACATGATTCTTCCTACTTTAATTGTCTCATCCTGATCGAAATATCCTGCATCACTCAAAACTCAGATTAAATCATAAATACTATCAATTGGTTTCATCATCAAAATACGAGATTTAACATATCATAGTTTTTCTTCCTTATGGTAATGGTGTAAATTCCCATGTTTTGTTTTTATATAGAATTTCAATTTCTTGTATTACTTGTTAGGATCTTATTGGCAATAATTGGGGGGAGGGGGGGGGGGGGAGGGAGGTGCATCGATGCTACAACATTTTTAATAATTTTTTTAAATTCGATTAAGAAAACAACACATATCAAAAACATGATTAATTAAGTATTAGGTATGAGTTAGAGTTAATAATAAGTGAATAATCTTAAATAAAATTCATAAGCAAGAAAATGATACAAACTGATTTATAGTAGTTTGGTCTTTCCGACATATATCTACTCATGATTATTTTTCCCTTTAGACCATTGGCTTTCACTATCGATCTTACTTTAATGGGTGAAGATCAACAACTCTTATAACCTTTCTCCTTTCTTGGACTTAGGAGAAAACCTTCATACTCACTCTTTTACAAGAGACTTCTCACCTCTTACCACTTAATATTACAACTAAATTTAAGAGAGAGGAATGTTGAATCTCGGATTTTGATGATGAAATCAATTGGTAAATTATTAATCTAATCCATATGTTGAGATAAGTGTTGCAGGATTAACTACGATAACAATAAAGGCATAAAGCAAGATGTTGGGCTAAAGTCAAATATCGGACGTTACGTCGAAGATTCAAACTATGTGCTAGAAGTTTGCTGGAAGCTCGCTGAGAGTTCATTGGGAGTTTGTTGAGAGTTCATCTGGAATTCGCCGGAAGTTCTCCGGAAGCTTGCCAGAAGCTCGCCGAGAAGTTCGTCAGAAGTTCACTAGAAGCTCACCGAGAAGTTCGACGGAAGTTCACCGAGAATTTCGCTAGAAGAACAATTGACATACCGGACCAAAATAACTTAGTTAAATATCTTAATTATCATAGTTAGACTATAAGTTGAGTTAGGATTGGGAGCTAATCCCACTAACTCAGTTCAACTAAGCCCTTAACAGGGCTGAATTGGGCTAGGTGAACAGCCCATTCAACACTTGAAGTCACGGTTGGCGGTGGCAATGCTTGGGACTCGGTCTCCCAAGTGATCTAGGCAATGGTACTGTCGACAGTTAATGCTTTCAGGCAATGGCACCACCCTATTAGGTGGTGGTACCGCTAGAACACGGTCTCCAAAGCTCTATCAGGCGGTCGTACCGACTAGACTAATCGGTGGTACCGCTTAGTGTTAGTCTACAAGTAGTGGTACCACCCAATAATGGAGGTGGTACTGCCAGTACCCCAGAAATCTGGGATGAGACACTTTTTTGCTCTAATTTTAAAGCCATTGGGGCTTATAAACACCCCACGCTTTTCTGCATGAAAGGGGCATGAAAAGTGTGAACAAAATCTTGAAGCCTTGGGTGTTACATGTTGTAAAAGTGCTAAGAGTCCTCCTCTTTCCTTTCTAAATCTTGTGATCATTCGAGAGAGGTTTGAGGCTTGTAAAGGTTGTCTCCAAAAACCTATGAAAAAGAGAAAGTGTTATAAAGAGGGTGGTTGGTCTTTGCCCATTGAAGGAAGACTGTTAGTGGACGCCAATGACCTCGACGGAGGAGGAATCAGAAGTGGATGTAGGTCACAACGACCGAACCACTATAAATTTCAGTGTGCTCATTTCCATTCTGATTTTTATTACTTCTATTACTTTCTAAGTTAATTGTTAGTTCATTTACTCTAAAGTCAAGCATTTTCTGAGATTGGTTTTCAGCGAACGAATATCTTACAAAACCGATGATTTTTTCGTTGTACTAATTCACCCCCCCCCCCTCTTATTGTCACTCTTGATCATAACAATTGGTATCAGAGTAAGGTCACTCTCATTTTGGATTAAAACCCAACAGAGATGACATTTGTCGGCAACCAAGAGGGTCATTCAATTATACGTCCACCCATTTTTAATGGGATGGATTACACCTATTGGAAGACTAGAATAAAGATTTTTCTAATTTCTATGGATTTTGAGTTATGGAACATTATGAAAAATGGCTTTCAAAAGTCTTCTCTTCTAATGAATGATTTGAATAAGTTGGAGAAGAAGACTTTCGCTTTAAACGCTAAGGCTATGAATGTCGTGTTTTACGCTTTAGATAAAAACGAGTTCAATCGAGTGTCTATTTATGAAATGACTTTTGATATTTGGCACACACTCGAAATCACCCACAAAGGTACTAGTAGAGTAAAGGAGTCCAAGATAAATCTTTTTAGTTCATACCTATGAATTGTTTCAGATGAAGCAAAGCAAAACTATTATTGACATGTACACCTATTTTACGAATGTCGTCAATAGTTTAAAAGCTCTTGGCAAATATTTTTTAAACTTTGAACTTGTTAATAAAATCTTGAGATCCCTTCCAAAGAGTTGGGACCTTAAAGTAATGATCATCCAAGAGGCCAAGGATTTGAATAACTTTCCTCTCGAAGAACTTATCGGGTCACTAATGACCTATGAGATGACTTGCAATGCTCATGAAGAGCTTGAGAACAACCTTACAAAGAACAGGAAGGATATGACATTAAGAACTCATGAAGACCACTTGAAAGAAAGTTCAAGTGATGAGAGGACTATGATGATGACTTGGCACTCTTGACAAGAAGGTTCAAAAAATTCATAAAAAAAAATAAATTTAAAAATTAAACTAAAAATAAAATTGAACCCAAAAAAGAACAAGTTATATGCTACAAATGCAAGAAGCCAGGGTACTTCAAAAGTGAATGTCCCCAAGTGAAGAGGAAGCAACCAAAGAAGAAGAAAGCGCTTAAAGCAACTTAGGATGACTCAAGTACATCCAAAGAAGAGGAGCCAACCAATAAAGAGCAAGTTGCTAACTACGAATTGATGGCATATGGCAACAAGGTAAGTAACTCGATCGAAGCTCGTTTATCTTTTGATGAATTATTAAGTATTTTTCATGATTTATTTGATGAATGTAAATTAGTTAGTAAAAAGTATAAACTATTGAAAAAAGAGCATGCTTCTCTTGTTAGTGATTTTGATAGATTAAAAATTGAGCATGATAGTTTAACTCTTTGCACATAATGTGATGAATTAGAAACACTTAAAAAGGAGAATTTGCAATTATATAAAACCTTAGAAAAATTTGAAATAGGTAGCAAATCCTTAAACATGATCCTTCAAGTAAGAATCGTGTTCATAGAAGAGATGGAATCAGCTTTGTGAGTAACACTCACAAAAATCCAATTATCTTTGTTAAAGGCCCAACTTTGCATATTTCACCCCGAAACAAATGTAACTTTTGTTACAAATTTGGACATGTTGTTTATAAATATCCGTTTAAGAGATATAATCCACTCAAATTGATTTAGGTCCCTAAAGGTGTTGAATCTTGGATTTTGATTATAAAACCAATTGATAGTGTTTATGATTTGATATGTGTTTTGAGTGATGCAGGTAGCTTTAATCAGGAAGAGACAATTAAAGCAGGAAGAATCATGTTGGGCCGATGAAAAACATGTCAGAAGATTGGACAGTGAGCCGAAGGATCGGTCGACATATTGACAGAAAGCATCAGTCCATAGGTTCGGGTATCAGGCTAAGAAGAGTGAAAATTGTGCTAAGGAAATCGGAGTTACGGAGGTTAACTGGCTGATTGGGCAAGAGGCCGCAAGAGAGGACAATGCGCCGAAGAATCGGACAAAGCGTCGAGGAACCAATGACATGCCGAACAATATGATTCAAGCTTTGTAATATTTGTCTAGATCGAAGTAGATTTTTATATGTGCAGGATTAACTAGGATAGTAAGTCATAAAGCAAAATGAAGTCCTGGAGTCAAGGACGTGATTTTATTGGGAGTTCGAGAGGTCGTCGGAAGTCCGGACGTTCGTCGGTAGTTCTGTTAGAATTAACTAAGAAGTCTAGGAGCTTGCCGAAGAAGCTCATTGGAACTCACCAAGAAGATCACTGTGAAGTCCAGGAGCTTGCCGGGAGTTTGCTGGAACATTGCCGAGAGATCACCGGAAGTTCGCCGGAAGATCGCTGAAAGCTCGCTGGAAAGAAACCTAGACTTACGGACTTATTTAACTTAGTAAATGTATTAAAATTCATAGTTAGCACATAATTGAGATTAGAATTGGTCCAAACTAATTAGGGGATAGTGTTAGAACCCTTACAGATTCTAAACTTGGGGTTGATCTCTTTAGGGGATCGGCCTCCTTGGAACTCTATAGGGGTTCCTCCCTCCAAGTTGCTGCTCAAAGGCTGTAGAAAAGATTCATCTATTGCATAAGAAAAGAGAAGGAATACATGGCTATTTATAGGGCTTCTAAATTCTAACTCTTAATAGGACTCCTACTTAAGACTCTTTCTTCTAACCAACTCCAAATAGGACTCCTACTCAAGACTCCTATTCCCTTACAACTCCTAACTCTTCTCTAAGAAAAAACCTCCTACATGAATGCCCCTCTCAATTAGGACTCTCCTAGATAGAGTTCTAACAGAATGTCCCTCTCAATTAGGACTCTCCTAGCTAGAGTCCTAACAGTTTTACATGAATGTCCCTCTCAATTAGGACTCTCCAAGCTAAAGTCCTAACAGACCCGCCCTCTTCAAATCAGCCTTGTCCTCGAGGCTGATGATTCGTGAATTCTAGGAATTTGATCTTCAAATCATCATAGTTCTCCCAAGTGGCATCTTCTATTGGTAGGTTCGCCCACTGTATTAGCACTTTATTAGTGGGTCGTCGTTGTCGAGTTACGATCCGTCGATCAATAATGGCACTTGGCTGGGTCTGGAGTTCTCTTTGGGTAGTCATATTTGGTGGGTGGCTTTGGGCTATCTCCAAGCCCCTATTTAAAACTTCCGTCTGGCTGTTGGTTTATGGGTGATATATCGTACTCCTTTTCAATTTAGTACCCTACATATGGAATAACTTTGTCCAAAATCTGCTCTTGAAGATGCAAGTAGAATTTGTCATAAGCACAATGTGTCCCTTATAGCATAATTCTTTTGAGTCCCGATTGTAATGAGCCACGGAGCTTGGTGCTTCCTCTAATTTTTTTTTAATCTTATTGGTCTTCGAATCTTCCTGCCATTCCATCTTAATATCCTCAAGGAAGTCGCTGGTTGGAAGTAAAACGACCGAAAATTCAGCTTGCTCAGGTAGCTGCAAAAGCACATCTGCAAGAACATTCTCTTTCCCCTTTTTGTAAGTTATTTCATAATCAAATCTAAGAAGTTTTGTTACCCATTTTTGCTGCTCAGGGGATGATATCTTTCGCTCCAAAAAGTACTTGAGGCTTTTATGGTCGGTTTTAATTTGAAATCGTCGACCAATCAAGTAGGGTCTCCACCTCGTTGCTGCGCGCACAATGGCAAGCATCTCCTTATCATATGTTGACTTATTTTGATGGGAGGGAGATAATGCCTTGCTAGTGTATGTGAGTGGTTGACCATCTTGTATGAGAATGGCTCCAATTCTGACTTCAGATGCGTTGGCCTCAATAATGAAGGGTCGGTTGAAATCTGGTAGAGTTAGCACCGGCGTCGTCGTCATGGCTGCCTTAAGTTTGTCGAAGGCAGTGGAGGCTCTGTCCGACCATTGGAAGACATCTTTTTTCAGTAAGGAAGTAACTGGTGCACTAATCTCTCCATAGTTTTTCATGAACTTGCAGTAGTAGCCTGTTAAACCCAGAAAGCCATGTAGCAATTTTATGTTCCTCGGGGTCAGCCAGTTTTGCATTGCTCCAATTTTGATGGGGTCTACTGCCACACCTTCCTCTGATATGATATGCCCAAGATATTCCACATTCTTTTGAAGAAAGCAAAAATTCATAGTGGTTGTTGTGTGTTCAAAAGGTGGTTTTCGGTATGTCTTCTTCGCATACTCGTATTTAATGATACCCGGATCGAAGGTCCAGCTTTGTGAAGATTTGTGCTACCTTAGCAACTCATCTACTACAAGAATAGGGTATTTATCCTTGATGGTTATGCCATTGAGAGCTCGGTAATCAACACATAATCGCCATATTCCATCCTTCTTTCGTATGAGGAGCACCGGTGAAGAGTAGGGGCTGCAACATGGCCGAATAACTCCTGTTTTGAGCATTTCTTTTACAATCCTTTCTATTTCATCCTTCTGGAGATGTGGATACTGATATGGCTGAGCATTTGTTGGAGATTTGCCTGGAAGAATCGTTATACAATGATCATAACGACGGGTAAGAGGTAGGTTGCGCGGTTCGTCAAATATATCTGAAAATTCAGCAAGCAAAGGAAGTAGATTTGGATCTTCAAATTTTGTTAGCTCTCCCTTAGTTTGCTACTCAAGTTGTACCAAAAAGTCACTGCATGCTTTATGCAAAACCTTCTCCATTTGTTGTGTGCAAATCGTCGTTACGTCGCCCTCATGTTTCCCGTGCAGTATCACCTATTTCTCCTTACTGTAAAATTTTATAATTAGTTGCTTAAAATTCCAAGAAATATCACCTAATGTCATAAACCATTTAATTTTGAGTATGGCCTCATGATCATCAAGAGGGAGGAGGAAGAAATCTGCAATTATCTCTTGGTCCTGTAGCAATAGTTTCACCTGCGAGCACCTATGATCACACTTCAAAATCCGTCCGTTGGCGACCTTAACGACAAACCTGCTGCAATTCTCAATAGGTAAGTTCATATGGACAACAACCTTACTGTTTAGGAAGTTATTAGTGCTGCTCGTGTCGATGAGAACAGTGATCAGTTGTTGTTTGAGAAGGCCTCCAACTTTCATCGTTTGCGGGTTTGAGTAGCCAGCTAGTGTATGTACCGTAACTTCGGTCGGTTGTGGCTCTTCTTCTGCATCTTCTTCTTCATGTTCAAGGCTCTCTTTTGGATGTTCAATGACCTCTTCTTCTATCGGTTCAATCATAAGAAGTCCCCCTTTACTACAGCGATGCTCACGACTCCACGGCTCGTTACAATGCCAACATAACCCCTTCGTATATCGCTCCCGAAGCTCTTCTCTTGTTAACCTCTTTAGTGTAGAGACTTGGTCGACAGTAGGGGGGGCTGAGGGCTTCAATATTACTGGTTGAGGAGTGACCCTAGTCCTCCGAGCTTCATGGTTCAATTGCTCGTCTTGATGTCGTGCGAAAGAGATGGCTGCCATAAGCATATACGGTTGTCACGCTTTAACTTCTCCTCAGATCTCCGGCTTCAAGCCCTCAATGAAGGTCCTCAATAGCTGTTTTTGAGACCAATCATGAGTTTGATTAGATAACCTTTCAAACCTGGTTTGGTACTCTTGAATGGTAGAGGTTTGTCGGATCTTTGCTAGTTGTCCGTAAATATTCTCGTAATCGGTTGGTCTGAAGCGGATCAGTAGTCCTTCTTTGAATTGTCGCCATGAAAGGACTCCATAAGTATGTTCAAACTAGTCAAACCACTGTATAGCATCCCCTTCAAGATATATAGCTGCAATTTTCACCATAGATGCATCCGCGATTTTATGGTACCGAAAATATCGCTCCGCGCGCGAGATCCAACCAATTGGGTCTCCTTCTTCCCATCTAGGGAAGTCCACTCTCATACATGGATAGTTGGGGTTGGTCATAGAGCTTCCCCACTCTTGGAAGTCATATCTTTGGGCTTGGTGTGATTGGGCAAAGCTCTCTCCTTGATGTGATTTCTTCGGGCTTAGTGGTCGGCCCAATTTGAATTCGGTAAAGAGTGTCCGAATCTTATCCTCCATTCGCGCCTCCAAGGCTTCGAATTTAGCATTAATTGCCTCCTTAGATGCCATAGTATATGCCTCCAAATCTATGATGTTAAGATCTCTTTTTTGTTGTTAGGTTAAAGGCATGTATAGGTTGAGAGAAGTGATGGTCGAAAGGGTTGGTGGATCGGTGGATGTAGGCTACGATTTGGGCTTGTTTTGTGGCAGTTTTGGGTGCAGTTTGAGGGTGTGGTTTAGTGGAGTTTTAGGGCTATGGATGAAAGTTTTGGATCTGTGGTAGATGGCAGCAAAGATTTGATAGAAATCAGTGGAAGTTGCAGTAAGTATGTGCTGTCTTGTAAGAGTAGAATTATCGTCGAAGAAACAATGGTTTCTCGATGTAATTTCTACCAAAAACTTAAGAGAATCAAGGAGGAAATTGATAGCAAAATCACAGATTATATGACAGCAAGGATGTCTAATTTAATCAAGAGAATTTCGGCAGTATAACAGTAAGAAAATTGGTGCAAGTTGCGATAGCAGAATTGTCGTCGAAAAATTTCAGTGGGTTACGATGAAAATTTGTAGCAATACAAAATCATTTTTAGAAATGAATTCCTTAATATATCAATCTTAATGAAAGCCAAGATGATCTATGAAGTGTATAAGAAATTTCATTCAAAAAAGATGGCAAATAGATGGGTTAAGGCAACAATATGCCGCTGAAATTTTCTGTAGCACAGATTTTTAAGTATAGCAGATTGGACGTAAAAGATCAGTGGTTTATATTGAGAATTTTTTGATGAAACCAAAGGGAAATCCACTATTAGGAAGTGTCAAAGCTATCATAAAAATTTCGTAGAGATTTGGAAAGTAACAATATAGTATCAAGATCAAACAAACAGTGCTATGCGGCTGAAATTTTATAGTGTAGATTTTCAAATATAGCAGATTAGACATAAAAATTCAATGGTTTATATTGAGAATTTTTTGAAAAAACCAAAGGGAAATCTGCTGTTAGGAAGTGTCAAAGATGTCATAAAAATTTCATAGAAATTTGGATAGAAAAAGCATAGTAGCAAGATCAAATAGATGGTGCTATGCGGATGGAATTCTGCAATGTATCTTTCGTCGTAGAGATGAAAACTTTGTGACGAAAGGTTTGTGCAGTAATATAGGAACAGTTTTTTTTTTTTTGGATTTTCGATTAAGGATAACTAAATTACAGCAGTAGTAAGGTAGGAAACCAGAACCTGTTGTAATTCACGGGGAGATCAAAGGATGATCCACGGTGGTGGAGATGATGGCGGAATTCGACGATGATCTTTTAAGCAATTGTGGGAATTGCTTTGGGAGGTTGTGGAGGGCTGATGGATGGCAGTGGAAGGGCAGTGAGATGCCAAGAACGCTGCTCTGATACTAGGTGTTAGAACCCTTATAGATTCTAAACTTGGGGTTGATCTCTTTAGGGGATCGGCCTCCTTGGAACTCTATAGGGGTTCCTCCCTCCAAGTTACTGCTCAAAGGCTGCAGAAAAGATTCATCTATTGCTTAAGAAAAGAGAAGGAATACATGGCTATTTATAGGGCTTCTAAATTCTAACTCTTAATAGGACTCCTACTTAAGACTCTTACTTCTAACCAACTCCAAATAGGACTCCTACTCAAGACTCCTATTCCCTTACAACTCATAATTCTTCTCTAAGAAAAAACCTCATACATGAATGCCCCTCTCAATTAGGACTCTCCTAGCTAGAGTTCTAACAGAATGTCCCTCTCAATTAGGACTCTCCTAGCTAGAGTCCTAACAGTTTTACATGAATGTCCCTCTCAATTAGGACTCTCCAAGCTAGAGTCCTAATAGATAGTTGGGCCCAAGTTTGGGCTGTGTTAGGCCAAGAGAAAGGCCCAAACAGTGACCAAACAGATGAAACCGTCGTGGCACAGTCTCTGAGGTTGTGTTAGGCGGTGGTACCGCCAGTTTGGGTAGTGGTACCACCCAGTGTCAGGCTGCAAGTGGTGGTACCACCCAGTGCAGGTGGTGGTACCACCCGTACCATGAAATTTCAGGGGATTTGAATTTTGGCTCTATTTTTTAAGCTATTTGGGGTCTATAAATACCCTAGCTATTCTTGCATAGAGAAGCAAGAAAAGTGAACAAAAACTCTATGTTTCTAGAGTTGAAAACCCTTGTAAAGTATATAGTCCCTCCTCCTAAAGTTTAGAGACCATTCTAAGGGAGAGTGTGAGGGAAGCTTTGTAAAAAGGGGGTGTAAATGTTCTCTCCTAAGCTTGCAAAAGAGAATAGAGTTGTGAAAAGGAGGTTAATCTTTGCCTATTAAAGGAAAATCATTAGTGGATGCTGGTGGCCTCGACGAAAAAGGAATCGGTGGAGTGGATGTAGGTCATGACGACCGAACCACTATAACTCGGTTTGCATTTACTTCTTGCAATTCACATTTACTGCAAACTGCCATTCTTTACTTGCTTTACATCCACTACACTCTTTTGTATGCTTTCAAGTTAACATCTTCTGAAATGGGTTTAATCGCAATGAGATTTTGAACCGACGTAATTTTTACTACTACACTAATTCACCCCACCCCCCCCTCTCTCTTAGTGCCAACTCATTCCTAACAAAAGGAACCGTAAAGAACTCTATGCATAATGATAAGTTGAGTCGTTCGATTTTTGAGGCACCTAAGGTCAAATGGGTACCTAAAAATCACTCTTTTTTATAGAAATATTTACCATCACAAGCTAGGAGCAAGAGATGGTACTTTGATAGTGGATGCTCAAGACACATGACCAGAGTGTTGAATCTCGAATTTTGATGATGAAACCAATTGATAATTGTTTATGATTTTAATATGTATTTTGAGTGACATAGGATGCTTCGATCATGATGAGACAATTAAAGCAGGAAGAATCATGTTGTGATAGAGGAAAACATGTCAAAAGATTGAACTTTGAGTTAGTGGATCGGTCGACGTATCGACAGAAGGCTTCGGGCCATGGATTCAGGCATCAGGCCAAGAAGAGTGGATATTACGCCAAGGATATCGGAGTTGCGGAGTCAACTGGCCGATTGGACAATTGGCCGCAAGCGAGGACGATGCGCCGAAGAATCGGACGAAGTGTCAAGAGACCAATGACATGCTGGACAACATGATTAATACTTAGTATTAATTGTCTAGATCAAAATATGTTTTTACATGTGTAGGATTAACTATGATAGCAAGGCATGAAGAAAAATGAAGTCCCAGAGTCAAGGACGCGACTTCGTTGGGAGTTCAAGAGTTCATCAGAAGTCCAAACGTTCGTTAGAAGTTCTGGCGGAACCAACCGAGAAGTCTCAGAGCTTGCCAGAGAAGCTCATCAAAACTCGCTAAGAAGATTGTCGTGAAGTCTAGGAGCTTGCCGGGAGTCCGTCGAAACATTGCCGAGAGATCGTTAGAAGTTCACCAGAAGCTCGTTGAAAGAATAGACTTATGGACTTGTTTAGCTCAGATTATGTCTTAGATTTTGTAGTTAGTACATAATTGGGTTTGAATTTAGGCCAACCCAATTAGGGTCCAGCTAGGCCCATGTAAGGACTGTGTTAGGCCCAATGAGAGGCCCAAACAATACCCCAAGAAGTCTCACCATCGTGACACAATCTTCGAGACTGTGTCAGGAGGTGGTACCGCCAGTCTAGGTGGTTGTACCGCCCCTAGCAAGGTGCCAGGTAGTGGTACCGCCTAGGCTGGGTGGTGGTATCGCCTAGTGTCAGACTGATACTAGCGGTGGTACCGCCCAACGTAGGCGGTGGTATTGCCCGTGCCCGGGAAACCTAGGATGAGATGGTTTTAGGCTCCAAGTTTGAATCAACTTAAAGCCTATAAATACCCTTCTCATCCTTGGTTAAAGCACACAAGCACAGAGTTTTCAAAAGTGAGAAAATGCTGCTGCAATCTCTTTAGAAATTCCCTCCTCCACTCTAAGTTTAGAATTCTGTAAGAGGAGTGTGAGTACTTGTAAGGGTTGTCTCCTAAACCATTGAAAATGAGAAGAGGGGTGTAAAAGGTGGTTGGTCTTCGTCTATTGAAGGAAGACCAATAGTGGATGCCGGTGGCCTCGACGGAAGAGGAATCGGCGAAGTGGATGTAGGTCACGACGATCAAACCACTCTAAAATCTGGTTTGCATTTTATTTGTGCAATTTATCTTTACTACAAACCTCTTTAATAGCTTGCTGCCATCAATACATTTACGAACATGTGTTTTAAGTTAAGCATTTCCGAGTTTGGGTTTTATTGTATGAATGATTTTTCGAAACCGATGTTTTTATCTCCCCCACTAATTCACCCCCCCTCTTAATGCTAAATCTGATCCTAACAATTGGTATCAGAGCCTCGTGATTTCTCAGTTGGTTTAACACCCAAGAGAAATGGCTCTTTTCGGCTTTCAAGAGGGTCACTCTCTCATTCGTCCTCTCTTTTTCAATGGGATGGATTACACATATTGGAAAACTCGAATGAGAGTTTTCTTGCTTTCTTTGGATTTGAACTTATGGAACTTTGTCGAATCCGGTTTTAAAAGGTCTTCTCTTCCAATGAAAGATTGGAATGATTTGGAGATGAAGACTTTTTCTTTAAATGCTAGAGCTATGAATGTTTTATTTTGCGCCTTAGACAAAAACGAGTTTAATCGGGTTTCTTTATGCAAAACGGGTTTCGACATTTGACATATTCTTAAAACCACTCACGAAGGCACAAGTAGATTAAAAGATTCGAAAATCAACCTTTTAATGCATGATTTTAAACTTTTTCATATGAAACCAAGCGAGACTCTTGGAGACATGTACACCCGTCTTACGGATGTCGTCAATAGTCTAAAATGACTTGGTAAAAGCTTTTCAAATTTTGAACTCGTTAACAAGATCTTAAGATCACTTTCTAAAACTTGGGAATCAAAAGTAATGGTAATACACGAAACAAAAGATTTAAATATTTTTCCACTTGAAGAACTTATCGATTCATTAATGACATATGAAATGATGCACAATGCACATGATGAACATGATGAACAAAACCACCTTCCAAAGAATAGGAAGGATTTGATACTTAGAACAATTGAAGACCACTCGAGCATAAGCTCAAGTGATAGTGAACTTGAACTCATAAAGAAATTTAAAATGTTAATGAAACAAAAATTAAAGAACAAAAAGAAGCAACTACTTGCTTTGAATGCAAGAAGAAGAATACAAATTGGGATGAATCGAGCTCCTCCGAAGACAAGGAGAAAATCAACAAAGGCGAGGTGGCAAATTACGCCTTAACAACTTTCAACGATAAGGTAATCAAAACTCCTTTAATTTATTTCAAAATTATTTGATGCTTTTCATGATGCATTTATTTTTTTTGTTTAGAATAATTATTTTTCTTAAAAATTACATGTTTAAAAATGAAAATGCAAAAATTATGATCATGCTAGTAATTTTGAAAATAATCATGAAAATTACATGTTTATGATAAATAAAATAATTTTGATTAAAAATGCCTTATGAAATCATGTTTAATGATATCATGCCTAATAAATTTATTTTTTAAAATTATGCATGAAGATTTTTGTGATTTATAAATTATCGATATTTACCGTAATGAAAGTTATTTTTTCGGTTTTAAATATGATGCGTATTTCTGTTTGGTAAAAAAGACAAAGGCATGCTTGTATAAAACAAACTAAAAAGAGGAAACCTTTCTCCTTAAAAAATTTCTCTATTTTATTGATTTTTTTTCAAAAAGGAGATTAATAAATCTATTTGTATTACTTTTTTGAATCTCTTGAAAATGATTTTGAGTTGACGATTTAAATTTGAATGAGTTTTATCTTGATTTTTTGAGATTTATAACTTGATATTTCTTATGCATAAATCAAGATCTTGGTTTTTGATCTCCTATGCTTCATTTTGTCATTTACTAAAGAGGAAAATTTTCCAAATGAATCATGAATGTTCCTTCGGTATTCATGAATTGATTATAACTTGAAAATCTTTTATGAATCAAGATTTTTCATGATCTCCTAAGAATTATTTTCATCATTTTATTTAAGGGGAGATTTGTTAAAATGAATCATGGTTTCTCTTGATTTCTTAGAATTATAACTTGAGAATTATTTTTACAAATCAAGATTATTTACTATGATTCTTTCTTTTCGCTATTTGAGTTATTAAAAAAGAATCATAATATGTCTCTTGATTTTCACAATTTGTCTTCATTATTTATGCATCTCATCACCAATTTTTATTGTTAATTTTTATGTGATGATATGAAATCATGCAATACTCATGATATTATACAAATGAGAAGTTATGATCATGATAGGATATAATGACATTTAGATATCATCAAGATTTTAAATACTATGAATTGTTGGTAAAATGATGTATTATGAATGTCTTAGTACCATTTATGATATGCTCAAAATAATGATGAATATTTTGAAAATAAATATTTGTATCATGTTTGATGATTTTACATTTTAATAATGTGCATGATGAGTTGTACTGATGATTGATTTATTTTTAATATCATGCATGAAAAATGAAATGTAAGGTTTTGAAATTGTGCATGTTTTAATTTGAAACTATTATGATGCATAAACATATTAAAAACAAAGAAGGGATTGATACTTCAACTTTTTCATGATGTGAAGATTGATAAAAAGGGAAAAGAATCACAATATTGTATTATTCCCTTCCATTTGACAATGACATATGGGGAGCAAATTTTGCTAGCTTGATAGCTTGCATCTTTCAAGAAGAAGCAAAATGCTTGCTCATCTAAAAAGGATGCAAAAGTCTTGCCAACTTTCATGTGTAAAATTTGCTAGCTCACAAATTGCAAGAAGAAAAACTTTCTAGGAAGCAAAGTTGCTAGATTATTCAAAAATGATGCATGCAATACTTATGATTTTATTATAATGATGTATTTGATGTATTGCATATCATATATGAGAATCATGATTAAAATTGCATTGACTTGAATTAAATTTAAATTCAAGGTTTATCTCAATTATGACATATTGAAATAAGAATGACACTTTGCTTTTGTCATAATTTGAAAATTGATGAATTGCACCATTGTTTTGTTATTCCTCTCTTTTTGCTAATGACAAAGGGGGAGAAAGAATTTCTAGCATGCACATCATGAAAAGAGATAAAACATGCTAACTTGCACTTTGCAATAGAAGCAAAATTGCTAGCTCAAACATTGCAAAGGAAGAAAAAAATTGCTAGCTTGCAACTTGCATATTTCAAGAAGCAAGTGTTGCTTTCTTGAACATATCTAAAACTTGATAGCTTGCATGATGTAACACTTGCTAAATTTTCTAGCTTCAAATTGCATGATGATAAAACTTGATATTATATTCTTCATGCAATGATTTGAACTTATATCTCAAACATGAGAAGAACTTCTCCTTTTTGTTGATGACAAAGGGGGAGAAGTATGTTGATGTTATGCATGATTTGATCATAACATGTTTGCTTGGATTTTTGAATCTAAGAGTTCTATCAATATGGCATATTGATAGGGGGAGTTTGTTTAAACTCTAAGAGTTAAGGTAAACTTCGTCGTCGATTGGTTGTCATCATCAAAAAGGGGGAGATTGTTGAATCTCAGATTTTGATGATGAAACCAATTGATAATTGTTTATGAATTTAATCTGCATTTTGAGTGACGTAGGATGCTTCGATCAAGATGAGATAATTAAAGCAGGAAGAATCATATTGTGCTGGAGGAAAATATGTCAGAAGATTGGACGTCGAGCCGGTGGATCGGTCGACATATCGACAGAAGGCTTCGGGCCATAGATTCGAGCATCGGGCCAAGAAGAGTGGATATTGCGCCAAGGGTATCGAAGTTACGGAGTCAACTGGCTGATTGAGCAATAGGCCACAAGAGAGGACGATGCGCCAAAGAATCGGACGAAGCATCGAGGGACCAATTACATGTCGGACAACATGATTAATGCTTAGTATTAACTGTCTAGATCGAAGTATATTTTTACATGTGCAGGATTAACTATAATAGCAAGGCATGAAGTAAAATGAAGTCTTGGAGTCTAGGACGCAACTTCGTTTGGAGTTCGAGAGTTCGTTGGAAGTCCGAACGTTCATCGGAAGTTCTAGCGGAACCAGCCGAGAAGCCTCAGAGCTTGCTAGAGAAGCTTATTAGAACTTGCTAAGAAGATCGTCATGAAGTCTAGGAGCTTGCCGGGAGTCTGTCGGAACATTGCCGAGAGATCGTCGGTTGTTCGCCGAAAGATCGCCGAAAGCTCGCTGGAAGATCGCCGAAAGCTCGCCGGAAGAATAGACTTACGGACTTGTTTAGCTCATATTATGTCTTAGATTTCATAGTTAGCATGTAATTAGGTTTGAATTTGCACCAACCCAATTAGGGGCCAGCTAGGCCCATGTAAGGACTGTGTTGGGCCCAATGAGAGGCCCAAACAGTGCACCAAGAAGTCTCACTGTTGTGGCGTAGTCTTCGAGACTGTGTCAAGCGATGGTATCGCCAGTCTGGGCGGTTATACCGCCCTTGGCAGGGTGCCAGGCGGTGGTACCGCCAGTCTGGGCAGTGGTACTGACCAGCACAGCCTCCCATGCGATGGTACCACCCAGGCTGGGCGATGGTACCGCCCAGTGTCAAACTAACACTAGCGGTGGTACCGCCCAATGCAAGCGGTGGTACTGCCCGTGCTCAGGAAACCCGAGATGAGATAGTTTTAGGCTCCAAGTTTGAATCAACTTAAAGCCTATAAATATCCCTCTTATCCTTGGTTAAAGCACACAAGCACAGAGTATTCAAAAATGAGAAAATGTTGCTGCAATCACTTTAGAAATTCCCTCCTTCACTCTAAGTTTAGAATTCTATAAGAGGAGTGTGAGTGCTTGTAAGGGTTGTCTCCTAAACCCGTGAAAAGGAGAAGAGGGGTGTAAAAGATGGTTGGTCTTCGCCTATTGAAGGAAGACCAATAGTGGATGCCGGTGGCCTCGACGGAAGAGGAATCGACGAAGTGGATGTAGGTCATGATAACTGAACACATGTTTAATAGCTTACTACCTTCAATACATTTATGAACACATGTTTCAAGTTAAGTATTTCCGAGTTCGGATTTTATCGTACGAAAGATTTTCCAAAACTAACGTTTTTATTCACTGCACTAATTCACCCCCCCCTCTTAGTGCCGAATCTGATCCTAACATGGAGATCCATGTCAATTCTCTAAGCTCAGTAGCCTAGATGAAGGGTATGTCACCTTTAGAAACAACAAGGGTAAAATCATTGGCAAAGGAACCATAGGTAACAAATCTAACTTTTTGATTAAAAATGTATTATTGGTTGATGGCTTAAAGCATAATCTTTTGAGCATTGGTCAATTATATGATAAAGGATACGAGATTAGATTTGAATCCAATGCTTGCATTATTAAACAACCACATAAAAACACCTCTATGATTGCCCTAAAACAAAATAATATATACACTATTGACATTGATGATCTTTGTAAAGAAATATGTTTTATGGTTTTGAATGATGATGTGTGGCTTTAGCATAGGAGATTAGGTCATGCTAGAATGAAACTAATCTCTCAAATCTTATCCAAAGAACTTGTTAGAGGTATTCCTAACATTAAGTTTGTTAAAGATAATGTGTGTGATGCATGTCAACTAGAAAAACAAATAAAAGGTAGTTTCAAACCAAAGAATCAAAGAAGCACCTCTAGACTATTGCAATTGATCCATATGGATTTGTTTGGACCAATTGATACATCAAGCCTAGGAGATAAAAAATAGGCATTTGTAATTGTGGACAATTATAGTAGATACACTTGGATATACTTCTTGGCACATAAAAGTGTTTGCTTTAGGTATTTTTTTAAGTTTTGTAAACTTGTTCAAATTGAAATGGGCTTTATAATTTTATCAATTTAGAGTGGTCACGGTGGCGAATTTCAAAACCATGATTTCTAAAATTTTTATAAATCTAATGGATACAACCATAATTTCTCTACTCCGAGAAATCCTTAACAAAATGGAGTAGTAAAAAAAAAAATAGAAATTTACAAGAAATGACAAGAACCATGTTGAACGAACATAGCCTACCCAAATATTTTTGGGCCGAAGCCATTAATACGAGATGTTATGTCATGATTATGATTCTAGTAAGACCTTTACTTTCCAAAACTCCCTATGAATTATGGAATAACAAAAAACCTAATGTTTCATACTTTAAAGTTTTCGGTTATAAATGTTTTATCTTGAATGAAAAGGATGCCTTAGGAAAGTTTGATGTAAAATCTGATGAAGGCATTTTTCTTGGTTATTCTTCTATTTTAAAAGCCTTTTGTGTCTTTAATAAAAGAACCTTGGTCATAGAAGAGTCTATTCATATTGTCTTTAATGAAGTCTCCGAATTTAAGAAAAATGAGTTTGATCATGATCTTAATTTTGATGCCTTGAATTTAAATGAACCCTCTCCTCTAACTAGCAACTTGGATATATCTTCTTTCGAAACATCCTTACCCAAGGAATAGAAATATGTAGATGCTCATCCTAATGAGCTAATCATAGGAGACACATCAAAAGGGGTTCAAACTTGTTTTTCTCTTAAAAAATTTTATGCCAACACCGTTGTTCTTTCTCAAATTGAACCTAAATGTATTAACGAAGCCCTGAAAGATGATTCATGAGTTACCGCAATGCAAGAAGAGTTAAACCAATTTGAGAGAAATGAGGTGTGGGAGCTTATTCTGAAACATAGTTACCATTTAGTTATTGATACTAAATGGGTCTTTAGAAACATGCAAGATGAATTTGGTATCGTGGTTAAAAATAAGGCTAGATTAGTGACCAAGGGTTTCAACTAAGAAGAACGTATTGATTATGAAGAAACCTTCGCTCCTGTGGCAAGATTAGAAGTCATAAGGATGCTCCTTGCCTATGCTAGTTGAAATAACTTTAAGTTATTTCAAATGGATGTCAAAAGTTCTTTTCTTAATGGTTTTGTTTCTAAAGAAGTTTATGTTGAACAATCTCTCGGATTTGAGAATGATAATTTTCAGAATCATGCGTTTAAATTGACTAAAGCTCTCTATGGATTAAAACAAGCCCTAAGGGCTTGGTATGAGAGACTTAGCTCCTTTATTATCCAAAATAATTTTTCTAAAGGCAAGTTCGATACTATATTATTTATTAAAAAATTAAAAATAATTTTTTGTTGTTCAAATTTATGTTGATGATATTATTTTTTATTCTACAAATGAATCATTATGTAAATTGTTTACCAAGAGTATGAATCTAGAGTTTGAAATGAGCTTAATGGGCGAATTAACCTTTTTCTTAGGATTACAAATCAAGCAATTAAGTGATGGAATTTTTCTTAGTCAAACCAAATATACATTAGATTTGCTCAAATGATTCAAGATGGATAGTGCTAAAGTTATTAATACACTAATGAGCACTTCTACAAAATTAGATATGGACACTAATAGAGAATGTTTTAATTAAAAACCTATAAGGCTATAATAGGTAGTTTACTGTATCTTATAGCAACAAGACCGGATATCATGTTTAGTGTTGGATTATATGTTAGGTTTCAATCTAACCCGACGCAATCTCACTTAAAAGCTATTAAAAGGATTTTTACATACCTAAAAGGAGCTCAAAAACTAGGATTATGGTATCCAAAATATGAAAACTTTGAATTACTTAGTTATGAAGATGTTGATTTTGCTAGCTACCAAATAGATAGAAAAAGCACATTCGAAATATGTCAACTTTTGGGATACGCACTTATCTCTTAGTCTTCCAAGAAAAAAAACTCGGTTGCATTATCTACAACTGAAGCTGAATTTATAACAATAGGTGCATGCTGTGCTCAAGTTATATAGATGAAAAATACTTTAGAGGATTATGGAATTCATCTAAAATATATCTATAAAATGTGATAACACTAGTACAATATGCTTAACAAAAATTCCTATTCAAACACTCTATAACTAAACATATTGATATTAGGCATCATTTTATAAGAGATCATGTTAATAACTATGACATATCTCTAGAATTTATTGATACAAAATATCAATTAGCTGATATTTTTATAAAACCTTTGATTAAGGAATAATTTAATTTTATAAGAAGAGAATTAGGTATGTTAAATTTTTCTGATACATGAGTCCTTTAAATTGTTCTCTCCAGATTTTCTAAAATTGAGACCTCCTTTTCGAGATCATTTACTATTATTTCTTCACTTGAGAAAAGATTTAATTCATAGATCTATGGTATGTTTAATAAGCCTTGTGAATTTTTCCATATAAATTTTCTCCTCTTACGAAAGTAGAACTTCAATAACTTGATATGATGTTTGCACCATGTAATGATAAACTACTAGCAAATAAACTGGTCAATGTTTGCACCGCATCTCAAAAATAAACTGCTAGCAAGATAGAGCACCAGCGATGGCACTACCGGATTGGTGGTAACACCACCAATGCTCACTGCCTGTAGGTGGTAATATCACCCAGCTGGCGGTACCACCGCTTGCAACTTGCCCTATATAAACACAAGTTAGGATCGGCGGTAGAACCGACCCCAACTTACTCTATACCTCTCTAAATTGCCTCAAATCCCTACTTCCTTTTTACTCTCCCTATAGTAACCCAAGAGAACCCTCATCCTTTACAAAACCAAGGATCAATCTCAAACCCCCTTTGGTGATCACAAGAAGGTTAAACTCTAAGATAATCCCTAAACCAAATTGTTTCTCTCATTACATTACTTGTTCTTGCCTCTTATTTGTTCTTGATAAATGTAGTCTCCATGACTTCTAGAAGATCCTCAAGGGATAAAGGGAAGAGGAGATTAGATGAAACCTATGATTCCCTACTTTTTGATTCTCCTCAATATGCCCTTAAATTCCCACCATTAAATCTAAAAATGTTCATAAGGGTAAATATGTAGATCTAGAGGAATTGATTAATTTGGAACCAATTCAATGGTTTGCTAACTTAGATATCCTCACAATTCTTCAAATAAGTGAACCTATTTATCTTAGACTTGTTAGGTTATTTTACAATAACTTGCATGTGGATGAATATGATAGGATATCCACTTATCTCTTAGGACATCACATACCCATCACGGATAGCGTAATTTGTAACCTCATAGGAATTGCTAAGAAAAGGAGAGGTTGTTACTTTAGAGAACAATGGGACGAAGAATCAGTTGGGACCACTTATTCTGAAGCTTTAGGTACCATCTTTGGTAATCCAAACTTGTCTGTCCTTCCAAAAAGTTGTGAACATTTACTACCTTTCGATACCAAATTGCTTCATCACATCTTGATAAGTATTATGTTGAATCTCGGATTTTGATAATGAAACCAATTGATAAGTGTTTATGATTTAATTTATGTTTTGAGTGATGCAGGATGCTTCGATCAAGGAGAGACAATTAAAGCAGGAAGAATCATGTTGGGCTGGAGAAAAATGTGTTAGAAGATTGGACGTCGGGCCAAAGGATCGGTCGACGTATCGACAGAAGGCTTCGGGCCATGGATTTGGGCATCGGGCCAAGAAGAGTGGATATTGCGCCAAGGATATCAGAGTTACAGAGGTCAACTGGCCGATTGGGCAATAGGCCACAAGAGAGAATGATGCGCCAAAGAATCGGACGAAGTGTCGAAGGACCAATGACATACCGGACAACGTGATTCATGCTTAGTAATAATTGTCTAGATCGAAGTGTATTTTTTGTGTGTGCATAATTAACTACGATAGCAAGGCATAAAGCAAAATGAAGTCTCGGAGTCAAGAACGTGATTTCTTTGGGAGTTCAAGAGTTCATCAGAAGTCCGAACGTTCGTCGGAAGTTCTGCCGGAACCAACCGAAAAGTCCAAGAGTTTGCCAAAGAAGCTCGTCGGAACTCACCAAGAAGATCGTCATGAAGTCTAGGAGCTTGTCGGGAGTCCGCCGGAATGTTGCCAAGAGATCGTTGGAAGTTCACCGGAAGATTGCCAGAAGCTCGCCGGAAGAAATCAGACTTATCTTGCTTAGAATATATCTTAAGAATCATAATTAGCACATAATTAGAGTTGAGATTGGGAGATAATCCCATCAACTCTGTTAGGAGCCAACTGGGCCCGAAGTTGGACTAGTTTGGGTCGGATTCAAGGCCCAACTAGGGTGCTAAAACCCTAGCCGACGGTGGCACCACCTAGGGAACAACACCCTAGGATTCCTGGGCGGTGGTATCGCCCAAGTTGGGCAGTGGTACTACCCAAGTTGGGCAGTGGTACCTCGGCAGCAATGCTGCCAGTGGTGGTACTACCCCTATTCGGTGATAGTACCATCTAGTATCAGATCCTGCGGCGATAGTACTGCCCAAGAATGACGATGGTACTGCTAGTACCCAGGAAACCTGGGATGAGACATTTTTAGGCTCCAAGTTTGAATCAACTTGAAGCCTATAAATACCCCTCTCATCCTTGGTTAACTTACACTAGTATTGAGAGTAAAAAGGAAAGAAACTCTGCTGTAATCTTGTGTGAAACTCTTCTTAAAGTTCTAAGTATTAGAATAGTTTGAGAGAGGAGTAAGTGGGGTTGTAAGGGTTATCTCCTAAACACGGTAAAAGGAGAAAGAGTTGTAAGAAGGAGGTTGATCTTCGCCTATTAAAGGAAGACCGATAGTGCATGCCGGTGGCCTCGACGGAAGAGGAATCAACGGAGTGGATGTAGGTCATGACGACCGAACCACTATAAAATTGGCATGTTCTCTGGTTTGCATTTACTTCCTGCAATTTATCTTTATTGTAAACCACTTTACCTCCTTACTTGCTTTACATTCAATGTGCTCTTACTTTGAATTCAAAGTTAAGCAAATCCGAAATTGGTTTTATCATATGAAGAGATTTTTCGGAACCGATTTGAAGACGTATTTTACTGTTGCACTAATTCACCCCCTCTTAGTGCTAACTCGTTCCTAACAGTTGGTATCAGAGCCTCGTTTTCTTATTTGGTTTAACACCTAAAGAGAAATGGCTCTTTTCGGCTTTCAAGAGGGTCACTATCTCATTCGTCCTCCCTTTTTCAATGGGACAGACTACACATATTGGAAAACTCGAATGAGAGTTTTCTTGTTTTCATTTAATCTCGATTTATGAAATTTAGTCAAATTTGGTTTTCAAAAGTCTTCTACTCCAATGAACGAATGGAAAGATTTGGAGAAGAAAACTTTTTCTTTAAATGCGAAAGCTATGAACGCTCTATTTTATGCTTTGAGCAAAAATGAGTTTAATCGTATTTCTTTATGTGAAACTGCACATGAGATTTGGCACACACTAGAAGTAACTCATGAAGGCACGAATAAAGTAAAAGAGTCTAAAGTCAATATTTTAATACACGATTTTGAACTTTTTCGAATAAAGCCGAGCAAAACCATTGTTGACATGTACACCCGTTTTACGGATGTCGTCAATGGTTTAAAAGCTCTTGGCAAATGCTTTTCTAATTTTGAACTCGTTAACAAGATTTTATGATTGCTTTCTAAGAATTGGGATTCGAAAATAACGGCTATACAAGAATCAAAAAATTTGAATACTTTTTTTAGCGAAGAACTTATCGGGCCTCTAATGACCTATGAAATGACGTGCAATGCATGTATAGAACTTGAGAACCACCTTCCAAAGAACAGGAAGAATTTCAGACTAAGAACAATTGAAGATCACTCGAGCATAAGCTCAAGTGATGGTGAACTTGAATTCATCACTATGAAATTTAAAAGGTTCATGAAATAAAAATTAAAGAACAAAAAGAACGCAACTACTTGCTATGAACACAAGAAGAGGAAAGAACTTTGGGATGAATTGAGCTCCTCCGAAGACGAGGAGAAAATCAACAAAGGCGAGGTGGCAAATTACGCCTTAACGACTTTTGACGATGTGGTAAACGAAACTCCCTTAATTTATTTCAAAATTACATAATGCTTTTAATGAGTTATTTTTAATTTAGTTTAATTATTTTTCATAAAAATTACATGTTTAATAATATAATAAAAATGTTAAAAAATTAGGATCATGCTTATCATTCTAGTAATTTTGAAAATGATCATGAAAATTGCATGTCTTATGATAAATGAACAAAATGTTAGAATTAAATCTAGTGATTAATTTCTTGTATGGTATAAACAATTGTGTATATTGTGATGATTTTGTATTGCTTTTCGAGTTTTGTTAGATGGCTTTAATATGAAATTGTGCATACCTTGAAAACTTGAAACCATGTTTTGATGTCATGCCCAAAGTAGTGATACCTAATGATCATGCTTAATAAATTTATATTTCAAAATTATGCATGATGATTTTAGTGATTTATGGACTATTGAAAGTGGCTTTTTCGGTTTTAAAAATAATACATGTTTTGCTTTAGCATAAATGAAAAAAGGCATGCTTATATGAAATAATGTAAGTATCATGCTTGATGATTTTATATTTAAATTATGCATGATGATTTGAAGTAATGATGATTTTTGGGTAATTTATGGTTTATTGATCTTGATGATTTCTATTATGAGATTTACTCTTTCAATTTTAAACTATGATGTATTATTTCTATATGAAAAACTTGGGTATGCTTATATGAAACAAATCACATGAATTAAAACAACTAAAAAGAGAAAAGTATTTTTCTTGAAAATTTCCTTTCTCTCTACCTTATTGATTTTTCACTAAGAGATCAATAAAAATCTTTATGCCATTATGAATATCTTAAAAGTGACTTTATTGATTTAACAAGTTGAATAATTTGAAGATAAACGGTGATTTTTCTCTTGATTATAACTTGTGATATTTTTATATGAATCATCATCTTGATTTCTCGATACGTGAGATTTCTCTATAAATCAAAATCTTGTTTTTAAACTCCTATGTTTCTTCTTACCATTTTTCTAAAATGGAGAGATTAATGAATCTATCTATGTTTTTTTTATGAGTCTCTTAAAAATGATTTTGATTTGACTATTTGAATATGAATGAGCTTTATTTTGATTTTTTGAGATTTATAACTTGAGATTTCTTATGGTTAAATCAAGATTTTATATGTATGAATTGTAATATATTTCTCCTATGTTTCTTTTTGCTATCTACTATCCAAATGAATCATGATTTTTCAGAATTATAATTTTTATGATTCATAATGAATTGAGAGATATTATACATGAATCAAGATCCTTTATGTATTCTCTCATGACACCTTTTGCTATAGAAATATCTTTATTATGATCTTGAATTCTCGATATTGATATTTGAAATTTTGCTATGAATCAAGATCTTGTTTTTGAACTCCCATGTTTCTTTTTATTATTTACTAAAAGGAAGATTTGTCAAGATAAATCATGTCATTTAGTATTCATGACTTAATCCTTCATGATCTTTAATACTTTATCTTTCATGATATGATTTTTATTCAATTCCTTGTATTCATGAAATGTATATCTCATCACCAAATTAATTGTTCTTGATATTTTTCATATGATGATATGAATGCATGAAATACTCATGATGAAATTTTGATGAGAAGTTATGATCATGCATGGTAGGATGTAATTTGACATTTTGATACCATCATGATTTGAAATTTTTATGATTTGGAATGATGCATGTAATACTATGATTTTTTTTTTATGAAATAATGTGAAAGTCAACAATTATCATTTTCTGAAATGATACTCTAGAATGATCATTTATCTTTGTCATGCTTTGAAAACTGTTGTAAAGGGAAAAGGAAAAAAGAGATACAAAATTATATTCTTCCCTTCTTTTTGACAATGATATAGGGGGAGCAAATTTTGCTAGCTTGCTAGCTAGCTTGCATACTTCAAGAAGAAGCAAAAGGCTTGATCATCTCAAAAGATGCAAAAATTTTATCAATTTTCATATGTATAAAATTTGCTAGCTTACATGTTCCAAAATTATGTAAAACTTACTAAGTTTGCTAGCTTGCAAATTGCATGGAGAAAGAATTGCTAGTATGCATATCTTGTAAATTGTGCTAAGTTACACATTTCAAGAAAATGCAAAAATGTTGCTATCTTATACATTTCAAAAACTTGCTAGTTTGAACATCGTAAAGAAAACCAAATATGCCAACTTGCACATCTTTAAATTTGCTAGCTTGTATATTATAAAACTTGATAGCTTGCATGTTCTAACATGATATAGCACTTGCTAAATTTTTGCTAGCTTGCATGATGATAAATACGATGATTTCACATTATATCTCAAACACTTGATAGTTGGAACTTCTCCTTTTTGTTAATGACAAAGGGGGAGAAGTATGATTATGTTATGCATGATGACGTGTTGCAAATATTCATGATGAAATTTGCAACGACTTGAATTCATGATCTTATCAATATGGCAAATTGATAGGGGGAGCTTATTTAAACTCTGAGAGTTAAAGTTAACTTCGTCATCAATTGGTTGTCATCATCAAAAAGGGGGAGATTGTTGAATCATAGATTTTGATGATGAAACCAATTGATAAGTGTTTATGATTTAATCTGTGTTTTGAGTGATGCATGATGCTTTGATCAGGGAGAGACAATTAAAGCAGGAAAATTCATGTTGGGCCGGAGGAAAACATGTCAGAAGATTGGATGTCGGGCTGGAGGATCAGTCGACGTATTGACAGAAGACTTTGGGCCATAGATTTGGGCATCGGGCTAAGAAGAGCGGATATTACACCAAGGATATTGGAGTTGCAGAGGTCAACTGGCCGATTGGGCAATAGGCCGCAAGAGAGGATGATGCATCGAAAAATCGGACGAAGCGTCGAAGGACCAATGACATGCCGAACAACGTGATTCATGCTTAGTAATAATTGTCTAGATCGAAGTGTGTTTTTTGTGTGTATAGGATTAACTACAGTAGCAAGGAATAAAGCAAAATGAAGTCCTAGAGTCAAGAACGCGATTTCGTTGGGAGTTCGAGAGTTCATCGGAAGTCCGGACGTTCGTCGAAAGTTTTGCCAGAACCAACCGAGAAGTCCAGGAGCTTGCCAAAGAAGCTCATCGGAACTCGCCAAGAAGATCTTCGTGAAGTCCAGGAGCTTGCCGGGAGTCCACCAAAACATTGCTGAGAGATCGCCGGAAGTTCGTTGAAAGATCGTCGGAAGCTCGTCGGAAGAAATCAGACTTTTCTTGCTTATAATATGTCTTAGGAATTGTAGTTAGTACACAATTAGAGTTGGGATTAGGAGGTAATCCTATCAACACTGTTAGGGGCCAACTGGGCCCAAAGTTGGACTGGTTTAGGTCGGATTCAAGGCCCAACCATGGTGCTGAAACCCTGGCCGGATTCTAAGTGTGAGAATAGTTTAAGAGATGAGTGAGTGGGGGTGTAAGGATTATCTCCTAAACCTGGTAAAAGAAGAAAGAGCTATAAGAAGGAAGTTGATCTTTGCCTATTAAAGGAAGATCGATAGTGGATGCTGGTGGCCTCGACGGAAGAGAAATCGGCGGAGTGGATGTAGGTCACGACGACCGAACCACTATAAAATTGGCGTGTTCTCTGGTTTGCATTTACTTCCTGCAATTTATCTTTACTCCAAACCACTTTACCTCCTTACTTGCTTTACATTCAATATGCTCTTACTTTGCTTTTAAAGTTAAGCATTTCCTAAATCAGTTTTATCATACGAAGAGAGTTTTCAGAACCGATTTGAAGACATATTTTACCGCTGCACTAATTCACCCCCGCCCCACCTCTTAGTGTCGACTCGTTCTTAATATATTATACTTCCAAAATAATATCATCATGATGAAGTTAGCTAAATAGAATTAGGAACAATGTATTTGTTTACAAAAGGACATGGCAACTGTTTTGGTTACTTGATATAACAAAACATGATTGAACTATCAAAAAAGGATATGATGCTTCCATATGGTGGCTTGATCACTAGACTAATCCATGCACATGACATAGTCATTCCACATGACAAAGAAATCTTCCAACAAGATAAGTTTAATATCATAAATAGAAACCTGCTAAGAAGATTAAGATATATAGTCAGAAATGGGACTTAGACTAGATTACCTAGAAGGACTGATCCCTCCCACTTGATCCAGAACCTAAAACACCTATATTTAGGAAAAATCAATCTCCTCCTACTAGTCCATTTGAGGCAACACCTCTAATAGAGCAAGTACCCTCCTCATCAGCTGACGCCATAGGGACTCGAATGGATCAATTTGAACTATGTCAAGATCAAATCTTAACTGAGTTACAATAAATTCATCGACAATATAATTTTTATTTAGACCTTTTGATTTACCACCACCAGAATAGCTAATGTATGTTTTTTTGTTGATAACAAAGGGCGAGAAGTTGAAGGATCCTCTTTAATGTTGTGAACTTTTGATGTTGTGAACTCTTTAATGTTGTGAACTTTTGATGTTGTGAACTTTTTAATGTTGTGAACTTTTGAATGTTACCATACAATGATGCAATGTCAGATTCTCTTTAATGTTGTTAACTTTTGAATATTACCATGCAATAATTATAAAGGTTATATCAAGATGACGTATCATGTAAGTAGTGATGTAAGGCTATGCCCAAAGCATTTTTTCATACTTGAAGTAATGAAATTGTGCATTTAATACCTTGATGACTTGAAACTATGATGATGCATAATGCATGAAATTTCTAATTAAAATCGATTAAAAGCTTGAATTCAAGGTTATGAATTCAAGTTTGTCTTTTCTCAAGTATGGCATATAGATAGGGAGAGTTAAGGTTAACTCTGTCATCAATTGATTATCTCATCATCAAAAAGGGGGAGATTGTTGAATCTCGGATTTTGATGATGAAATCAATTGGTAAATTATTGATCTAATCCATATGTTGAGATAAGTGTTGTAGGATTAACTATGATAGCAATAAAGGCATAAAGTAAGATATTGGGCCAAAGTCAAATATCGGACAAAATGTCGAAGATTTGGACTATGTGCCGGAAGTTTGCCGGAAGCTCGTCGAGAGTTTATTAGTAGCTCATCGAGAGTTCATCGGGAGTTCACTGAGATTTTGTCATGAGTTCGTCAGAAGCTCGCCAGAAGCTCACCGAGAAGTTCGTCAAAATTTCATTAGAAGTTCGTCGGAAGCTCACCGAGAAGTTCAACGAAAGTTCACCGAGAAGTTCGCTAGAAGAACAATTGACATACCGGACCAAACTTGCTTAGTTAAATGTCTTAATTATCATAGTTAGACTATAAGTTGAGTTAGGATTTAGAGATAATCCCACTAACTCAGTTAGGGACCAACTAGGCCCTTAACGAGGCTGAATTGGGCTGGTTAAACAACTTATTCAGCACCTGAAGTCATGACCAACAGTGGCACCGCGTGGGACTCAATCTCCCAAGTGGTTTGGATGGTGGTACCACCCAAACTAGGCGATGGTACCCCTGATAGTTAATGCTGCTAGGCGGTGGTACCACCCTGTCAGGATACTTTACAAAATCAGAATAAATGCTCCCTTAACCAAACCCAAGTGAGATACTTATAGCCCCCAAAAGGCTTCCAAAATAATCTAAAATTTAAATTCCTAACATTTCAATGCATGTGGTACCTAAATTCATACTAACTTTAAGCTCAATAACTTTCATAATAAGTGAACATTGTTTCAACCCAATATCAACTTATATTAGCACAAAGTTTTTATTAAATCTCGGATTTTGATGATGAAGTCAATTGTCATTTGTTATCTAATCCATATGTTGAGATAAGTGTGCAGGATTAACTATGATGGAAGTAAGACATGCAGCAGGAGTTGCGCCGGAGTCAAGACCATGATCACATTGGGGGTTTGAGAGTTCGACGGAAGTCCGGACGGTCGTCGAAGGTTCTGCGGGAACAAATCCGAGAAGTCCAAGAGCTTGCTAGAGAAGCTCATCAGAACTCACCAAGTGAATCATCGCAAGTCCAGGAGTTTGCCTGAAGTCCACCAGAGCATCGCCGAGGGTTCGTCGGATATTCGCAGGAAGTTCACCGGAAGCTCGCCTAAAGAAGCGATTGACGTGTTGAATCTCGGATTTTGATGATAAAGTCAATTGTCATTTGTTATCTAATCTATATGATAAGTGTGCAGGATTAACTACGATGAAAGTAAGATATGCAGCAAGAGTTGCGCCGGAGTCAAGACAATGATCACGTTGGGAGTTCGAGAGTTCGACGGAAGTTCAGACAATCGTCGGAGGTTCTGCGGGAACAAATCCGAGAAGTCCATGAGCTAGCCAAAGAAGCTCATCGGAACTCGCCAAGTGGATCATCGCAAGTCCAGGAGTTTTCCGGAAGTCCGCAGGAGCATCACCGAGTGTTCATCGGATGATCGACGGAAGTTCGCCGGAAGCTCGCCGGAAGAAGCGATTGACGCAACCGGAGCAAGTTGCAGTAAATATCTTAGGAAAAATCGTAGTTAGCACAATGATTAAGTTGGAAATGGGAGGTGATCCCATTAACTTAATCTTGGGGCAATTGGGCCCCTGAAAAACCCAAATTGGGCCGAATGGATAAACCCATTCGGACCCTGATTTTTGCGAGGCGGTTGAACCGCCCAAGCCAGGAGGTTGCACCGCCTGGGCTAAGTCTCCGAGCGAGACTGGGCGGTGCAACTGCCCCAGCCAGGAGGTGGCACCGCCTGGGCTCAGTCTCCGAGCAAGACTAGGCGGTGCAACCTCCCTTGACAGAGGTGGCACCGCCTGGGCTCGGTCTCCGAGCTCTGGCTGAGCGGTGCAACCGCCTCAGTCAGGAGGTGGCACCGCCTGAGCTCGGTCTTCGAGCTCTGGCAGGAGGTGCAACCACCCCTGACAGGAGGTGGCACCGCCCAGAGGCTCAGTCTTCGAGCTCTGCTAGGCGGTGCAACTGCTCCAGTCAGGAGGTGCAACCGCCAGATCTCGGAATTCCGAGAATTGACGGTTTTGAGCTCCAAATTCAAACTGGATTGGGGCCTATAAATACCCCACCCATTCAGCATTGAAAGGGCACAGAATATACACCGAAATCCTGATCTTGTTCTGTGATTTTTAGAGTTCAAAATTGTTGTAAAGACCAAAAGTTCTTCTCCCTCTTTTCTTCCAAGTTCTGAGCTTTAAAGAGAGGAGAGAAAATTCTGTAAGGGTTGTCTCCTAAGCCCGTCAAAAGGAGTGAAACTGTAAAAGGGTGGTTAGCCTTCGCCTATTGAAGGAAGGCCTCTAGTTGACGTCGGTGACCTCATCGGTGGAGGAAGCCAAAAGTGGAGTAGGTTAAGATTGACCGAGCCACTCTAAATCTTGGTTTGCATTTACTTTGAGCATATTATCTTTACTGTAAACCTCCTATAAAGCTTACTGCTTTCTGCACATATACGATCGGGTTTCAAGCTTTGCACTTTCCGAAACGGCGTTTAGACGTAAAACAGTTTCATCGTACGATCATCATATTTTTGTTTGTGTTTACGTTTTGATTTCTATCATAACTGCAAACTGCCTTTATATCCTTGCTTAAACTGCATCTTGCTTAATCAAGTGATTTACGAATCAGCCTTTAGATGTAAATCAGTTTTTTCGTACGAATATCATATTTCAGTTTGCGCCTACTATCTGATTAGAATCATAACTGCAAACTGCATTTATATCTTTGCTACATCTCGCTTAAACAAAAGTTAACGTGATTTACGAATTGGCTTTCTTACCAAAATCACTTTTAACGAACGAACGCAGTTTTTATTTTTCATAGAAAGTTTTCCGCTGCACTAATTCACCCCCCCCCCCCCCTCTTAGTGCTCTTGATCCTAACAATTGGTATCAGAGCGGGGTTAACTCTCAAACGGATTAAAACCCAAGAGAGATGGCATATGCCGGAAACCAAGAGGGCCATTCTATTACACGTCCACCCATGTTCAATGGGACGGACTACACCTATTGGAAGACCCGAATGAGGATCTTTCTTATTTCTATGGATTTTGAACTTTGGAATCTTGTCGAAAATGGATTTTCGAAGTCTTCTCTTCCAATGATCGATTGGAATGAATTAGAGAAGAAGGCTTTCGCTCTCAATGCAAAGGCTATGAATGTCTTATTTTGTGCGCTTGATAAAAACAAGTTCAACCGTGTTTCGGTTTGTGAAACTGCATTTGATATTTGGCACAGACTCAAAGTGACTCACGAAGGCACAAGTAGAGTGAAAGAGTCAAAAATCGATCTTTTGTTACATTCTTTCGAACTTTTCCGGATGAAACCGAGTGAGACTATTGGCGACATGTTTACCCGTTTCACGGATGTCATCAACGGTCTAAAAGGACTTGGAAAAAGTTTTTCGGATTTTGAGCTCGTAAATAAGATTCTAAGATCCCTTCCTAAGAGTTGGGATCCTAAAGTCACTGCTATTCAAGAGGCGAAAGATCTAAACAACTTCCCTCTTGAAGAACTAATCGGGTCATTAATGACCTACGAGATGACTTGCAAAGCTCATGAAGAGCAAGAAGACATCCTTCCAAAGAATAGGAAGGATATGACACTTAGAACTTCAGAAGACCACTTGAGAGAAAACTCAAGTGATGAGGACTGTGACGATGACTTGGCACTTCTAACAAGAAAATTTAAAAAATTCATTAAAAGAAACAAGTTTAAGAATGACACAAAAAATAAACTTGAACCCAAGAAGGACCAAGTTATTTGCTATGAGTGCAAAAAGCCGAGACACTACAAGAGTGATTGTCCCCAAGTCAAAAAGAGAACATCAAAGAAGAAGGCGCTCAAAGCAACATGGGATGACTCGAGCGCGTTCGAAGAAGAGGAGTCCAACACCGAGCAAGTTGCTCATTACGCCTTAATGGCCATCGGAGAGGAGGTAACGAATTTAATAGATGCAGATTTATCATTTGATGAATTATTAAATGCCTTCCATGATTTATTTGATGAATGCAAGATTATTAGTAGAAAATACAAATTGCTAAAAAAAGGAGCATGATAGTCTTACTTGTAATTTCGATAAGTTAAAAGCTGAATATCATGATAGTTTAGGTTCATGCATAAAATGCCATGATCTAGAAACTCTCCAAAAGTAAAACTTGCTACTTAAGGACACCTTGAAGAAATTCAAGGTTGGTAGCAAGTCCTTGAACATGATCCTTGCAAACAAGGGTCACGTTCCCAAAAGAAGTGGAATCGGATTTGTGAGAAGTCCTCACCAAAATCCAACCACCTTCATAAAAGGCCCCATCTTACATGTTCGACACCAAGACAAATGCAACTTTTGTTGCAAACTTGGACACAAAATGCATTATTGTCCATTCAAGGAACCATGATAAATTCTATGTAACATGATAAATAATGTAGATCTATTTTTGAGGCATCCAAAAGCAAATGGGTATCTAAAGATCATCCTTTCTTATAGAAACCTATACCATCGCAAGCTAGGAGCAAGAGATGGTACCTTGATAGTGGATGCTCAAGGCATATAACCGGAGATCCATCTCAATTCTCTAAGCTCACTAGCATAGACGAAGGCTATGTCACATTCGGAGACAACAACAAGGGTAAAATCATTGGCAAAGGAACCATAGGTAACAAATCCAACTTTTTTATTGAAGATGTTTTGTTAGTTGATGGTTTAAAACATAACCTCTTGAGTATTAGTCAATTATGTGATAAAAGATATATTGTCAGATTCGAATCTAATGCTTGCATCATTGAAAAACCACACAAAAACATGTCTATGATTGCATTGAAACAAAATAACATATACACTATTGACATCAATGATTTGTGTAATGAAATGTATTTTTCGGTTTTGAATGAGGATGCTTGGCTATGGCATAGAAGATTAGGTCATGCTAGCATGAAACTAATCACTCAAATATCATCTAAAGAACTTGTAAGAGGAATTCCTCATATCAAGTTCATCAAAGATAATGTATGTGATGCTTGCCAATTAGGTAAACAAATTAAGGGCAGTTTCAAATCTAAGAATCAAATAAGCACCTCTAGGCCCTTACAATTGATCCATATGGACTTGTTCGGACCAATCTCTACATCAAGCCTAGGAGGTAGCAAATACGCCTTCGTCATTGTGGATGACTATAGCAGATACACATGGACTTACTTCTTAAAATAGAAAAGTGAATGCTTTAGATATTTTACCAAGTTTTGTAAACTTGTTCATAATGAGAAGGGTTCTATGATTTCGTCAATTAGAAGTGATCACGGTGGTGAATTTCAAAACCATGATTTCTAAGAATTTTGTGAACTCAATGGATACAACCATAATTTTTCTACTCCTAGAAATCCTCAACAAAATGGAGTAGTAGAAAGAAAAAATCGAAATTTACAAGAAATGGCAAGAACCATGTTGAATGAACATAGCCTACCCAAATATTTTTGGGCCGAAGCTGTAAATACTGCATGCTATATTTTGAATAGAGTTCTAGTAAGACCCTTACTCACCAAAACTCCCTATGAGTTATGGAACAACAAAAAACCCAATGTTTCATATTTTTAAGTCTTTGGGTGTAAGTGTTTTATCTTGAATGAAAAGGATAACTTAGGAAAATTTGATGCTAAATCCGATGAAAGAATCTTTCTTGGTTATTCTTCGGTTTCTAAAGCCTTTCGTATCTTCAATAAAAGAACTTTAATTATTGAAGAATCCATTCATGTTGTTTTCAATAAGATTTCCGAAATCAGGAAAAACGATTTTGATGATGATGTTAATTTTGATTCCTTGAATTTAAATGAAACCCCGTCTCCAACTAGCAACTTGGATGCATCCACTTCCGAAACATCCTTACCCAAGGATTGGAAGTATGTAGATGCTCATCCTAAGGAGCTAATCTTAGGAGACACATCAAAGGGGGTTCAAACACGTTCTTCTCTTAAAAATTTTTGTTCCAACGCCACTTTTCTCTCCCAAATTGAACCCAAATATGTTAACGAAGCCATGAAAGATGATTCATGGATTATCGCAATGCAAGATGAATTAAATCAAATTGAGAGAAATGAGGTGTGGAAGCTTGTTCCTAGGCCAAATGACCATTTAGTTATTGGTACTAAATGGGTTTTTAGAAACAAGCAAGATGAATATGGTATTATGGTTAGAAACAAGGCTAGATTAGTGGCCAAAGGTTTCAACCAAGAAGAAGGTATCGATTACGAAGAAACCTTCGCTCTTGTGGCTCGATTAGAAGTCATAAGGATGCTCCTTACCTACGCTAGTAGTAATAATTTTAAGTTATTTCAAATGGATGTTAAAAGCGCTTTTCTTAATGGCTTTATTTCCGAAGAAGTCTATGTTGAACAACCTCCTGGATTTGAAAATAATAGCCTCCCTAATCATGTGTTTAGATTAACTAAAGCTCTCTATGGTTTAAAACAAGCTCCGAGGGCTTGGTATGAGAGACTTAGTTCTTTTCTTATCGAAAATAATTTCACAAAAGGCAAGGTTGATACTACATTGTTCATCAAGAATTTTGAAAATGATTTTCTCATTGTTCAGATTTATGTTGATGATATTATCTTTGGTTCTACGAATGAATCTCTTTGTGAATCTTTTGCTAAAACTATGAGTCTTGAATTCAAAATGAGTTTAATGGGAGAATTAACATTCTTCTTAGGCTTACAAATCAAACAACTAAGCAATGGCATCTTTATTAGTCAAACTAAATATGCCATGAATTTGCTAAAAAAGTTTAATATGAATAACTCAAAAGCTATTAACACTCCTATGAGCACCTCCACTAAGTTAGAAATCGATGAAAGTGGAGAAAGCTTCGATCAAAAAACTTATAGGGGCATGATAGGAAGTTTACTTTACCTCACTACAACTAGACCAGATATCATGTTCAGTGTAGGACTTTGTGCTAGATTTCAATCAAACCCTAAGATATCTCATCTCAAAGCAGTTAAAATAATACTTAGATATCTTAATGGTACCACAAATCTAGGATTATGGTACCCAAAATCAAAGAATCTTGAGTTAATTGCTTATGCTGATGCAGACTTTGCTGGCTGTAAACTAGATAGAAAAAGCACATCAGGAACATTTCAATTTTTTAGGACATGCCCTTGTTTCCTGGTCATCTAAGAAACAAAACTCGGTTGCACTATCAACAACCGAAGCTGAATATATTGCAGCAAGTGCATGCTGTGCATAAGTTGTATCGATGAAAAACACCTTAGAAGATTATAAAATTCATCTTAAAAATATTCTCATTAAATGTGATAACACAAGTGCAATATGCTTAACGAAGAATCCTATACAACACTCAAGAACAAAACATATTGATATTAGACATCACTTTATACGAGATCATGTTACTAATCATAATGTAATCATAGAGTTCATTGATACTAAACATCAACTAACTGAAATTTTTACAAAACCTCTAAATGAAGAACAATTTGATTTCATAAGAAGAGATTTAGGAATGTTGATGTGTCCGAATACATAAACTAGTTAAAATTATCTTTCGGACTTTATTGAATGATCAAATCATTTGATTGCCATTACATGCCTAAATAACATATTGGAAATTATGTGCATATTTTGTCTTCATGATCAATAGCATAGTCTTGTCCGAATGCATGAAAGTGTTAATTTCATTTTTGGATTTGATTAACAATTGGTATCCTAAAAATTAGATTTTCTCATACACTTATTATATGAAAAATATTTTTCTGGAATGGATTTAATGAAATGATTCCTGCTTATAAATTCCATCTTGAAATATGGATGATAGTCTTTTTACTTACAAAGACTTGTTTCACATACATATCTTGATCCTTGTAAAAATGAAGCATGATTTAATCTCTCATCGATTTTAACTTCACTCAAAGTAAACTCACAAATAGCTGGTATCACAAAAAGCCTTCCTCCTTCATGCAAAAAGATTATAACAAATAAAAAGGAAGAAGTATTCAAAGCAATCTATGTATCATGCTTTCCTTTATATGCTTGGAAAATAACATGTAAAGGCATGAACAACTATCACGCTTATGCTCAAATTGTTGAATCTCGTATTTTGATGATGAAACCACTTGATATATGTTTATGATTTAATTTACTTTTTGAGTGACGTAGGCTGCTTCGATCAGGATGAGACAATTAAAACAGAAAAAATCATGTTGTGCCGGAGGAACATGTCAGAAGATTGGACATCGGGCCGATGGATCGGTTGACGTATCGACAGAAGGCTTCGGGTCGTGGACTCGGGCATCGGGCCAAGAAGAGTGGGTATTGTGCCAAGGATATCGGAGATGTGGAGTAAACTGGCTAATTGGTCAATAGGCTGTAGGAGAGGACGATGCGCCGAAGAATCGGACGAAGCGTCGAGGGACCAATGACATGCCGGACAACTTGGTTAATTGCTTAGGATTAATTATCTTGATCGAAGTTTTATTTTAAGTGTGCAGGATTAACTACGATGAAAATAAGATATGCAATAGGAGTTACATCGGAGTCAAGACAATGATCACGTTGGGAGTTCGAGAGTCCGACGGAAGTTCGGACAGTCGTCGGAGGTTCTACGGGAACAAATCCGAGAAGTCCATGAGCTTGCCAAAGAAGCTCGTCGGAACTCGCCAAGTGGATCGTCGCAAGTCCAGGAGTTTTTCGGAAGTCCGCAGTGTTGAATCTCATATTTTGATGACGAAACTAATTGATATATGTTTATGATTTAATCTGCGTTTTGAGTAACGCAGGATGCCTCGATCAGGATAAGACAATTAAAGTAGGAAAATCATGTTGTGCCGGAGGAACATGTCAGAAGATTGGACGTCGGGCCGGTGGATCGGTCGACGTATCGATAGAAGGCTTCGGGCCGTGGACTCGGGCATCGGGCCAAGAAGAGCGGGTATTGTGCCAAGGATATCGGAGTTGCGGAGTCAACTGGCCAATTGGGCAATAGGCTGCAGGAGAGGACGATGCGCCGAAGAATCGGACGAAGCGTCGAGGGACCAATGACATGCCGGACAACTTGGTTAATTACTTAGGATTAATTGTCTTGATCAAAGTTTTGTTTTAAGTGTGCAGGATTAACTACGATGGAAGAAAGACATGCAGCAGGAGTTGCGCCGGAGTCAAGACAATGATCACGTTGGGAGTTCGAGAGTTCTACGGAAGTTCGGACGATCATCGGAGGTTCTACGGGAACAAATCCGAGAAGTCCATAAGCTTGCCAAAGAAGCTCGTTGGAACTCGCCAAGTGTATCTTCGCAAGTCCAGGAGTTTGCCGGAAGTCCGCAGGAGAATCACCGAGGGTTCATCGGATGATCGACGGAAGTTCGCCGGAAACTCGTCGGAAGATGCGATTGACGCACCGGAGCAAGCTGCAGAAATTGTCTTAGGATTTATCGTAGTTAGCACAATGATTAAGTTGGTAATGGGAGGTGATCCCATTGGCTTAATCTTGGGGCAATTGGGCCCCTGAAAGACCCAATTTGGGCCGAATGGATCTACCAATTCAGACCCTGATTACTGTAAGAGGTGCAACCGCCCAAGCCAGGAGGTGCAACCGCCTGGGCTAAGTCTCCCAGGGAGACTGGGCGGTGCAACCGCCCTAGCCAGGAGGTGCAACCGCCTAGGCTCAGTCTCCGAGCGAGACTGGGCGGTGCAACCTCTCCTGACAAGAGGTGGCACCGCCTGAGCTCTAGTTTCGAGCTCTGCCAGGCGGTGCAACCGCCCCAGTCAGGGGGTGCAACCGCCTGATCCCGGAATTCCGGGAATTGATAGTTTTGAGCTCCAAATTTGAACTGGGTTGGGGCCTATAAATACCCCACCCATTCAGCACTGAAAGGTAGCAACTTACACTCGAAATCTTGATATCTTTCTGTGATTCTTAGAGCTCAAAACTATTGTAGAGACCAAAAGTTCTCCTCCTTCTGTTCTTCAAAGTTTGAGTTGTAAAGAGAGGAGAGAAAACTTCTGTAAGGGTTGTCTCCTAAGCCCGTCAAAAGGAGTGAATCTGTAAAAGGGTGGTTGGCCTTCGCCTATTGAAGGAAGGCCTCTAGTTGACGTCGGTGACCTCGTCGGTGGAGGAAGCCAAAAGTGGAGTAGGTCAAGATTGACCGAACCACTCTAAATCTCGGTTTGCATTTCCTTTGAGCATTTTACCTTCACTGCAAACTTCTCAATAGCTTACTGCCTTCTACGATTTTACGAACGAGTTTCTAAGTTCAAAACTTTTCGAATCTGCGTTTAGACATAAATCGGCTTTTTTTGTACGATCATCATATTTCAGTTTACGTTTACGTTTTGATTTCAATCATAACTGTTTACTGACTTCTGCGATCTTACGAATAAGTTTCTAAGTTCAGAACTTTCTAAATCTGCGTTTATACGTAAATCAGCTTTTATCGTACGAACGTTGCATTTCAGTTTGCGCTTGTATTCTGCTTTCCATCATAAACTGCAAACTTCCTTCATAGATCTACTTTAACATCATCTCGCTTAATCTCAAGTTAAAGTAATGTTAGAATCGGCTTTCACATCGAAATCGTTTTTATCGATCGAACGCAGTTTCATTTTAATCGTAGAAAGTTTACCGATGCACTAATTCACCCCCCCCCCCCCCCCCTCTTAGTGCTCTCGATCCTAACAATTGGTATCAGAGCCCAATTTTTTCTCATTTCGGACTTACACCCGAGAGAAATGGCTCTTCATGGCTTTCAAGAGGGCTTTTCGGTTTTTCGTCCACCGTTGTTTAACGGATTGGACTACACCTATTGGAAGACCCAAATGAGGATCTTTCTTATTTCTATGGATGTTGAACTTTGGAATCTTGTCGAAAACGGTTTTTTGAAGTCTTCTCTTCCAATGATCGAATGGTCGGATTTAGAGAAGAAGCATTTTTCTTTAAACGCAAAGGCTATGAATGCCTTATTTTGCGCTTTGGACAAAAATGAGTTCAATCGGGTTTCTTTGTGCGAAACGGCTTTCGATATTTGGCGCACTCTTGAAATCACGCACGAGGGAACTAGTAGAGTCAAAGACTCGAAAGTTAATATTTTACTGCATGATTTCGAGCTTTTTCAAATGAAGCCAAGCGAAACCATTGGTGACATGTACACCCGTTTTACGGATGTCGTCAATGGTTTAAGAGCTCTTGGCAAATGTTTTTTAAATTCTGAACTTATGAACAAGATTTTGCGTTCTCTTTCTAAGAAGTGGGATTCAAAAGTAACGGCTTTACAAGAAACAAAAGATTTAAATATTTTTCCACTTGAAGAACTAATTGGTTCATTGATCACATATGAAATGACGTGCAATGCACGTGAAGAACTTGAGAACCACCTTCCAAAGAACAGGAAGGATTTGGGATATAGAACATTTGAAGACCACTCGAGCATAAGCTCAAGTGATGGTGAACTTAAACTACAAATGAAACAAAAATTAAAAAGTAAAAAGAACGGAACTACTTGCTTTGAACGCAAGAAGAAGAACAAAAATTGGGATGAATGGAGCTCCTCCGAAGACGAGGATAAAATCAACAAAGGCGAGGTGGCAAACTACGCCTTTACGCCTTTCGACGCTGAGGTAATCAAAATGCCTTTAATTTACTTTGAAATTACATGATGCTTTTCATAAAGTATTTTTTTTTTTTATTTAATTTTCTTGAAAATTGCATGTTTAATAATTTTATAATGAAAATACAAACAATTAGGAATCATGCTTATCATTCTAGTAATTTTGAAAATAATCATGAAAATTACATGTTTATGATAAACAAAATGATTTTGATTAAAAATACCTTATGAAATCATGCTATATGTGGTTGAGAAGTAATAATGTGTATCATATTGATTTCCATTGTTATTTCTCGATTTTGAGTATATGAAATCATGTTTAATTTGAAGTTATGATTAATGAGTATATATTTTTGAAATTATGTATGATGATTCTTGATATTTATGGATTATCGATTTTCATGATAATAACAGTGGCTTTAAAAAAAAAATATTGATGCATGTTTTCATAAATGAAAAGGCATGCTAACATGAAATCGACCACTTAAAATGAAACACTTAAAAAGGAAAAAAATATATTATCAATGAAATCATGAATCTATTTATGTTATAAATTTTGTGAGCCATAAAAATGATTTTGATGATTTAAATTTGAAATGAGTTTTATCAAAATCATGATCTTGATTTATCAAATTGAATGAATTGAAAATGAATGATGATTTTTTTCTTGAATGATTGTGACTTGTATTCCTTGTATTCATGATATGATTTTTATGCAATTCTTTGTATTCATGAAATATTTATCTCATCACCCAATTATTTCTTTTCAATATTCCTCAAGTGATGATATGAATGCATGAGATATTCATGAATTTATTTTGATGTATGCAAATGAGAAGTTTCGATCATGCATGGTAGGATGCAATGTGACAAATTAATACCATGATGATTTGAAATATTTATGATTTGGAATGATGCATATGCTTTTTATTATGATAATGTATGATGTGTATCATGAATGCTTAAAAAAAAATTAAATAAATAAATGTTTATATCATGTTAGATGGTTTTACATATTATGCATGATAAGCTATACTGATGAGTGAAACAATGATTGAAATAATATGAATGATGATTTGGAATCATGCATATAATAATGAGTTTATATGTTTTGAAAATGTGCATGTTTTAATTTGAAAATATAATGATGCACAAATGAGATTGATACTAACCTTTGTCATGATTTAAAAATTGATGTAAAGGGTTTTTCCCTTCTTTTTGACAATGACAAAAGGGGAGATAGCTAGCTTGCACAACTCAAGAAGAAAGCAAAAATTGCACTTCTTAAAAGAGAAGAAATTGCTATCTTGAACGTCACCAAGAAGTGCTATCTTGCAAATCTCAAGACACACAAATGCAATCATGCAAAATTTGTAATTTTGCACATCATTAAAATTTATGATGCTTTGGTGATTATGCATGTTCTAAAATGTTATAAAATTCACTAGCTTGCATGATGTAGAACTTAGCTATATTGAACATCACCAAGGAATGCTATCTTGCCTATCTCAAGAAGCAAAAAGTTAACTTGCACATCTAGCAAAACTTATATTTCAAGAAGCAAGAGTTGCTTTCTTGAACATCTCAAAATTGCTAGCTTGCGGGCCTTAAAATGTAGAAAATTTTTGCTAGCTTGTATATGGTAAACTTGCTATCATACTACCATGATGATGAGCATGCCTTATCTTCATGATTATATTTGAAAAACTATGGTAAAAATATATCCGAATGATTAAACGTGTTAAAATTATTTTTCGGACTTTTTTGATTGAATGATCAAATCACTTGATTGCCATAATGATTTTACACAATTACTTGCCATGATTACATGTTGGAAATTATGTGCTTGAATACAAAAATTTCCATGATAATAAGCATGTTTTACCTTCATGATTGTAATTGAATATCTCTAGTAAAACCCTGTCCGAATGTATGAAAGTGTCAAATTTCATTTTCGGATTTTCTTGATCCTAACAATTGGATTTTCTTGATACATTATCCTCTTCCGAACTTAACAAGCATATGTCATATCAAGTTTAATTCACATCATTGATTTTTGACATATGGAATCATCTAGCAAATGCACTTATCATGTGAAAAATATTTTTCGAGAAACATATTTGATGATTCCCTCTTATAAAAGGAAGATATTTTTACATACAAGGATTTGACTCACTTACATATCTTAATCCTTGCAAAAATGAAGTGTGCTTTAATATCTTATCGATTTGAACTTCACATATGGCTTTCCTCCTTCATGTAAAAAGATAACAAATAAAAAGGAAGAAGCAATAAAAGCTATCTCCATGTCATGTTTTCCTCGAGATGTTTGCATAATTGGTATCCTATCACTCACTGTTGGAAAATGACATGAACCAACTTATGGCATCGCACTTATATTTAAAATTTGCTTATATCGTTCTCCTTGTTGTTGATGACAAAGGGAGAGAAATATACAAATTGATACTATGAGTGCCATATTTGAAGAATATGAATAGATGTTATGAATGCCATATTATGATGAGATATCAAAAGCAGCATTCATATGAATAGGTGCTATGAATGTCATATCATGTTAAGATATCAAGAACTTGAATCGCAATTTTACATGTTGATATCTTACCATTTGATGATAGCAAACTTGCATGATGATAACAATAGATATTATGTTTTTCATGCAATGAGTTAAACTTACATCACAAACACTTGATTGTGGTACTTCTCCTTTTTGTTGATGACAAAGGGGGAGAAGTATGTTGATGACATGACATGTTATGCATAAGTTTATGATGACATGTTGCTTGGAATTTTGAATCCAAGAGTTTCTATCAATATGACATATTGATAGAGGAAGTTTGTTTAAACTCTAGGAGTTAAGATTAACTCCGTTTATGATGACATGTTGCTTAGATTTTTGAATCTAAGAGTTTCTATCAATATGGCATATTGATAGGGGGAGTTTGTTTAAACTTCGGGAGTTAAGTTTAACTCCATCATCAAGTGGTTGTCATCATCAAAAAGGGGGAGATTGTTGAATCTCGTATTTTGATGATGAAACTACTTGATATATGTTTATGATTTAATCTGCGTTTTCAGTGACGCAGGATGCCTCAATCAGGATGAGACAATTAAAGCAGGAAAATCATGTTGTGCCGGAGGAACATGTTAGAAGATTGGACGTCGGGCTGGTGGATCGGTCGATACCGGATCGGTCGACGTATCGACAAAAGGCTTCGGGCCATGGACTCGGGCATCGGGCCAAGAAGAGCGGGTATTGTGCCAAGGATATCGGAGTTGCGGAGTCAAGTTTCGATAGAGGTGGCACCGCCTGAGCTCAAGTTTCGAGCTCTGCCAGGCGGTGCAACCGCCCCAGTCAGGGGGTGCAACCGCCTGATCCCGGAATTCCGGGAATTGACAATTTTGAGCTCCAAATTTGAACTGGGTTGGGGCCTATAAATACCCCACCCATTCAGCACTGAAAGGTAGCAACTTACACTCGAAATCTTGATATCTTTCTGTGATTCTTAGAGCTCAAAACTATTGTAGAGACCAAAAGTTCTCCTCCTTCTGTTCTTCAAAGTTTGAGTTGTAAAGAGAGGAGAGAAAACTTCTGTAAAGGTTGTCTCCTAAGCCCGTCAAAAGGAGTGAATCTGTAAAAGGGTGGTTGGCCTTCGCCTATTGAAGGAAGGCCTCTAGTTGACGTCGGTGACCTCGTCGGTGGAGGAAGCCAAAAGTGGAGTAGGTCAAGATTGACCAAACCACTCTAAATCTCGGTTTGCATTTCCTTTGAGCATTTTACCTTCACTGCAAACTTCTCAATAGCTTACTGCCTTCTGCGATTTTACGAACGAGTTTCTAAGTTCAGAACTTTCCGAATCTATGTTTAGACGTAAATCAGCTTTTTCGTACGATCATCATATTTCAGTTTACGTTTACGTTTTGATTTCAATCATAACTGTTTACTGACTTCTGCGATCTTACGAATAAGTTTCTAAGTTTAGAACTTTCTAAATCTGCGTTTAGACGTAAATCGACTTTTATCGTACGAACGTCGCATTTCAGTTTGCGCTTGTATTCTGCTTTCCATCATAAACTGCAAACTGCCTTCATAGATCTACTTTAACGTCAACTCGCTTAATCTCAAGTTAAAGTAATCTTAGAATCGGCTTTCACAAAGAAATCTTTTTTATCGATCGAACGCAGTTTCTTTTTAATCGCAGAAAGTTTACCACTACACTAATTCACCCCCCCCCCCCTCTTAGTGCTCTCGATCCTAACACGTAGGAGCATCACCGAGGGTTCATCGGATGATCGACGGAAGTTCGCCGGAAGCTCGCCGGAAGAAGCGATTGACCCACCGGAGCAAGTTGCAGTAAATATCTTAGGAAAAATCGTAGTTAGCATAATGATTAAGTTGGAAATGGGAGGTGATCCCATTAACTTAATCTTGGGGCAATTGGGCCCCTGAAAAACCCAAATTGGGCCGAATGGATCAACCCATTCGGACCCTGATTTCTGCCAAGCGGTTGAACCGCCCAAGCCAAGAGGTGGCACCACCTAGGCTAAGTCTCCGAGCGAGACTGGGCGGTGCAACCGGCTCAGCCAGGAGGTGGCATCGCCTGGGCTCAGTCTCCGAGCGAGACTGGGCGGTGCAACCTCCCCTGACAGTGGTGGCACCGCTTGGGCTCGGTCGCCGAGCTTTGGCTGAGCGGTGCAACCGCCTCAGTCAGGAGGTGGCACCACTTGAGCTCGGTCTTCGAGCTCTGGCAGGAGGTGCAACCGCCCCTGACAGGAGGTGGCATCGCCCAGAGGCTCAGTCTTCGAGCTCTGCTAGGCGGTGCAACCGCTCCAGTCAGGAGGTGCAACCGCCAGATCCCGGAATTCCGGGAATTGACAGTTTTGAGCTCCAAATTCAAACTGGGTTGGGGCCTATAAATACCCCACCCATTCAGCACTGAAAGGGCACAGGATATACACTGAAATCCTGATCTTGTTCTGTGATTTTTATAGTTCAAAATTGTTGTAAAGGCCAAAAGTTCTTCTCCCTCTTTTCTTCCAAGTTCTGAGCTTTAAAGAGAGGAGAGAAAATTCTGTAAGGGTTGTCTCCTAAGCCCATCAAAAGGAGTGAAACTATAAAAGGGTGGTTGGCCTTTGCTAATTAAAGGAAGGCCTCTAGTTGACGTCGGTAACCTCGTCGGTGGAGGAAGCCAAAAGTGGAGTAGGTCAAGATTAACCGAACCACTCTAAATCTCGGTTTACATTTACTTTGAGTATCTTATCCTTACTGCAAACCTTCTCAATAGCTTACTGCCTTCTGCGCATATACGATCATGTTTCAAGCTCTGCATTTTCCGAATCGGCGTTTAGACATAAATCGTTTTTATCGTACGAACATCATATTTCAGTATGTGTTTACGTTCTGATTTCTATCTTAACTGCAAACTACCTTTATATCTTTGCGTTAACTGCGTCTTACTTGGTTACAAGTTAAAGTAATTTACGAATTGGATTTTCTACTGAAATCGCTCTTATCGTACGAATGCGAATTTAATCGTCGAAAGTTTTCTGCTGCACTAATTAACCCCCCCCCCCCTCTTAGTGCTCTTGATCCTAACAATTGGTATCAGAGCCCGGTATTTCTCATTTCGGATTTACACCTGAGAGAAATGGCTCTTCATGGCTTTCAAGAGGGCTTTTCGGTTGTTCATGCACCGTTGTTTAACGGATTGGACTACACTTATTGGAAAACTCGAATGAGAGTTTTCTTGATTTCTATGTATTTGGATTTATTGAATATTGTTGAAAACGGTTTTCAACTTCCCTCTAAACCGATGAACGAATGGTCGGATTTGGAGAAGAAGTATTTTTCTTTAAACGCAAAGGCTATGAATGCCTTATTTTGCGCTTTGGACAAAAATGAGTTCAATCGGATTTCTATGTGCGAAACGGCTTTTGACATTTGGCGAGTACTTGAAATCACGCACAAGGGAACTAGTACAGTCAAAGACTCGAAAGTTAACATTTTATTGCATGATTTTGAGCTTTTTCGAATGCAACCAAGCGAGACTATAGGCGACATGTACACCCGTTTCACGAATGTCATCAATAGTTTAAGAGCTCTTGGAAAATATTTTTCAGATTTTGAACTCGTAAACAAGATTTTGCGTTCTCTTTCTAAGAAGTGGGATTCAAAAGTAACTGCAATACAAGAAGCAAAAACCCTAAACAACTTACCACTTGAAGAACTAATTGGTTCGTTGATGACATATGAAATGGTGCACAATGCACATGATGAACATGATGAACAAAATCACCTTCCAAAGAACAGGAAGGATTTGGAACTCCGGACAAATGAATACCACTTGAGCGATGACTCAAGTGATGAGAACAATGATGAACTTGAACTTCGAACACTAAATCTTAATAAGTTTATTAACCAAAAATCTAAAATAAACAATAAACTTGAATGAAGCAAGAGGCCAAAGAAGAAGAACACAAAGTGGGATGAATCGAGTTCCTCCGAAGACGAGGAGAAAATCAAGAAAGGCGAGGTGGCAAATTACGCCTTAACCGCTTTCAATGATGAGGTAATCAAAATCCCCCTAATTTATTTTGAAATTACTTGATGCTCTCATGATGTATTTCCTTTTTAGTTTAGAATTAATATTTAAAAAAAAAATTATGATCATGCTAGTAATTTCGAAAATGATAATATTGCATATTTTATGATAAACAAACAAAATGATTTTGATTGAAAATATGAAATCATGGTTAAGAAGTAATAATGTGTATCATGTTGATGTCCATTGTTATTTCTCGATTTTGAGTATATTAAATCATGTTTAATTTGAAGTTATGATTAATGAGTATATATTTTTGAAATTATGTATGATGATTCTTGATAATTATGGATTATCGATTTTCATGATAATAACAGTGGCTTTAAAAACTGATGCATGTTTGACATAAATGAAATAGGCATGGTTATATGAAATAGTGTGAGTGTCATGCTTGACGATTGTATACTCAATGATGCATAATGATGTAATAAAAACACTAAATGTTTGGATACCATGATTTATGATTTTATGCATGAGATTTTAAAGTTATACATGATGATTTTTGTGACTTATTGGTCTTGATGGTTTTATGATGAAATTCATTTTACGATCCTAAATGTTGATGTATGTTTTCATTTGACATAAATGAAAAGGCATGCTAACATGAAATCGATCACTTAAGATGAAACACTTAAAAAAGGGGGAAAAATATATTATCAATGAAATCATGAATCTATTTATGTTATAAATTTTGTGAGCCATAAAAATGATTTTTATGATTTAAATTTGAAATGTGTTTTATCAAAATCATGATCATGATTTGTCAAATTGAATGAATTGAAAATGAATGATGATTTTTCTCTTGAATGATTGTGACCTGTATTCCTTGTATTCATGATATTATTTTTATGCAATTCTTTGTATTCATGAAAGGTTTATTTCATCACCCAATTATTTTCTTCTTGATATTCCTTATATGATGATATGAATACATGAAAAATTCATTAATTTATTTTGATGTATACAAATGAAAAGTTATGATTATACATGGTAGGATATAATTTAACAAAATTGATATCATCATGATATGAAACATTTATGATTTGCAATGATGCATGCAATACTTGAGCTTTTTAATTATGATGTGATGTATTGCATATGATGTGAATCATGATTTAAAATGCTATGAGTTGTTGCTAAAATGAAGTATTATAAATGTTGATTTAATATCATGAATGCTCTAAATGATGAATGTTTGGTATCATGATCAAAATGAAGTGATAAATACTTAAAAAATATTGATTTAATGTTCGGTATCATGAACACTTTATTATCATACATGAAAATAGTGATAAATACTTTGAAAATAAATGTTTGTATCATGTTAGATGGTTTGACATATTGTGCATGATAAGCTATAAAGATGATTGAAACAATGATTGAAATAATAGGAATGATGATTTGGAATCATATAATAATGAGTTTATATGTTTTAAAAATATATATGATGATAATGATGCATGCAATGATGAAATATTTATGATAAAATAATTGTTTTGACATTCAAGACTTGAATTTTCATCAATGCTATTTACCTTTGTCATAATTTAGAAATTAACGTAAAGGATCTTCCCTTCTTTTTGACAATGACAAAGGGGGAGCAAAACATGCTTGAAAGCTAATTTGCTAGCTCATATAATTCGAAAAAAAGGAGAAAGAAAATAATTACACTTCTCAAAAGAAAAGGAATTGCTATCTTGAACATCACCAAAAAGTACTATCTTGCAAATCTCAAGATGCACAAATGCAAACATGCAAAATTTGTAATTTTGCACATCATTAAAATTTATGATGCTTTGGTGATTATGCATGTTCTAAAATGTTATAAGATTCACTAGCTTGCATGATGTAGAACTTGCTATATTGAACATCACCAAGGAATGATATCTTGCAGAAGCAAAAAGTTAACTTGCACATCTAGCAAAACTTATATTTCAAGAAGCAAGAGTTGCTTTCTTGAACATCTCAAAATTACTAGCTTGCATGTCTTAAAATTGTAAACTTGCCATCGTACTACCATGATGATGAGCATGTCTTATCTTCATGATTGTATTCAAAAAACTATGGCAAAAATACGTCCGAATGATTGAACGTGTTAAAATTATTTTTTGAACTTTCTTGATTGAATGATCAAATCACTTGATTGCCATAATGATTTTACACAATTACATGTTGGAAATTATGTGCTTGAATACAAAACTTCCATGATAACAAGCATGCTTTACCTTCATGATTGTAATTGAATATCTATAGCAAAACCTTGTCCGAATGCAAGAAAGAGTCAAATTTCATTTTCGGATTCTCTTGATCCTAACAATCAGATTTTCTCGATATATTACTCTCTTCCGAACTTAACAAGCATATGTCATATCAAGTTTAGTACATATCATTAATTTTTGACATATGTAATCAACTAGCAAATACATCTCTCATACACATATCATGTGAAAAATATTTTTTTGAGAAATGGATTTGATGAATATGGATGAAAGTGTTTTTACTTGCAAGGATTTGTTTCACATACATATCTTGATCCTTGTAAAAATGAAGCATGATTTAATCTCTCATCAATTTTAACTTCACTCGAAGTAAACTCACAAATAGCATGTATCACAAATAGTCTTCCTCCTTCATGCAAAAAGATAATAACAGATAAAAAAAAAAAAGGAAGAAGTTTTCAAAGCTATCTCCATGTCATGTTTTCCTTGAGATGTTTGTATAATTGATATCCTATCACTCACTGTTGGAAAATGACATGAACCTAGTTATGACATGAATAATTACAAGCACTTATGCTTAAAATTTGCTTATATCGTTCTCCTTTTTGTTGATGACAAAAGGGGAGAAATATATGAATTGATGCTATGAACACTGATGCTATGATTATGCCATGCTTGCATCATCAAGAGATATATGAATTGATATGATTGCATATTTGCAATGCTTGCATCATCAAGAGATATATGAATTGATGCTATGATTGCCAAATTTGCATTATGCCATGTTTGTAACATGCGTTAAGATATCAAGAACTTGTATCATAATTTTACACGTTGATATCTTACCATGTGATGAAATGCTACAATTGATAAACACTTAAAATGTTTGCGTTATGATATCAAAAGCTTACATCGCAATTTTACATGTTGATATTTGATAATAGCAAACTTGCATGATGATAAAACTTGATATTATGTTTTTCATGCAATGAGTTGAACCAATATCACAAACACTTGATTGTGGTACTTCTCCTTTTTGTTGATGACAAAGGGAGAGAAGTATGTTGATGACATGACATGTTATGCATAATTTTATGATGACATGTTGCTTGGACTTTTGAATCCAAGAGTTTCTATCAATATGGCATATTCATAGGGGGAGTTTGTTTAAACTCCGGGAGTTAAGGTTAACTCCGTCATCAAGTAGTTGTCATCATCAAAAAGGGGGAGATTGTTGAATCTCATATTTTGATGATGAATCCACTTGATATATGTTTATGATTTAATCTGCATTTTGAGTGACGCAGGCTGCTTCGATCAGGATGAGAAAATTAAAACAGAAAAAATCATGTTGTGTCGGAGGCACATGTCAGAAGATTGGACATCGGGCCGATGGATCGGTTGACGTATCGATAGAAGGCTTCGGGTCGTGGACTCAGGCATCGGGCCAAGAAGAGTGGGTATTTTGCCAAGGATATCGGAGTTGTGGAGCCAACTGGCCGATTGGGTAATAGGCCGCAGGAGAGGACGATGCGCCGAAGAATCGGACGAAGCGTCGAGGGACCAATGACATGCCGGACAACTTGGTTAATTGCTTAGGATTAATTGTCTCGATCGAAGTTTTGTTTTAAGTGTGCAGGATTAACAACGATGAAAATAAGATATGCAACAGGAGTTGCACCGGAGTCAAGACAATGATCACGTTGGGAGTTCGAGAGTTCGACGGAAGTTCAAACAGTCGTCGGAGGTTCTGCGGGAACAAATCCGAGAAGTCCATGAGCTTGCCAAAGAAGCTCATCGGAACTCGCCAAGTGGATCGTCGCAAGTCTAGGAGTTTTTCGGAAGTCCGTAGGAGCATCACCGAGGGTTCATCGGATGATCGACGGAAGTTCGCCGGAAGCTCACCGGAAGAAGTGATTAACGCACCGGAGCAAGTTGCAGTAAATATCTTAAGAAAAATCGTAGTTATCACAATGATTAAGTTGGAAATGGGAGGTGATCCCATTAACTTAATCTTGGGGCAATTGGGCCCCTGAAAAACCCAAATTGGGCCGACTGGATCAACCCATTCAGACCCTGATTTCTGCCAAGCGGTTGAACCGCCCAAGCCAGGAGGTGGCACCGCATGGGCTAAGTCTCCGAGCGAGACTGGGTGGTGCAACTGCCCCAGCCAGGAGGTGGCACTGCCTGGGCTCAGTCTCCGAGCGAGACTGGGCGGTGCAACCTCCCCTGATAGAGGTGGCACTACCTGGGCTCGGTCTCCGAGCTCTGGCTGAGCGGTGCAACCGCCTCAGTTAGGAGGTGGCACCGCCTGAGCTCGGTCTTCGAGCTCTGGCAGGAGGTGCAACCGCCCCTGACAGGAGGTGGCACCGCCCAGAGGCTCAGTCTTCGAGCTCTGCTAGGCGGTGCAACTGCTCCAGTCAGGAGGTGCAACCGTTAGATCCCGAAATTCCGAGAATTGATAGTTTTGAGCTCCAAATTCAAACTGGGTTGGGCCTATAAATACCCCACCCATTCAGCACTGAAAGGGCACAGAATATACACCGAAATCCTGATCTTGTTCTGTGATTTTTAGAGTTCAAAATTATTGTAAAGGCCAAAAGTTCTTCTCCCTCTTTTCTTCCAAGTTCTGAGCTTTAAAGAGAGGAGAGAAAATTCTGTAAGGGTTGTCTCCTAAACCCGTCAAAAGGAGTGAAACTGTAAAAGGGTAGTTGGCCTTCGCCTATTGAAGGAAGGCCTCTAGTTAACGTCGGTGACCTCGTCGGTGGAGGAAGCCAAAAGTGGAGTAGGTCAAGATTGACCGAACCACTCTAAATCTCGGTTTGCATTTACTTTGAGTATCTTATCCTTACTGCAAACCTCCTCAATAGCTTACTGCCTTCTGCGCATATACGATCGTGTTTCAAGCTCTGCATTTTCCAAATCGGCGTTTAGACGTAAATCGTTTTTCTCGTACGAACATCATATTTCAGTTTGCGTTTACGTTCTGATTTCTATCTTAACTGCACACTGCCTTTATATCTTTGCTTTAACTGCATCTTGCTTGGTTATAAGTTAAAGTGATTTATGAATCGGATTTTCTACCGAAATCGCTCTTATCATACGAACGCGATTTTAATCGTCGAAAGTTTTCTACTGCACTAATTCCCCCCCCCCTCTTAGTGCTCTTGATCCTAACAATTGGTATCAGAGCTCGGTATTTCTCATTTCGGATTTACACTCGAGAGAAATGGCTCTTTATGGCTTTTAAGAGGGCTTTTCGATTGTTCGTCCACCGTTGTTTAACGGATTGGACTACACTTATTGGAAAACTCGAACGACTTTTGACATTTGGCGAGCACTTGAAATCACACACGAGGGAACATGTAGAGTCAAATACTCGAAAGTTAACATTTTATTGCATGATCTTGAGCTTTTTCGAATGCAACCAAGCGAGACTATAGGCGACATGTACACCCGTTTCACGGATGTTATCAATAGTTTAAGAGCTCTTGAAAAATATTTTTCGGATTTTGAACTCGCAAACAAGATTTTGCGTTCTCTTTCTAAGAAGTGGGATTCAAAAGTAACTGCAATACAAGAAGCAAAAACCCTAAACAACTTACCACTTGAAGAACTAATTGGTTCGTTGATGACATATGAAATGGTGCACAATGCACATGATGAACATGATGAACAAAATCACCTTCCAAAGAACAGGAAGGATTTGGAACTCCGGACAAATGAATACCACTTGAGCGATGACTCAAGTGATGAGAACAATGATGAACTTGAACTTCGAACACTAAATCTGAATAAGTTTATTAACCAAAAATCTAAAATAAATAATAAACTTGAACGAAGCAAGAGGCCAAAGAAGAAGAACACAAAGTGGGATGAATCGAGCTCCTCCGAAGACGAGGAGAAAATCAAGAAAGGCGAGGTGGCAAACTACGCCTTAACCGCTTTCAATGATGAGGTAATCAAAATCCCCCTAATTTATTTTGAAATTACTTGATGCTCTCATGATGTATTTCCTTTTTAGTTTAGAATTAATGTTTAAAAAAAAAATTATGATCATGCTAGTAATTTCGAAAATGATAATATTGCATATTTTATGATAAACAAACAAAATGATTTTGATTGAAAATATGAAATCATGGTTAAGAAGTAATAATATGTATCATGTTGATGTCCATTTTTATTTCTTGATTTTGAGTATATTAAATCATGTTTAATTTGAAGTTATGATTAATGAGTATATATTTTTGAAATTATGTATAATGATTCTTGATAATTATGGATTATCGATTTTCATGATAATAACAGTGGCTTTAAAAACTGATGCATGTTTGACATAAATGAAATAGGCATGGTTATATGAAATAGTGTGAGTGTCATGCTTGACGATTGTATACTCAATGATGCATAATGATGTAATAAAAACACTAAATGTTTGGATACCATGATTTATGATTTTATGCATGAGATTTTAAAGTTATACATGATGATTTTTGTGACTTATTGGTCTTGATGGTTTTATGATGAAATTCATTTTACGATCCTAAACGTTGATGCATGTTTTCATTTGACATAAATGAAAAGGCTTACTAACATGAAATCGATCACTTAAGATGAAACACTTAAAAAAGGGGGAAAAATATATTATCAATGAAATCATGAATCTATTTATGTTATAAATTTTGTGAGCCATAAAAATGATTTTGATGATTTAAATTTGAAATGTGTTTTATCAAAATCATGATCATGATTTGTCAAATTGAATGAATTGAAAATGAATGATGATTTTTCTCTTGAATGATTGTGACCTGTATTCCTTGTATTCATGATATTATTTTTATGCAATTCTTTGTATTCCTTGGACTCATAGTCTAGGAGTTTTTCGGAAGTCCGCAAGAGCATCACCGAGGGTTCATCGGATGATCGACGGCAGTTCGTCGGAAGCTCGCCGGAAGAAGCGATTGACGCACCGGAGCAAGTTGCAGTAAATATCTTAGGAAAAATTGTAGTTAGCACAATGATTAAGTTGGAAATGGGAGGTGATCCCATTAACTTAATCTTGGGGCAATTGGGCCCCTGAAAAACCCAAATTGGGTCGAATGGATCAACCCATTCGGACCCTGATTTCTGCCAGGCGGTTGAACCACCCAAGCCAAGAGGTGGCACCGCCTAGGCTAAGTCTCTGAGTGAGACTAGGCGGTGCAACCGCCCCAGCCAGAAGGTGGCACCGCCTGGGCTCAGTCTCCGAGCAAGACTGGGCGGTGCAAACTCCCTTGACAGAGGTGGCACTGCTTGGGCTCGGTCTCCGAGCTCTGGCTGAGCGGTGCAACCGCCTCAGTCAGGAGGTGGCACCGCTTGAGCTCGATCTTCGAGCTCTGGCAAGAGGTGCAACCGCCCAGACAGGAGGTGGCCCCGCCCAGAGGCTCAGTCCTCGAGCTCTGCTAGGCAGTGCAACCGCTCCAATCAGGAGGTGCAACCACCAAATCTCGGAATTTCGGGAATTGACAATTTTGAGCTCGAAATTCAAACTGGGTTGGGGCCTATAAATACCCCACCCATTCAGCACTGAAAGGGCATAGAATATACACCGAAATCCTGATCTTGTTCTGTGATTTTTAGAGTTCAAAATTGTTGTAAAGGCCAAAAGTTCTTCTCCCTCTTTTCTTCCATGTTCTGAGCTTTAAAGAGAGGAGAGAAAATTCTGTAAGGGTTGTCTCCTAAGCCCGTCAAAAGGAGTGAAACTATAAAAGGGTGGTTGGCCTTCGCCTATTGAAGGAAGGCCTCTAGTTGACGTCGGTGACCTAGTCAATGGAGGAAGCCAAAAATGGAGTAGGTCAAGATTGACCAAACCACTCTAAATCTCAGTTTGCATTTACTTTGAGTATCTTATCCTTACTGCAAACCTCCTCAATAGCTTACTGCCTTCTATGCATATACGATCGTGTTTCAAGCTCTGCATTTTCCGAATCGGCGTTTAGACGTAAATCATTTTTATCGTACGAACATCATATTTCTGTTTGCGTTTACGTTCTGATTTCTATCTTAACTGCAAACTACCTTTATATCTTTGCTTTAACTGCATCTTGCTTGGTTACAAGTTAAAGTGATTTATGAATCGGATTTTCTACCGAAATCGCTCTTATCGTACGAACGCGATTTTAATCATCGAAAGTTTTCTGCTGCACTAATTCACCCCCCCCCCCCCCCCCCCTCTCTTAGTGCTCTTGATCCTAACACAAAATTCGCTTATTGTTCTCCTGCTATCACAATTACCATGCTTTTTGTTGATGACAAAGGGGGAGAAATATATGAGTATTAATGCCATGTTTGCATCATCGAGAAATATATGAGTATTAATGCCATGCTTGCATCACCAAGAGATATATGAATTGATGCTATGATTGCTATAATTTGCATTATGCCTTGTTTGTATCATGTAATGATATCAAAATCTTACTTCACAGTTTTACATGTTGATATCTTAAAATATGATGAATTGCTACTATTACCATCATTCAAACCTGTTATGTAAAATTTGAAAATGAATGTCAAGCCTTGACATCATCTTCAGAGAGAAACATTATGATGGGAATCATGATGGGAGTATCGATAAGTTTAAATGATTTTAACTTATCAATATGTCTCTTGAATTCAAAGGTTTTGAATTCAAGAATGACTTACTTCAAGTATGGCATATAGACAGGGGGAGTTAAGGTTAACTCCATTATCAATTGATTGTCATCATCAAAAAGGGGGAGATTGTTAAATCTCGGATTTTGATGATGAAGTCAATTGTCATTTGTTATCTAATCTATATGATAAGTGTGTAGGATTAACTACGATGAAAGTAAGATATGCAGTAGGATTTACGCCGAAGTCAAGACAATGATCACGTTAGGAGTTCGAGAGTTCGACGGAAGTTCGGACAGTCGTCGGAGGTTCTGCGGGAACAAATCCGAGAAGTCCATGAGCTTGCCAAAGAAGCTCGTTGGAACTTGCCAAGTGAATCGTCGCAAGTCCAGGAGTTTTTCGGAAGTCCGCAGGAGCATCACCGAGGGTTCATCGAATGATCGATGGAAGTTCGTCGGAAGCTCGCCGGAAGAAGCGATTGACGCACCGGAGCAAGTTACAGTAAATATATTAGGAAAAATCGTAGTTAGCACAATGATTAAGTTGGAAATGGGAGGTGATCCCATTTACTTAATCTTGGAGCAATTGGGCCCCTGAAAAACCCAAATTGGGCCTAATGGATCAACCCATTCGGACCCTGATTTCTGCCAGGCGGTTGAACCGCCCAAGCCAGGAGGTGGCATCGCCTAGGCTAAGTCTCCGAGCGAGACTGGGCGGTGCAACTGCCCCAGCCAGGAGGTGGCACCGCCTGGGCTCAGTCTCCGAGCGAGACTGGGCGGTGCAACCTCCCTTGACAGAGGTGGCACCGCTTGGGCTCGGTCTCCGAGCTCTGGCTAAGCGATGCAACCGCCTCAGTCAGGAGGTGGCACCGCCTGAGCTCGGTGTTCGAGCTCTAGCGGGAGGTGCAACCGCCCTTGACAGGAGGTGGCACCGCCCAGAGGCTCAATCTTCGAGCTCTGCCAGGCGATGCAACCGCTCCAGTCAGGAGGTGCAACCGCCAGATCCTGGAATTTCGGGAATTGATAGTTTTGAGCTCCAAATTCAAACTGGGTTGGGGCCTATAAATACCCCACCCATTCAGCACTGAAAGGGCACAGAATATATACCGAAATCCTGATCTTGTTCTGTGATTTTTAGAGTTCAAAATTGTTGTAAAGGCCAAAAGTTCTTCTCCCTCTTTTCTTCCAAGTTCTGAGCTTTAAAGAGAGGAGAGAAAATTATGTAAGAGTTGTCTCCTAAGCCCGTCAAAAGGTGTGAAATTGTAAAAGGGTGGTTGGCCTTCGCCTATTGAAGGAAGGCCTGTAGTTGATGTCGGTGACCTCGTCGATGGAGGAAGCCAAAAGTGGAGTAGGTCAAGATTGACAGAACCACTCTAAATCCCGGTTTGCATTTACTTTGAGCATATTATCTTTACTGCAAACCTCCTCTAAAGCTTACTACTTTCTGCACATATACGATCGGGTTTCAAGCTTTGCACTTTCCGAATCGACGTTTAGACGTAAAACAATTTCATCGTATGATCATCATATTTCTGTTTGTGTTTACATTTTGATTTCTATCATAACTGCAAACTGCCTTTATATCCTTGCTTAAACTGCATCTCGCTTAATTAAGTGATTTACGAATCAGCATTTAGATATAAATCAGTTTTTTCGTACGAATATCATATTTCAGTTTGCGCCTACTATCTGATTAGAATCATAACTGCAAACTGCATTTATATCTTTGCTGCATCTAGCTTAAACAAAAGTTAAAGTGATTTACGAATTGGCTTTCTTACCAAAATCACTTTTAACGAACGAACGCATTTTTTATTTTTCGTAGAAGGTTTTCCGCTGCACTAATTCACCCCCCCCACCCCCCCCCCCCCCCCCCTCTTAGTGCTCTTGATCCTAACATGATGCACCGGAGCAAGTTGTAGTATTAATGTCTTAAATATTGTAGTTAACATGTAGATTAAGTTAGGAATGGGAGGTGATCCCATAAACTTAATCTAGGGGCAATTGGGCCCTTGACTGACCTAAATTGGGCCGAATGGATCAGCCCATTCGGACCCAGAATTCCTGGCCGATGGTGGCTCCGCTTGGGCCGACGGTGGCACCGCTTAGGAGCTCAGTCTCCTAGGAATGCTGGACGGTGGTACCGCCCTATCAGGTGATGGTACCGCTTGAACTCGGTCTCCAAGCAGTGTTAGGCGGTAGTACCGCCAAGACCCCGAAAATCCCGGAGATAACATTTTTTAGCTCCAAATTTGAACCAATTGGGGCCTATATAAACCCCACCCTTTCCTGTATGAAAGGGCACCAGAATCTTGATCTTATTCTAAGAATTTGAGAGCTCAAAAGTGTTGTAAAAGGCCAAAAGTTCTTCTCCCTCTTTTCATCTAAGTTTTGATCATTCAAGAGAGGAGTGAAAATCTATAAGGGTTGTCTCCTAAGCTCGTCAAAAGGAGTAAAGTTGTAAAAGGGTGGTTGGCCTTCGCTTATTGAAGTAAGGCCTCTAGTGGATATCGGTGACCTCATCGGAGGAGGAATCTGTTAGGATCAAGAGCACTAAGAGGGGGGGTGAATTAGTGCAGCGGAAAACTTTCGACGATTAAAATTGCATTCGTATAATAAAAGCGATTTTGGTAAGAAAGCCGATTCGTAAATCACTTTAACTTGTGATCAAGTGAGATGCAGTTAAAGAAAAGATATAAAGGCAGTTTGCAGTTATGATGGAAATCAGAATATAAGCACAAATTGAAATATAATGTTCGTATGATAAAACGGATTTCCGTCTTAACGCCGATTCGGAAAATACTTAACTATGAAACACATTCATAAATGAGCAGAAGGCAATAAGCTACTAAGGAGGTTTGTAGTAAAGATAAGATGCTCAAAGTAAATGCAAACCGAGATTTAGAGTGGTTCGGTCAATCTTGACCTACATCCACTTTTGGCTTCCTCCACCGATGAGGTCACCGACGTCCACTAGAGGCCTTCCTTCGATAGGCGAAGGCCAACCAACCTTTTACAGTTTCACTACTTTTGACGGGCTTAGGAGACAACCCTTACAGAATTTCTCTCCTCTCTCGAAAGCTCAAAACTTTGAAGAAAAGAGGGAGGAGAACTTCTAGCCTTTACAACACTTTTGAGCTCTAAAAATCACAGAGTAAGATTGGATTTTCGGTGCCTTTTTGTTGCCCTTTCATGCAGGAAAGGGTGGGGTTTATATAGGCCCCAAATTGGTTTGAATTTGGAGCTCAAAAGTGTCTTTTCTTGGATTTCCGGGGTCCTAGCGATACTACCTCCTGACTGGGGCAGTACAACCGCCTGGCAACTCGGAGACTGAGCCTCTGGGTGGTGCCACCGCCTGACAGGGGCGGTTTCCTCGCCTAGTCTCGCTCGGAGACTGAGCCCAGGCGGTGCCACTGCCTGACTTGGGCGGTTGCACCGCCCAGCTTTCTTGGGAGACCATTTCCTAGGCGATGCCACTGCCGACCCTGGCGGTGCCACCGCCTAGCAGGAATTCTGGTCTGAATGGGTTGATCCATTCGGCCAAATTTGGGTCTATCAAGGGCCCAATTGCCTCTAGATTAAGTTAATGGAATCACCTCTCATTCCTAACTTAATCTAAATGCTAACTATGATATTTCTTAAGACATTTACTACAACATGCTTCGGTGCGTCAATCGCTTCTTCCGGCGAGCTTCCGGCGAACATCCGACGAACTTTCGGCGATGCTCCGGCGGACTTTCGGCAAACTCCTGGATTTGCGATGATCCACTTGGCGAGTTCCGACGACCTTCTTTTGCAAGCTCCTAGACTTCTTGGATTTGTTCCAGTAGAACCTCTGACAACCGTCCGGACTTCCATCGAACTCTCGAACCCCCAACGTGATCATGGTCTTGACTTTGGCGCAACTCCTGCTGCATATCTTTCTTCCATCATAGTTAATCATGTACATGTAAAACAAAACTTCGATCGGGACAATTAATCCTAAGCAATTAACCAAGTTGTCTAGCATTTCATTGGTCCCTCGATGCTTTGTCCGATTCTTCGGCGCATCATCCTCTCCTGCGGCCTATTGCCCAATCGGCTAGTTGACTCCACAACTCCGATATCCTTAGTACAATACCCGCTCTTCTTGGCCCAATGCCCGAGTCCACGGCCCAAAGCCTTCTGTTGATACGTTAACAGATCCACTAGCCCGACATCCAATCTTCTGACATGTTCCTCCGGCCCAACATGATTTTTCCTGCTTTAATTGTCTCATCCTGATCCAAGCATCCTACATCACTCAAAATGCAGATTAAATCATAAACATATATCAAGTGGTTTTATCATCAAAATACGAGATTCAACAGAAGCCAAAATTGGATGTAGGTCAAGATTGACCGAACTACTCTAAATCTCGGTTTACATTTACATTTTGCTCTCTATCTTAACTACAAACTACCTCCATTGCTTTTTTTTCAATTGTACTTCACTTAATCTTAAGTTGAAGAACTTTCCAAAATGTTTTTCATTGAAAGTGTTTTTATCGTACGAACGTCGTTTTAAATCGTCGAAAGTTATCTGCTGCACTAATTCACCCCCCCCTCTTAGTGCTCTTGATCCTAATAGTTGGTATCAAAGCGGGGTTAACTCTCAATCAGATTAAAACCCAAGAGAGATGGCATATGCTAGAAATCAAGAGGGCCACTCTATTACACATCCACCCATGTTCAATGAGACGGACTACACCTACTGAAAGACCCAAATGAGGATCTTCCTTATTTCCATTGATTTTGAACTTTGGAATCTTATTAAAAATAGATTTTCAAAGTCTTCTCTTCCAATGATCGATTGGAATGAATTGGAGAAGAAGACTTTTGCTCTTAATGCAAAGGCTATGAATGCCTTATTTTGTGCACTTGCTAAAAACGAGTTCAATCATGTTTCGGTTTGTGAAACTGCATTTGATATTTGGCACACACTCGAAGTGACTCACAAAGGCACGAGTAGAGTGAAAGAGTAAAAAATCAATCTTTTAATATATTCTTTTAAACTTTTTCGAATGAAACCGAGCGAGACCATAGGCGACATGTACACCCGTTTCACGAATGTCGTCAATGGTCTAAAAGGACTCGGTAAAAGTTTTTCGGATTTTGAGCTCGTGAATAAGATTCTAAGATCCCTTCCAAAGAGTTGGGACCCTAAAGTCACTACTATTCAAGAGGCTAAAGATTTAAACAACTTTCCTCTTGAAGAATTAATCGGGTCATTAATGACCTACGAAATGACTTGCAAAGCTCATTAAGAGCAAGAAGACATCCTTCCAAAGAACAGGAAGGATATGACACTTAGAACTTTAGAAAACCACTTAAGAGAAAACTCAAGTGATGAGGACTATGACGATGACTTGGCACTTCCAACAAGAAAATTTAAAAAATTTATTAAAAGAAATAAGTTTAAAAATAACACAAAAAATAAATTTGAACCCAAGAAGAACCAAGTTATTTGCTACGAATGCAAGAAGCCGGGACACTATAAAAGTGATTGTCCCCAAGCCAATAAGAGAACACCAAAGAAGAAGGCACTCAAAGCAACGTGGGATGACTCAAGCGCATCCGAAGAAGAGGAGTCCAACACCAAGTAAGTTGCTCACTATGCCCTAATGGCCATCGGAGAGGAGGTAACGAATTTAATTGATGCAGATTTATCATTTGATGAATTATTAAATGCTTTCCATGACTTATTTGATGAATGCAAAACAATTAGTAGAAAATATAAATTGTTAAAAAAGGAGCATGATAGTCTTATTAGAAATTTTGATAAATTAAAAACTAAATATCATGATAGTTTAGCTCCATGTATAAAATGCCATGATCTAGAAACTTTTCAAAAGGAGAACTTGCTACTTAAGAACATCTTGAAGAAATTCGAGGTTGGTAGCACGTCTTTGAATATGATCCTTACAAATAAAGGTCACGTTCCTAAAAGAAGCGGAATCGGATTTGTGAGAAGTCCTCACCAAAATCCAACCACCTTCATTAAAGGCCCTATCTTACATGTTCGGTACCAAAGTAAATGCAACTTTTGTTGCAAACATGGACATAGAACTTATCATTGTCTATTCAAGAAAGTTAGTCCGAACAAACTGATTTGGGTTCCTAAAGGAACCATGATAAATTCTATACAATGTGATAAATGTTAGGATCGGAGCGGCACTAAGAGGGGGGGGTGAATTAGTGCAGCGGATTAAAACTTCGGTTTTAGAAAATCTTTCGTACGATAAAAATAATGTTTCGTTTGAAACCGTTTCAATTGCGTTGAAAGCGTACGTAATAAGATGAGGGCAGTGAACTTAGCAAAGTAAAGGTTTGCAGAAAGATAAATGCATAAACATAAATGCAAACCGGAGATTACACCGATTTTAAAGTGGTTCGGTCAAATGACCTACATCCACTTGCGAGGCCCCTCTTCGATGAGGCTCCCACCTTCCACTAGCAAACCTCTTGAAAGGGAAGGGTAAATACCCCTCTTACAACTCTTTACAAGTGGTTCACTCTCTTACAAATTTTCAGCAAGAAAGAAGGAGGTGAACACTAGCAAAATGAAAACAATATTAGCTAGGACTTTTCTAAGACCTTTCTCTCAAACACTTGCTGCTCAAAAAGTTGTATTCTTAGTTGAGACTTGAGGGGTATTTATAGGCCTCAAAAGGATTCAAATTTGGGCTCCAAAAATTTGAATTCTCTTATGTTCCCGATGCTGGCGGTGCCACCGCCCAACTAAGCGGTGCCACCGCCCAACGCTCGGGTGCTGGGCGGTGCAACCGCCCAGCCCAGGAGGTGTCACCGCCCAGCCTAGGCAGTGCCACCGCCTAAGCCAATTCAGCTCACTAGTTGGGCTCCAAACTTGGCCCAAACCAGTCCAAACTCGGGCCCAATTGGACCCTACTTGGGTTATAGGATTAACACCTAATCCTAACCCTAATTAACATGCTAACTACGAATTAAAAGACATTTTCTAAGCTATTACAAAGTCCGTAAGTCAAGACTTCTTCCGGCGAGCTTCCGGCGAACTTCCGACGGTCTTCCGATATACTCTCGGAAATCATTCTGCGGACTCCCGACAAGCTCCTAGACTTCATGATTTGATCTTGGCGAGTTCCAACGAGCTTCTTCGGTAAGCTCCGATCTTTCTCGGTGAGCTCTGCGAACTTCCAAAGAACCTTCCGGCGAGCTTCCGAAAGACCCTTCGGCAAGCTCCCTACTCATTCTCGGCTAGTTCCGGCAGCATTCCCGATGAACCTTCAGACTTCTGTCGAACTCTCGAACTCCCAACGAATCCTTTGCGCTTGACTCTAGCACTTTGTTTCGCTTTATGTCTTCATCATTATCGTAGTTAATCCTACACACACAAACCAAAACTCTACTCCGATCTAGACAATTATTACAACGCGAATTGACATTCTGTTGCCCGGCACATCATTGGTTGGCGCTTCGTCTGATTCTTCGGTGCATCGTCCTCTCTTGCGGCTGGTTGCCCAATCGGCGGTTGACCTCCACAACCCCGATATCCTTGGCGTAATTTCGCTCTCCTTGGCCCAATGCCCGACGTCCGAAGCATTCAGCCATCCAATATCATGACGTGATTTCTTCCAGCGCAACGTCAATTCCTCCTGCGTTAACTGTCTAATCCTGATCGAGTAGACTTGCATCACTCAAAATGCAGTTTAAATTATAAACACATATCAAGTGGTTTCATCATCAAAATATGAGATTCAACCATCTCCCCCTTTTTGATGATGACACCCACTTGATGACGGAGTTAACCTTAACTCCCGAAGTTTAAACAAACTCCCCCTATCAATATGCCATATTGATAGAACCTTGAATTCAAACTGAATTCAAGTCATTGCAATATTCATCATGAATACTTGCAACACATCATCATGAACATATGCATAAACTTATGCATATCATGTCATCAACATACTTCTCCCCCTTTGTCATCAACAAAAAGGAGAAGTACAACTATTCTTTGTGTTTGTAATATAAGTTCAACTCATTGCATGAAAAACATAATATTAAGTTTTATCATCATGCTATTTTGAAGCTAGAAAATTTAGCAAGTAATGCATCATGCTTAGGACATTCAAGCTATCAAGTTTTAGATATGCAAGTTTTACAGCATACAAGATAGCACTTTTGGTAATGTTCAAGATAGTAAGTTCTACATCATGCAAGCTCGCAATATTGAGATATTCAAGAAAGCAACTCTTGCTTCTTGAAATATGCAAATTTGTCAAGTTTTGCTAGATGTGCAAGTTAGCATTTTTGCCTCTTAAGATAGGAAAGATAGCACATTTGCTTCTTTTGAGATAGCAACTTTTTGCTTCTCTTTAGACTACAAGCTAGCAATTTTTACGATATGTAAGTTTCACAATATACAAGCTAGCAAAAATTTCGAAAGCAAATGCAAGATAGCTTTCTTGTGTAAGCTCATAATTCTTGCTTCCTATTGCAATGTGCAAGTTGCAAGTTTTGCTTCTTGAGATAGGCAAGATAGCACTTTTGCAATTTTTGTTTCTTAAGATAGGCAAGCTTGTGATATTCAAAATAACAAGCTCTTTCTTCTAGAAGTGCCATTTTTACTTTCTTTGCAAAGTGTAAGCTAGCAAAATGTTTGAAAAAGTGATCAAGTTTTGCAACATACAAGCTAGCAAAAATGCCAAACTAGCAAGAGATAATGTTTTACATGAGGCAAGCAAACAATTTGGCAAATGTTACATTTGCATCTTCTCTTTTGAGAAGTGCAATTTTTGCTTTCATCTTGAATTGTGCAAGCTAGTTAGTTTGCCTCTTTTCATGATGTCCACGCTAGAAATTCTTGCTCCCCCTTTGTCGTTGTCAAAAAGAAGGGAAGACCCTTATATCAATTTTCATATTATGACAAAGGTAAGTATCATTCTTATTTGTGCATCATTATATATTCAAATTAAAACATACACAATTTCAATAACCTTATTTTTCATGCACGATACCGAAAAATAAATCAATCATCATTAATAAGCATATCATACATGATACTCAAACATTAAAATTTTCAAGCATTTATCAACATATTGATCATGATATCAAACATTCATCATTTAAAGCATTTCAATCATTGTTTCAATCATCACTATAACTCATCATGCACAAAATGTAAAATCATCTAACATGATACAAACATTTATTTTCAAAATGTTTATCACTATTTTCATGTATGATAATAAAGTAGTCATGATGCATATATCATCACAATACAAAGCAATTGCATGCATAATTTCAAATTATAAATATTTCAAATCATGAAGATATTAACTTGTCAAATTTCATCCGATCATTCATGATTATAACTTTTCATTCGTATACATCAAAATAATATCAAGAGTATTTCATGCATAATTTTAATCACCACATAAGGAATATCAAGAAGAAAGTAATTGGGTGATGCAATAAACATTTCATGAATACAAGGAATTGTATAAAAATCATATCATGAAAGATTAGAACATATGAATACCAAAAGGCATGATTTCTTTTTGAAAAACCTACTCATAAATAATCAAAAGAAAATCTTAGGAGATCGATTAATGAAAAAATCTTGATTCATAATAAATCTTAATTTGTAAATATCACGGAATCAAGATCATGATTTTGAATAAAACTCATTCAAATTTAAATCATCCAAATCATCAAAATCTCAACATTTCTTTCAAGAGATTCAAAATGGCATAGATAGTTTTATTGGTCTCTTAGGTAGAAATCAATAAGATAGAGGATTACATTTCATTTTTATAAATTTCTATTCATGTGATTTGCTTCTTATGAGCATGTCTTAGTCTTTATATGCCAAATCAATATAAGCATTAAAGTTCAAGATGTAAAGGCAAAATCTTATAAGATAACTCATTTATAAAATATTCATCATGTTTATTTTCATGAGATTCATAAGATTGGTAAAATAAATTCATTAATCTCAATAGAATAGAAAATTTATTTCCATTTCATACAATTGATTTCATGTGAGAGTGTTCAAGTCTTTTTGTGAAAACATTGTATCATCATTTAAAGTCAAAACATAAGTTTCGTCATAAAGCCGTCAAGACCAAACACATCAAAAATAAAACATCATGATATCACATCTATCATCAAAAGACTATCAAGAAATTCATACATAAATGTACATGCACTATGTCATCTTAATATGTCATGAGAATGTCATCTTAATTCGTCATAAAAATGATTAAACCAAAAACATGTTAATCCAAAATGAGAGTATCAAATCAACATTTACTTCAAAAACTCATACATGACATAAAATCATCAAAATACACATGCATGGATTAATCCTAAGCATTATCACATATCATATAACTATAATCCATAATGTTGCATACATCATTCAACATTTCAAAACATAACATGCATGAAACCTTAGCAATATACTTTTCATTGATCAAATTTTTAATTTTTTTCAAAGATGCTAAAAAAGAAAAACATGATATAATTTTTGAAAAATAACTTTTTTTTTATTTCCTATTCCTACTATCTAAATTAAGAACTCATGAAAAACTTCAAGTAATTTCAAAATAATTCAAGATAGTTGAGTTACTTACCTTGTAGTCGAAGCCCATCAAAGCCCAATTCGCCGTTTCACCTTTGGAAGTTCTTGATTCATCCTTGGGTGCCTTCCTTTTCTTTGGCCTTTTCCTCCATTCAAGTTCATTGTTTATTTTAGATTTTTGTTTAATGAACTTATTAAGAGTTGGTGTTCGAAGTTCAAGTTCATCATTGTCCTCATCACTTGAGTCATCACTCAAGTGGTATTCATTTGTCCGAGGTTCCAAATCCTTCCTGTTCTTTGGAAGGTGGTTCAAGTGTTTATTGTGTTCATCATGTGCATTGCGCACCATTTCTATTGTCATTAATGAGCCGATAAGTTCTTCAAGTGGAAAAATATTTAAATCTTTTGTTTCTTGTATTGCCGTTACTTTTGATTCCCAAGCTTTAGAAAGTGATCGTAAAACTTTACTAACAAGTTCAAAATTCGAGAAACATTTGCCAAGAGCTTGTAAACCATTGACGACATCCGTGAAACGAGTGTACATGTCAACAATGGTTTCGCTCTGCTTCATTTGAAAAAGCTCGAAATTATGCATTAAAATGTTGATTTTCGAATCTTTAACTCTAGAAGTGCCTTCGTGTGTGATTTCAAGAGTGTGCCATATGTCGAAAGTCGTTTCGCATAAAGAAACCCAATTGAACTCATTTTTGTCCAAAGCGCAAAATAAGGCATTCATAGCCTTTGCGTTTAAAGAAAACATCTTCTTCTCCAAATCATTCCATTGGTTCATTGGAAAAGAAGACATTTCAAATCAATTTTCGACTGTGCCATAAATTCAAATCCAAAAAAAGTACGAAAACTCTCATTCGAGTTTTCCAATAAGTGTAGTCCGTCCTATTGAAAAAGGGAGGACAAATGAGAGAGTGACCCTCTTGAAAGCCGTAAAGAGCCATTTCTGTTTGGGTGTTAAACCAAGGTAGAAAAATGTGGCTCTGATACCAATTGTTAGGATCGGAGCGGCACTAAGAGGGGGGGGTGAATTAGTGCAGCGGATTAAAACTTCGGTTTTAGAAAATCTTTCGTACGATAAAAATAATGTTTCGTTTGAAACCGTTTCAATTGCGTTGAAAGCGTACGTAATAAGATGACGGCAGTGAACTTAGCAAAGTAAAGGTTTACAGAAAGATAAATGCATAAACATAAATGCAAACCGGAGATTACGTCGATTTTAAAGTGGTTCGGTCAAATGACCTACATCCACTTGCGAGGCCCCTCTTCGATGAGGCTCCCACCTTCCACTAGCAAATCTCTTGAAAGGGAAGGGTAAATACCCCTCTTACAACTCTTTACAAGTGGTTCACTCTCTTACAAAATTTCAGCAAGAAAGAAGGAGGTGAACACTAGCAAAATGAAAACAAGATTAGCTAGGACTTTTCTAAGACCTTTCTCTCAAACACTTGTTGCTCAAAAAGTTGTATTCTCAGTTGAAACTTGAGGGGTATTTATATGCCTCAAGAGGATTCAAATTTGGGCTCCAAAAATTTGAATTCTCTTATGTTCCCGATGCTGGCGGTGCCACCGCCTAGCGCTCAGGTGCTTGGCGGTGCAACCGCCCAGCCCAGGAGGTGTCACCGCCCAGCTCTCGGGTGCTAGGCGGTGCCACTGCCTAGGCCAATTCAGCTCACTGGTTGGGCTCCAAACTTGGCCCAAACCAGTCCGAACTCGGGCCCAATTGGCCCCTACTTGGGTTATAAGATTAACACCTAATCCTAACCCTAATTAACATACTAACTACAAATTTAAAGACATTTTCTAAGCTATTACAAAGTCCGTAAGTCAAGACTTCTTCCGGCGAGCTTCCGGCGAACTTCCGGCGGTCTTCCGATAAACTCTCGGAAACCATTCTACGAACTCCCGGCAAGCTCCTAGACTTCACGATTTGATCTTGATGAGTTCCGATGAGCTTCTTCGGCAAGCTCCGATCTTTCTCGGTGAGCTCCGCGAACTTCCAACGAACCTTCCGGCGAGCTTCCGAAAAACCCTTCGGCAAGCTCCCTACTCATTCTCGGCTAGTTCCGGCAGCATTCCCGATGAACCTTCGGACTTCCGTCGAACTCTCGAACTCCCAACGAATCCTTCGCGCTTGACTCTAGCACTTTGTTTCGCTTTATGTCTTCATCGTTATCATAGTTAATCCTGCACACACAAGCAAAAACTCTACTCCGATCTAGACAATTATTATAAAGCGAATTGACATTCTGTTGCCCGGCACGTCATTGGTTGGCGCTTCGTCCGATTCTTCGGCGCATCGTCCTCTCTTGCGGCTTGTTGCCCAATCAGCGGTTGACCTCCGCAACACCGATATCCTTGTCGCAATTCCGCTCTTGGCCCGATGCCCGACGTCCGAAGCCTTCTACCATCCAATATCCTAATGTGATCTCCTCCGGCGCAACGTCAATTCCTCCTGCCTTAATTGTTTAATCCTGATCGAGTAGACCTGCATCACTCAAAATGCAGTTAAACATAAACATAATTATCAATTGGTTTCATCATCAAAATACGAGATTCAACAATTGCTAGCTTGTAGTCTAAAGAGAAGCAAAAAGTTGCTATCTCAAAAGAAGCAAATGTGCTATCTTGCCTATCTTAAGAGGCAAAAATGCTAACTTGCACATCTAGCAAAACTTGACAAATTTGCATATTTCAAGAAGCAAGAGTTGCTTTCTTGAACATCTCAAATATTGCTGGCTTGCATGATGTAGAACTTGCTATCTTGAACATTACCAAAAGTGCTATCTTGTATGCTGTAAAACTTGCAAATATAAAACTTGATAGCTTGAATGTCCTAAGCATGATGCATTACTTGCTAAATTTTCTAGCTTCAAAACTACATGATGATAAAACTTAATATTATGTTTTTCATGCAATGAGTTCAACTTATATTACAAACACAAAGAATAGTTGTACTTCTCCTTTTTGTTGATGACAAAGGGGGAGAAGTATGTTGATGGCATGATATGCATAAGTCTATGCATGAGTTCATAATGACGTGTTGCAAGTATTCATGATGAATATTGCAATGACTTGAATTCAGTTTGAATTTAAGGTTCTATCAATATGGCATATTGATAGGGGGAGTTTGTTTAAACTCCGGGAGTCAAGTTTAACTCCGTCATCAATTGGTTGTCATCATCAAAAAGGGGGAGATTGTTGAATCTCGTATTTTGATGATGAAACCAATTGATAATTATATTTATGTTTAACTGTATTTTGAGTGATGCAGGTCTACTCAATCAGGATTAGACAATTAAGGCAGGAGGAATTGACGTTGCGCCGGAGGAGATCACATTAGGATATTGGATGGTAGAAGGCTTCGGACGTCGGGCATCGGGCCAAGAGCGGAATTGCGACAAGCATATCGGTGTTGCAGAGGTCAACCGCTGATTGGGCAACAAGCCGCAAGAGAGGACGATGCACCGAAGAATCGGACGAAGCGCCAACCAATGACGTGCCGGGCAACAGAATGTCAATTCGCTTTATAATAATTGTCTAGATCGGAGTAGAGTTTTTGCTTGTGTGTGCAGGATTAACTACGATAACGATGAAGACATAAAGCGAAACAAAGTGCTGGAGTCAAGCGCGAAGGATTCGTTGGGAGTTCGAGAGTTCGACGGAAGTCCGAAGGTTCGTCGGGAATGCTGCCGGAACTAGCCGAGAATGAGTAGGGAGCTTGCCGAAGGGTTTTTCGGAAGCTCGCCGGAAGGTTCGTCGGAAGTTTACGGAGCTCACCGAGAAAGATCGGAGCTTACCGAAGAAGCTCATCAGAACTCGCCAAGATCAAATCGTGAAGTCTAGGAGCTTGCCGGGAGTCCGTAGAATGGTTTCTGAGAGTTTATCGGAAGACCGCCGGAAGTTCGCCGGAAGCTCGCCGGAAGAAGTCTTGACTTACGGACTTTGTAATAGCTTAGAAAATGTCTTTAAATTCGTAGTTAGTACGTTAATTAGGGTTAGGATTAGGTGTTAATCTTATAACCCAAGTAGGGGCCAATTGGGCCCGAGTTCGGACTGGTTTGGGCCAAGTTTGGAGCCCAACCAGTGAACTGAATTGGCCTAGGCGGTGGCACCGCCTAGCACCCGAGAGCTGGGCGGTGACACCTCCTAGGCTGGGCGGTTGCACCGCCAAGCACCCGAGCGCTAGGCGGTGGCACCGCCAACATCGGGAACATAAGAGAATTCAAATTTTTGGAGCCCAAATTTGAATCCTCTTGAGGCCTATAAATACCCCTCAAGTCTCAACTGAGAATACAACTTTTTGAGCAGCAAGTGTTTGAGAGAAAGGTCTTAGAAAAGTCCTAGCTAATCTTGTTTTCATTTTGCTAGTGTTCACCTCCTTCTTTCTTGTTGAAAATTTGTAAGAGAGTGAACCACTTGTAAAGAGTTGTAAGAGGGGTATTTACCATTCCCTTTCAAGAGATTTGCTAGTGGAAGGTGGGAGCCTCAACGAAGAGGGACCTCGCAAGTGGATGTAGGTCATTTGACCGAACCACTTTAAAATCGGCGTAATCTCCGGTTTGCATTTATGTTTATGCATTTATCTTTCTGCAAACCTTTACTTTGCTAAGCTCACTACCCTCATCTTATTACGTACGCTTTCAACGCAATTGAAACGGTTTCAAACGAAACATTATTTTTATCGTACGAAAGATTTTCTAAAACCGAAGTTTTAATCCGCTGCACTAATTCACCCCCCTCTCTTAGTGCCGCTCCGATCCTAACAATAAATAATTTAGATCAGTTTTTGAGGCACCCAAGATTAAATGGGTACCTAAAAATCATCCTTTCTTGTAGAAACATATACCATCACAAGCTAGGAGCAACAGATGGTACCTTGATAGTAGATGCTTAAGGCATATGACCCGAGATCCATCTCAATTCTCTAAGCTCACTAGTATAGATGAAGGCTACGTCACCTTCGAAGACAACAACAAGGGTAAAATCATTGGCAAAGTAACCATAGGTAACAAATACAACTTCTTTATTAAAGATGTTTTGTTAGTTGATGGTTTAAAATATAACCTCTTAAGCATTAGTCAATTGTGTGATAAAGGATATATTATTAAATTCGAATCTAATGCTTGCATTATTGAAAAACCACACAAGAACACATCTATGATTGCATTAAAACAAAATAACTTATACACTATTGACATCAATGATCTTTGCAATGAAATGTGTTTTTCGGTTTTGAATGACGATGCTTGGCTTTGGCATAGGAGATTAGGTCATGCTAGCATGAAACTAATCACCCAAATTTCATCCAAAGAACTTATAAGAGGAATTCCTCATATCAAGTTTATCAAAGATAATGTGTGTGATGCTTGTCAATTAGGAAAACAAATAAAGGGTAGCTTCAAATCTAAGAATCAAATAAGCACCTCTAGACCTTTGCAATTGATCCATATGGACTTATTCAGACCAATCTCTACATTAAGCCTAGGAGGTAGCAAATACACTTTTGTTATAGTAGATGATTATAGCAGATACACATGGACTTATTTCTTGAAACACAAAAGTGAATGCTTTAGGTATTTCACCAAGTTTTGTAAACTTGTTCAAAATGAAAAGGGTTTTATGATTTCATCAATTCGAAGTGATCACGGTGGTGAATTTAAAAACCGTGATTTCTAAGAATTTTGTGAATCTAATAGATACAACCACAACTTCTCTACTCTAAGAAATCCTCAACAAAATGGTTTAGTAGAAAGAAAGAATAGAAATTTACAAGAAATGGCAAGAACCATGTTGAATGAATATAGCCTACCCAAATATTTTTGGGCCGAAGCCGTAAACACGGCTTGCTATGTTATAAATAGAGTTCTAGTAAGACCCTTACTCACCTTATGAGTTGTGAAACAACAAAAAACCAAATGTTTCATATTTTAAAGTTTTTAGGTGTAAGTGTTTTATCTTGAATGAAAAAGATGCCTTAGGAAAATTTGATGCTAAATCCGATGAAGGAATTTTTCTTGGTTATTCCTCGATTTCTAAAGCATTTCATATCTTCAATAAGAGAACTTTAATTATAGAAGAATCCATTCATGTTGTTTTCAATAAGATTTCCAAAATCAAGAAAAACGATTTTGATGATGATGTTAATTTCGATACTTTGAATTTAAATGAAACCCCTTCTCCAACTAGCAACTTGGATGCATCCACTTCCGAAACATCCTTACCCAAGGATTGAAAGTATGTAGATGCTCATCCTAAGGAGTTAATCATAGGAGACACATCTAAAGGGGTTCAAACACGTTCTTCTCTTAAAAATTTTTGTGCCAACGCTACTTTTCTCTCCCAAATTGAACCTAAATGTATTGATGAAGCCATGAAAGATGATTCATGGATTATCACAATGCAAGATGAGTTAAATCAATTTGAGAGAAATGAGGTGTGGAAGCTTGTTCATAGGCCAAATGACCATTTAGTTATTGGTACTAAATGGATCTTTAGAAACAAGGCTAGATTAGTGACCAAAGGTTTCAACCAAGAAGAAGGTATTCATTATGAAGAAACTTTCGCTCTTGTGGCTCGATTAGAAGCCATAAGGATGCTCCTCGTCTATGCTAGAAGTAATAATTTTAAGTTGTTTCAAATGGATGTTAAAAGCACTTTTCTTAATGGCTTTATTTTCGAAGAAGTTTATGTTTTACAACCTCCCGAATTTGAGAATAATAGTCTCCCTAATCATGTGTTTAAATTAACTAAAGCTCTCTATAGTTTAAAACAAGCCCCAAGGGCTTAGTATGAGAGACTTAGTTCTTTTCTTATTGAAAATAATTTCTCTAAAGGCAAGGTCGATACTACATTATTTATCAAAAATTTTGAAAATAATTTTCTCATTGTTCAGATTTATGTTGATGATATTATCTTTGGTTCTATGAATGAATCTCTTTATAAATCTTTTACTAAAACTATGAGCCTTGAATTTGAAATGAGTTTGATGGGAGAATTAACCTTCTTTCTAGGTCTACAAATTAAGCAACTAAACAATGACATATTTATTATTTAAACTAAATATGATTTAGATTTGCTAAAAAGATTTAAAATGGATAGCTCAAAAGCTATCAATACTCCTATGAGTACCTCCACTAAGTTAGAAATAGACAAGAGTGGAGAAAGCTTTGATCAAAAAACTTATTGGAGTATGATAGTAAGTTTACTTTACCTTACTGCAACTAGACCGGATATCATGTTTAGTGTAGGACTTTGTGCTCGGTTTCAATTGAATCCTAAGATATTTCATCTCAAAGTTGTTAAAAGAATACTTAGATATCTTAAAGGTACCACAAATCTAGGATTATGGTATCCAAAATCCGAGAATTTTAAGCTAATTGCTTATACTGATGTGGATTTTGCTAGGTGTAGACTAGATAGAAAAAGCACATCAGGAATATGTCAATTTTTAGGACATGCTCTTGTTTCCTGGTCATCTAAGAAACAAAACTCGGTTGCACTATCAATAACCGAAGCTGAGTATATTGCAGCTAGTGCCTGCTGTGCACAAGTTATGTGGATGAAAAACACCTTAGAAGATTATAAAGTTCATCTTAAAAATATTTTCATTAAATGTGATAACACAAGTGCAATATGCTTAACAAAGAATCTCATTCAACACAAGTGTAATATTGGTATTAGACATCACTTTATAGGAGATCATGTCACTAATCACGATATAATTATAGAGTTCATTGATACTAAATATCAACTAGTTGATATTTTTACAAAGCCTTTAAGTGAAGAATAATTTGATTTCATTAGAAGAGAATTAGGAATGTTGATTTGTCCGAATGCATGAATTTATTGAATTTATTTTTTCGGACTTTCTTGATTCTATGATTCAATCACTTGATGATGAAAATCTCATGATACGAATTTTACGTATATGCTTCAATAACATGTTGGAAATTGTGTGTTTTGGATGAAAAAATTTTCATGATGATGAGCATGTTTTACCTCCATGATTGTGTTTGAAAAGCCTTGGCAAAACTTTGTCCAAATGCATGAATTTCATTTTTGGACTTTCTTGATCCTAACAATGCATGATTTTGTATTTCTCTTCCGGATTAAATGTATTTCTTGAATGGAGCTTTCATAAGCATATGTCATATCGAGTTTGTTTCATATCATTGACATATGGAATCAATTAACAAATGCATCTCTCATAGATTTATCATGTGAAAAATATTTTTTCGAGAAATGGATTTGATGAAATGATTCCTTCTTATGAATTCCTTCTTGAAAAAGGAAGATCTTTTTTAACACTTGCAAGGATTTGATTCACATACATATCTTGATCCTTGCAAAATAAAGTGTGATTTAATCTCTTATCGATTTTAACTTCATTCAAGTAAGCTCACAAATGGCTTTCCTCCTTCATGCAAAAAGATAATGACAAATAAAAAGGAAGAAGTAATGAAAGCTATCTCCATGTTATGTTTTCCTTGAGATGTTTGTATAATTGGTATTCTATCACTCATTGTTGAAAAATGACATGAATCATTACCGCACTTATGCTTAAAGATTGCTTAAATAGTTATCCTTTTTGTTGATGATAAAGGGGGAGAAGTACATGGTAAATTGATGATAGAATTGCTATGAGTGCCATATTTGAATTAATTAAGATATCAAGAGCTTACATCGCAATTCTACATGTTGATATCTTACCATATGATGAATTGCTACGATTGCTATCTTTCATATTTGAAATGTAAAACCTGAAAATGGATGTCAAGCCTTGATATCATTTTTAGAGAGATACATCATGATAGGAAGTATGATGGGAGTATTGATAAGGTTAAACGATCTTAACTTATCAATATGTCTCTTGAATTCAAAGGCTTTGAATTCAAGAATGACTTATCTCAAGTATGGCATATAGATAGGGGGAGTTAAGGTTAACTCCATTATCAATTGATTGTCATCATCAAAAAGGGGGAGATTGTTGAATCTCGGATTTTGATGATGAAGTCAATTATCATTTGTTATCTAATCCATATGTTGAGATAAGTGTGCAAAATTAACTACGATGGAAGTAAGACATGTAATAGGAGTTGCACCAGAGTCAAGACCATAATCACATTAGGGGTTCGAGAGTTCGACGGAAGTCCGGATGGTCATCGGAGGTTCTGCGGGAACAAATCTTAGAAGTCCAGGAGTTTGCCGGAAGTCCGCCGGAGCATTGCCGAGAGTTCGTTGGATGTTTGCCGGAAGCTCGCCGGAAGAAGCGATTGACACACCGGAGCAAGTTGTAGTATTAATCTCTTAAATATCATAGTTAGTATGTAGGTTAAGTTAGGAATGGGAGATGATCCCATTAACTTAATCTGGGGCAATTGGGCCCTTGACAGACACAAATTGGGCCGAATGGATTAGCCCATTCGGACCCAAAATTCCTGGCTAGCAGTGGCACCGCCTAGGAGCTCAGTCTCCCAAGAATACTGGGTGGTGGTACCGCCCCTGTCAGGTGGTGGTACCGCTTAAGTTCGATCTCCGAGCTGTGTCAGGTGGTAGTACCGCCCAGTTATGGCGGTAGTACTACCAGGACCCCGAAAATTCGGGAGATGATATTTTTGAGCTCCAAATTCAAACCAATTGGGGCCTATATAAACCCCTCCCTTTCCTACATGAAAGAGCACTGAAATCTTGATCTTATTCTGAGAATTTGAGAGCTTATAAGTGTTGTAAAAGGCCAAAAGTTCTTCTCCCTCTTTTCATCTAAGTTTTGATCATTCAAGAGAGGAGTGAAAATCTGTAAGGGTTGTCTCCTAAGCCCATCAAAAGGAGTAAAGCTGTAAAAGGGTAGTTGTTCTTCGCTAATTGAAGGAAGGCCTCTAGTGGATGTTGGTGACCTCATCGAAGGAGGAAGCCAAAAGTGGATGTAGGTCAAGATTGACCGAATCACTCTAAATCTCGGTTTGCATTTATATTCTGCTCTCTATCTTAACTACAAACTGCCTCCATTGCTTTTCTTCAATTGTAGTTTGCTTAATCTTAAGTTGAAGAACTTTCTGAAATAGTTTTTCATCGAAAGTGTTTTTATCGTACGAACGTCGTTTTAAATCGTCGAAAGTTATCCGTTGCACTAACTCACCGCCCGCCCCCTCCCCCCCTCTTAGTGCTTTTGATCCTAATAGTTATCTCAACCAAGGCCTTGACTCATCTGCTACATCTTTGAAGTTTTTAACATATTATCTACTCTTTCAGTATCTCAATCTTTCAACATTTTTTCCAAACTTTTGACACATCACCCTATCTTCTTATATATCACTCAATCATCCAGCATATCGACTTCACCACGACATTTGATCTTTCAAATACAATATCTGATTCTTCTGACATAATGCCTGAACCTTTAGCATGAAGTATGCTTTTTGGTACGTTGACTAATCCTTCAACTTGATATTTAATTTTTGGCGCAAAAATCTTCCAACACAATATCTAACTCTCTTGCTTGATATTTAGCCCTTTAGTGGTTTGAGTCTATAATCAAAGTATTTCTTACATCACTTATCTCAAAAAGATACTAGTTCATCACATTCATCAATTGATTTTATCAATAAAATTCAGGTTTCAATAATCTTTTATTTTTTATTATGACAATCAATTGATGATGGAATTTTAATTAGACTCCCCAAGTCTACATGTAATCTTGATACAAGAAATGATAAACTTGAACTCAACTAAAAAGAACATATATCCTTTCAAATGCTTATCTTAAATTCAAGTTGATCTTATCAATATTATGATTTAATTATTTTAAGCTCAAATATCAATATATAATTGAGTTTTGAATTTCAAAATATAATATGCAATCATCTTCAATATATAATGTCAACCATTAGTAATAAACAAAAGATAAGCATAAGTTAACTATTCATGCATTAAACATATAAAATATGTCAAACATGAGTTACATGCTAGTTATAGGTGTCCTACAAGTTAATTACGTGAGTGATGACACGTGTGACATAATACATATTCTTTTTGCTTATTATATTATTTAATATTTTATCACTTTATATTGCTTATTGCATGAATATATATTGTGATGTACATGGATCTGTGTAATGGGAATCAGATCATGATGAGATCACAATAATGAGACCGATTCGCCTTTAAACACAGATCCTAAATAATCCCGGTCATAGGTTACTAGAGAGGGGCATCGAGATAACTGGATAGACTAGTATACTATATACTTATCCATATAATGGAGAAAGCTAGTCTCATTGCTGCAAAAGCTATGAATGCTTTGTTTTGTGCTCTTGATAAAAATGAATTTAATCGGGTTTCTATATGCAAAACTGCACATGAGATTTGGCACACACTCGAAGTCACACACATAGGCACAAGTAGGGTTAAAGTGTTAAAAATTAATTTTTTGGTGTATAATTTTGAGTTGTTTCGAATGAAACCAAGCAAAACTATTGGAGACATGTACACCCATTTTACGGATGTTGTCAACGGTTTAAAAGCACTTGGTAAAGGTTTTTCTAATATTGAACTTGTTAATAAAATACTAAGATCCCTTCCGAAAAGTTGGGATCCAAAAATAATGGCAATACAAGAAGCAAAGGACCTAAACAGCTTTGCTCTTGAAGAACTTATCGAGTCATTAATAACCTACGAAATGACATTCAAGACACATGATGAACATGATGAACATGAGAATAACCTTCCAAAGAATAGGAAGGATATGACACTTAGAATTAAAGAAGATCACTCAAGCGAAAGCTCAAGTGATGATGAGGACTTGGCACTTCTAACAAGAAAATTCAAAAGATTCACAAGAAGAAACAAAACAAATTTTGTAAAATAAGATACTAAGTACAAAAATAAACTTAAAAAGAACACAATCATATGCTACAAATACAAGAAGCCAAGGCACTTCAAAAATGAACGTCCCCAAGTGAAGAAGAAGCTATCAAAGAAAATGAAGGCACTCAAAGTAACTTGGGATGATTCAAGTGCATCCGAAGATAAGGAGCCAACCAAAAAAGAAGAAGTTGTAAATTACGCATTAATGGCATTTGGCGACAAGGTAAGTGACTCAATCGAAGCTCATTTATCTTTTGATTAATTATTAAGTGCATTTCATGATTTTTTTATTATTGTAAATTAGTTAGTAAAAAATATAAATTATTAAAAAAGGAGTATGGTTCTCTTGTTAGTGAATTTGATAAATTAAAAAATGAGCATGATGATTGTTGAATCTCGAATTTTGATGATGAAACCAATTGGTAGTATTTATGATTTAATATGTATTTTGAGTGGCGCAGGAAACTTCAATCAGGGAGAGACAATTAAAGCAGAAAGAATCATGTTGGGCCGGAGAAAAACACATCAAAAGATTAGACGTCGGGCTAGAGGATCGGTCGACATATCAACAGAAGGCTTCGGGCCATGGTTTCGGGCATCGGGACAAGAATAGTGGATATTGGACCAAGGACATTAGAGTTGTAGAGTTTAACTAGCCAATTTGGCAATAAGCTGCAAGAGAGGGTGATGCGTCGAAGAATCAAACAATGCGTCGATGGACCAATGACATGCTGGACAACATGATTCAAACTTAGTAATAATTGTCTAGATTGAAGTGTGTTTTATATATACAGGATTAACTATGATAGCAAGGCATAAAGTAAAATGAAGTCTTGGAGTCAAGAACATGATTTCATTGGGAGTTCGAGAGTTCGTCGGAAGTTCGGACGTTCGTCGAAATTTCTGTCAGAATTGACAAAGAAGTCCTGGAGCTTGCCAAAGAAGCTCATCAAAACTTGCTAAGAAGATCATCATGAAGTCTAGGAGCTTGTTGGGAGTCCGCCAGAACAATGTCGAGAGATCATCGGAAGTTCGCCGGAAGATCGCCGGAAGCTCGCTGGAAGAAACCTAGACTTACGGACTTTGTTTAGCTTAGTAAATGTCTTAAAATTCATATTAGCATATAATTGGGATTATAATTGGGCCAACCCAATTAGGAGATATTTGGGCCCAAGTTTTCGTTGTGTTGGGCCAAGAGAAAGGCCCAAACAATGACCAAACAGGTGAAATCATCGTGGCATAGTCTCCGAGACTATGTCAGGCGATGGTACCGCCAGTCTGGGCAGTGGTACCACCTACACAATCTTCTAGGCAATGGTATCACCAGACTGGGTGGTGGTACCACCCAGTGTCAATCTGCAGGCGGTGGTACTGCCCGTACCCTGAAATTTTAGGGGATTTGATTTTTGACTCCATTTTTGAAGTCATTTGGGGTCTACAAATACCCTAGCTATACCTACATAGAGAAGCAAGAAAAGTGAATAAAAACTATATATTTCTAGAGTTGAAAACCCTTGTAAAATATAGAGTCCCTCCTCCTAAAGTTTAGTGACCATTCTAAGGGAGAGTGTGAGGGATGCTTTGTAAAAAAGGGGTGTAAAGGTTCTTTCTTGAACCTGCAAAAGGAGAATAGAGTTGTAAGAAGGAGGTTGATCTTCGCCTATTAAAGGAAGATCTTTAGTGGATGCCGATGGCCTCGACGGAAGGGGAATCGGCGGAGTGGATGTAGGTCACGGTGACCGAACCACTATAAATACTTGGTTTGCATTTCTATTCTTGCCATTTACCTTCACTGCAAACTACTTACTTGTTTTACTTCGATTACACTTACAAATATAATTTTAAAGTTAACATCTCTCTGAAACGGTTTTCATCCAAATCGGTTTTATCGTACGAAGAATTTTTTTAAACCGACATAATCTTTCCGCTGCACTAATTCACCTCCCCTCTTAGTGCCGACTTGTTCCTAATAGTTGGTATTAGAGCCATGTATTTCTCATTTGGTTTAACACCCTAGAAAAATGGCTCTTTTCGGCTTTCAAGAGAGTCACTCTCTCATTCATCCTCCCTTGTTCAATGGGACGGACTACACATATTGGAAAACTCGAATGAGAGTTTTCTTGCATTCGTTGGATTTGAATTTATGGAATATTGTCGAAAGCGGTTTTCGAAGGTCATCTCTTCCATTGAACTATTGGAATGATTTGAATAAGAAGACTTTTTATTTAAATGCTAGAGCTATGAATGCTCTATATTGTGCTTTAGATAAAAAAGAATTCAATCGAATTTCTATGCACAAAACGACTTTCGATATTTAGCACACTCTTGAAATCACACACTAAGGCACTACTAGAGTTAAAGATTCTAAAGTCAATCTTTTAATGCATGATTGTGAACTATTTCGAATGAAGCCGAGCGAAACCATTGTTGATATGGACACCCGTTTTACAGATGTCGTCAATGGTTTAAAAACACTTGGTAGAAGTTTTTTAGATTTTGAACTTATAAATAAAATTTTACATTCTCTTAATAAGAGTTGGGATCTGAAAGTAACCACAATACAAGAGGCAAAAGATCTCAATAATTTTTTACTTGAAGAACTTTTTGGTTCATTGATGACATATAAAATGGTGCACAATGCACAAAACGAACTTGAAAACAACCTTCCAAAGAACAAGAAGGATTTAGCACTTCGAACAAAAGAAGACCACTCTAGCATAAGCTCAAGTGATGATGAACTTGGACTCCTCACTATGAAATTTAAAAAGTTCATGAAACAAAAATTAAAGAACAAAAAGAATGTAACTTCTTGCTATGAACGCAAGAAAAATGAAGCACTTTGGGATGAATCGAGCTCCTCGAAATACAAAAAGAAAATCAACAAAGGCGAGGTGGCAAACTACACCTTAACGGCTTTCAACGATGAGGTAATCAAAATGCCCTTAGTTTACTTTGAAATTACATAATGCTTTTCATGAGTTATTAATTTAGTTTAGAAAAATTATTTTTCTTGAAAATTACATGTTTAATAATGTAATGAAAATACAAAAATTTTGATCATGCTAGTAATTTTGAAAATGATAATAAAAATTATATTCTTTATGATAAAGGAATAAAATGCTAGATTTAAATCCAATGATAATCTTATGTATGTTTTTCAAGAAGAAATAATGTGTATCTTGATGATTTCCGATTTTGATTGAAACCATGCTTGATGTCTTAATGAAAATGTAATAATGATTTGATATCATGCTTAATTAGTTTATCTTTCGAAGTTATGTATAATGATTCTTGCGATTTATGGATTATCGATTTTTACTGTAATGAAAGTAGCTTTTTTTATTTTAAAAATGATGTATATTTTTGTTTGGTATAAATGACAAAGGCATGCTCGTATGAAATAAATCACATGAATTGAAACAACTATAAAGAGGAAAACATTTTTTCTCGAATTTTTTTTTTCTCTATCTTATTAAGTTTTGAATAAGAGATTGATAAATCTATTTATATTTTTGAATCTCTTAATCTATGAAAGTGATTTTGATTATTTGATTATTTAAATTTGAATAATTTTTTATCCAAATCATGATCTTGATTCCTTGATATTTACAAATTAAGATTTATTATGAATCAAGATTTTTTTATTAATCGTTCTATTATGATTCTACTTGGTATTTTCTTAAGAGGAGATTTTCTAAATGAATCATGATTTTTCTTATGAGTTCTTGAATTTATTACTTGATATTTTTTTAATCAAGATCTCTTCTTTGTGCTCCTATATTTTTTTTGATATTTTATTTAAGAGGAGATTTACTATATGAATCATATCTTTTGGTATTCACATAATCTTATCCTTCGTGATATGATTTTTATGTATAATTCCTTGTATTCATGAAGTGTTTATCTCATCACCCAATTAATTTTCCTTGATATTCTTCATGTGATGATTTGAAATTATGCATGAAATACTCATGATATTATGTTGATGCATAGAAATGAGAATTTATGATTTGTATATCGTATGATATGATTAAATCATTCTTGTAAAAAAAAAAAGGTGGGGGGGGGGGGAGGGGGAGAATTGTTAGCTTGCACATTGCAAAAGAGAAAAAAATATATATGCTAGCTTGAATGATAAAACATGAGATTATGTTTATAATACAAATTTATTGTTCTCATGATGTGAAGATTGATAAAAAGAAAAAATAATTACAACATTGTATTCTTCCCTTCTATTTGACAATGATATAGAGGGAGCAAATTTTGCTAGCTTGCTAGCTAGCTTGCATACTTCAAGAAGAAGTAAAAAGCTTGCTCATCTCAAAAGATGCAAAAATCTTGCCAACTTTCATATGTGTAAAATTTACTAGCTCACAAATTGCAAAAGAAGCAAACTTGCTAGCTTGCTCATCTCAAAAGAGAAGCAAGAAGTGCTATTTTGCAAATCTCAAGCCGCACAAATGCAAACTTGCAAAATTTATAATTTTGCACGGTCTTTAAAATTTATGATGATTTGGTGATTATGCATGTTCTAAAACGTTGTAAGATTCACTAGCTTGCATGATGTAGAACTTGCTATCTTGAACATCACCAACAAGTGCTATCTTGCCTACCGAAATTGATCGAGAAGTCTTGGAGCTTACCAAAGAAGCTCATCGGAACTCGCCAAGAAGATCATCGTGAAGTCTAGGAGCTTGCTGGGAATCCATTGGAACATTGCCGAGAGATCATCGGAAGTTCGCCAGAAGATCGTCGGAAGCTCGTCAGAAGAAACCTAGACTTATAGACTTTGTTTAGCTTAGTAAATTTCTTAAAATTCATAGTTAACACATAATTGGGATTGCAATTGGGCCAACCCAATAAGGGGATAGTTGGGCTCAAGTTTAGGCTGTGTTAGTTCAAGAGAAAGGTCCAAACAGTGACCAAACAAGTGAAATCGTCATGGCACAGTCTCGGAGACTATATCAGGCGATGGTACCGCCTACACAGTCTTCTAGGTGGTGGTACTGCCCAGTGTCAGGTTGCAGGCGGTGGTATCGCCTGTACCCTGAAATTTTAGGGGATTTAAATTTTGGCTCCATTTTTGAAGCCATTTGGGGTCTATAAATACCCTAGCTATTTCTTCATGGAAAAGCAAGAAAAGTAAACAAAAACTCTATGTTTTTAGAGTTGAAAACCCTTGTAAAATATAGAGTCCCTCCTCCTAAAGTTTAGAGATCATTCTAAGGGAGAGTGTGAGGGAAGCTTTGTAAAAAGGGGGTGTAAAGGTTCTCTCCTGAGCCTGCAAAAGGAGAATAGAGTTGTAAGAAGGAGATTGATCTTCGTCTATTAAAGGAAGATCGTTAGTGGATGCTGGTGGCCTCGATGATAGGGGAATCGACGGAGTGGATGTAGGTCACGACAACTGAACCACTATAAAAACTTAGTTTGTATTTCTATTCTTGCTATTTTCCTTCACTATAAACTACTTACTTGCTTTACTTACATTATGCTTACGAATACGATTTCAAAGTTAACATCTCTCCAAAATGGTTTTTGTCAAAATCAGTTTTATCATACGAAGAATTTTTTAAACTGACATAATCTTTTTACTGCACTAATTCATCCCCCCTCTTAGTGTCGACTCATTCCTAACAATGATAGTATGTTAGCTTTGTGCACTAAGTGTAATGAGATAGATTCACTTAAGAAAGAAAATGTCTTACTACAAGAAATATTTTAAAATTTTAAAATAGGAAATGCGACGAACCTACATTAGGTAATCCTTGCTAATAAGGGTCATGTTCATAGGAAGAAAGGAATTGGATTTGTGAGTAACACTCAATAAAAGCCAACTATCTTCGTTAAAGGATCTATATTACATATCTCACTGAGAGAAAAATATAATTTTTGTGAAAGATGTGGTCATTTTGCTTACAAATATCCATTTAAACAGTTTAGTTCACACAAATTAGTTTGGGTTCCTAAAGGAACCCTAAATCACTCAATGATATGTAGATCTATTTATGAGGAACCCAAAGTTAAATGGGTACCTAAAAGAAAACATTCTTTCTTGTAGATATGTCTATAATCATAAGCTAGGAGCAAGAGATGGTACCTTGATAGTGGATTCTCAAGGTATATGACCGGAGATACAACATACTTCTCTAAGCTCACTAGCCAAGACGAAGGATTTGTCACCTTCGGAAACAACAACAATAGAAAAATTATTGGAAAAGAAAATATAGGTAACAAAGCAAACCTTTGGATTAAAAATATTTTATTAGTAGATGGTTTAAAGTATAACTTGCTAAGCATTAGTCAATTAAGTAATAAAGGTTACAACATCAAGTTTGAATCTAATACTTGCATTATAGAAATACCACACATAAATAGATTTTTGATTGCCATAAGGACCAACAATGTCTATACTATTGATCTTGATGAGTTTTATAGTAAACCTTGCTTTTCAATTTTAAATGATGATGCATGGCTTTGGCATAGAATATTAGGTCATATAAGTATGAAACTAATTTCATAAATTACAACTAAAGAACTTGTAAGAGGTATGCCTAAAATTAAATTTATCAAAGACAAAGTTGTGAGACATGCCAACTAGAAAAACAAATAAAAAGTAGCTTCAAATCAAAGAATCAAATAAGCACCGTTAGACCACTACAATTGATCCATATAGATTTATTTGGACTAATTGATACAACAAGTTTAGAAGGTGGTAAATATGTCTTTGTAATTATTGATGATTTTAATATATACACTTGGACATACTTCTTGGCTCACAAAAGTGATTGTTTTAAATATTTCTCAAAATTTTGTAAGCTTGTTCAAATTGAAAAGGGTTTTATGATTTTATCTATTCGTAGTGATCACTGTGGTGAATTTCAAAACCGTGATTTTCGAAATTTTTGTGAGTTAAATGGGTATAACCATAATTTCTCTACTCCAAGAAATCCACAACAAAATGGAGTAGTTGAAAAAAAATAGGAGCTTACAAGAAATGGCAAGAACCATGTTAAACGATCATAGCCTACCCAAATATTTTTAGGCTGAAGTTGTTAATACTACATGCTATGTCATGAACGGGGTTCTTGTAAGACCATTACTTTCTAAAACTCTCTATGAATTTTGGAATAACAAAAGACCCAGTATTTTTTATTTTAAAGTTTTCGAGTGTAAATACTTAGTTTTAAATGAAAAGATGTCTTAGAAAAATTTGATGCCAAATCTGATGAAGGTATTTTTCTTGGTTATTCCTCTATTTCTAAAGTCTTTCGTGTCTTTAATTAAATAACTTTGGTTATAGAGGAATCCATTCATGTTATTTTTAATGAGCTTCATAAATTTAAGAAAAATAATTTTGATGGTGATTTTGATTTTGATAGTTTAAATTTGAATGAAAAATCTCCTCCCCCAAGCAACTTAGACGCATCTTCTTCTGAAGAATCCTTACCTAAGGATTAGAAGTATATAGATGCTCATCCTAAAGAGCTAATCATTGGAGATACATCAAAAGGTGTTCAAACTCATTATACTTCTTGTCTCAAATTAAACCAAAATGCATTGATGAAGCCTTGAAAGATTATCCATGGGTCTTTGTAATGCATGAGAAATTAAATCAATTCGAAAGAAATGAAGTATAGAAGCTTGTTCCTAGACCTAGTGACCATTTAGTAATTGGTACTAAATGTGTCTTTAGAAACAAGCAAGATGAACTTGGTATCATAGTTAGAAACAAGGCTAGACTAGTGGGCAAAGGTTTCAACCAAGAATAGGGTATCGATTATGAAGAAACCTTCGCTCTTGTGGCTAGACTTGAAGCCATAAGGATTCTCTCTGCCTATGCTAGTTGTAAAGATTTTATTTATTTCAAATGAATTTTAAAAGTACTTTTCTTAATGGTTTTATTTCTAAAGAGTTTATGTTGAACAACCACCTAGACTTGATAATGTATTTTTTTTTAATCATGTGTCTAAGTTGTCTAAAGCTCTCTATGGTTTAAAACAAGCCCCTAGGGCTTGGTTTGAGAGGCTTAGTTCTTTCCTTATTCAAAATAATTTTATAAAAGGCAAGGTCAATACTACATTGTTTATTAAATATTTTTAAAAGAAAATTTCATTGTCCAAATTTATGTTGATGATATCATTTTCGGTTCTTCAAATGAATCTTTGTGTGAATCGTTTATCAAAAGTATAAGTCAAGAGTTTGAAATGAGCTTAATGAGCGAATTAACTTTTTTCTTAAGAATACAAATTAAACAATTAAGTGATGAATTTTTAATTAGTCAGACTAAGTATGCTTTAGATCTATTGAAACAATTTAATATGGATAGTGTTAAAGCTATTAATACACCAATAAGCACTTCTACAAAATTAGATATGGACATTAATGGAGAATATTTTGATCAAAAGACTCATAGGGGTATGATAGGTAGTTTATTATACCTCATAGCAACTAGACCTAATATTATGTTTAGTGTTGGACGATATGCTAGATTTCAATCTAATCTCAAATAATCTCACTTAAAAGTTGTTAAAAGGATTTTTAGATACCTAAAAAAACTCCTAATCTAGGATTGTGGTATCCAAAATCCAAAAACTTTGAGTTACTTGCTTATCTCGATACTGATTTTGCTGGTTATCAAATAGATAGAAAAAACACATATGGAACATGTCAACTCTTAGGTCATACACTTGTCTCTTGGTCTTCCAAGAAACAAAACTCGGTTGTATCATCTACAATCGAAGTTGAGTATATAGCAATATGTGTATGTTGTGTAGAAGTTATATAGATGAAAAACACATTAGAATATTATGGACTTCACTTAAAAAATATACCTATAAAATGTGATAACACTAGTTCAATATGTTTAACAAAAAATCTCATTCAACACTCTAGAACTAAACATATTGACATTAGGAATCATTTTATTAGAGATCATATTAATAATCATGATATATCTTTAGAATTTATTGATACTAAACATCAATTAGCATATTTTTTACAAAACCATTGAATGAGAAACAATTTGATTTTATTAGAAGAGAATTAGGCATGTTAAATCTTCCGAATGCATGAATTCCTTTATATATACTTTCCAAATTTCTCGACTTTCGAAAATTGAGCTTTCTCTTTATCTAGATCATTTCCTATCACCTTCTTGAAGTTTTATTTATGGATTTTTGCTATACTTGATCTTTTATATGAAAATCATTTCCTATGAATCCTTCTTCCTTCTATTTACAAGAAAATGGATTTGATTCATGAATTTTTAGTATGCACATTTTGATCTTTTATGATTCAATGAAACTTTTTTTTTTCATGGATTTGATTTGGTTCGAATCCTTTCATGGATTTGGTTCTTAATTTTTCTTGTAATGAATGAATTCCTCCCTTATTCTTCTTCTTCTCCTCCTTATTTTAATGACAAAATGAAGAAAGAAACTTGCACATCTCAAGAAGAACCAAAAAGTGCTTGCATACTAAAGCAAAAATGCTAGCTTGCCCATTTCAAAAACCAAAAGTTGTTATCATGCAAAGTTTTTGCTTAACTTCTCATTCCACAAATTTGCTAGCTTGGATAAATTGGGGTAAAACTTACTTGAATAATTTAAAATACTTGCATATGTTGTCGAATGATTCTCGAGGAGAAATGATGAATGTTTGGAATCATGCCAAAATGATATTGAATGTGGTATAATGCATGAAAGTGATAAATGGTTAAAAAATGCTTTAGTATCATGTATGTTATGTTGAATTTGGTATGATGCATGAAGTGATAAATGGTGCTTTAGTAAAATATATATTATGCCCAAAATAATTGAAAATATGAATGCTTTAGTACCATAAATATCATGACAAAATGATGTTGATTTATTATCATGTATGAAGTGATGAAATTGTGCATGCTATGCTTTGATGACTTGAAACTATGATGATGCACGATGTATGAAATTTTGATCACTATGATCGAAATTGTTTTACTTGAATTCAAAGGTTGTGATTCCTTCTAAATTCAAGTCTATCTTATCTCAATATGGCATATAGATAGGTGGAGTTAAGGTTAACTCTGTGTCATCAATTGGTTGTCATCATCAAAAGGAGAGAGATTATTGATGTTAGGATCAGAGCGGCACTAAGAGTGGGGGTGAATTAGTGCAGCGGATTAATACTCGTAAGTTTTAAAATGATTTCATAAATGTGTAGAGATTTTGATTCGACAAAGAATGACTTAGTAAAATTAGCTCGAGTAAAGTAAGAAGATGAAAACCAAAAGCTTGCTACTAAGTAAATAAAGGTTTCAGAAAGTTAAACACTCATACATTCAAGAAACACAATAATTTAAAGTGGTTCAGTCAAATGACCTACATCCACTTGTGAAGCCTTCTTCGATGAGGCTCCCAACTTCCACTAGCAAATCACTTTGAAGGGGAAAGACCAAGTACTCCATCTTACAACCTTTTTACAAGTGGTTCACACTCTTACATTTTTCAAAGAGAAAAATGGAAGTGAACACTTAAGCTATTGAAAAAACAAGACTTTGTTAAATACTTTGCAAAGGCTTTTTCTCAATTTCTAACTTCTCAAAAGGTGTCTTCTTTGCTGAGAATTGAGGGGTATTTATAGACCTCAAGAGGATTCAAATTTGGGCTCCAAATTTTGAATTCCTTTGGGTTCCCGGAGCTGGCGGTGCCATCGCCTGTCGGTGGCGGTGCCACCGCCCATCCTTATGGGTCACTAGTTGGACTCCAAATTTGGCCCAAACCAGTTCATATTAGGGCCCAATTGGCCCCTAACCAGGTTATAAGATTAACTCTTAATCCTAACCCTAATTACATGCAAACTACGAAATTAAGATAAAGTCCTAAGCAGGTTTTTAATCAGCAACGTCGAGTTTCCTTCCAGCGAGCTTTCTGGCGAACTTCCGATGGACTTCCGATACACCCTCGGATTTCTTCCGACAGACTCCCAACAGGCTCCCGGTCTTGTGGTGAGTTCAACGAGTCTCTGGCAAGTAGCTGACCCTTCTTGGTGATCTCCGTGAACCTCCAACGATCTTTCCGGTGGACTTTCAAAAACTTCGGGAAGTCCCTGATTCCTTCTAGGTTGGTTCCGGCAGCACTTTCGACGATTCTTCGGACTTTTGATGGACTCTCAAACACCCATCGAACTTGACTCCGGTAGACTTATTTTATGTCTTCAAGCTATCGTAGTTAATCTTGCACACTTAAAATAAAACTTTGATCGAGACAATTAATCCTAAACAATTAATCAAGTTGTCTAGCATGTCATTGGTTCTTTGACGCTTCGTCCGATTCTTCGACACATCGTCCTCTCTTGTGGCCTACTGCCCAATCGGTCAGTTGACTCCGCAACTCTGATATCCTTAGCACAATCTCCGCTCTTCTTGGCCCGATGACCGAATCCACGACCCGAAGCCTTCTGTTGATACGTCGACCGATCCACCGGCCCGACGTCCAATCTTCTAACATGTTCCTCCAGCACAACATGATTTTCCTGCTTTAATTGTCTCATCCTGAATGAAGTATCCTATGTCACTCAAAATGTAAATTAAATCATAAAAACATATGAAGTGGTTTCATCATCAAAATATGAGATTCAACAATCTCCCTCTTTTTGTTGATGGCAACCACTTGATGACAGAGTTAACCTTAACTCCCTGAGTTTAAACAAACTCCCCCTATCAATTTGTCTTATTGATAGAAATTCTTGGATTCAAAACTCCAAGCAACATATCATCATAAACTTATGCATAACATGTCATGTCATCATACTTCTCCCCCTTTGTCATCAACAAAAAGGAGAAGTTCCAACACTTATGTGCTTAGAGATAAAAAGTTCAAATAATTGCATAATAGACATAGTATCAAATTTTATCATCAGGCAATCTAGCAATTAAAGATGTGCAAGTTTAGCAACTGTTTGCTTCTCTTTAGGCTACAAGCTAGCAATTTTTACGATATGCAAGTTTTGCTACATACAAGCTAGCAAAAATTTTGAAAGCAAATGCAAGATAGCTTTCTTATGTAAGCTCATGATTCTTGCTTCCTATTGCAATGTACAAGTTGTAAGTTTTGCTTCTTGAGATAGGCAAGATAGCACTTTTGCAATTTTTGTTTCTTAAGATAGGCAAACTTGTGATGTTCAAGATAGCAAGCTATTTCTTCTCTTTTGAGTAGTGTCATTTTTGCTTCTTTAGCAAAATGCCAAACTAGCAAGAGACAATGTTTTACATGAGGCAAGCAAATAATTTGGCAAGTGTTACATTTGCATCTTCTATTTAGATGTGCAAGAAGGTAAGCAAGTTTTTGCATTTTCTTGACTTGTGCAAGCCAGCTAATTTCTCTTTGAGATTACCCTTTACATCAATTCAAGATAGCACATTAGCAACTCTTTCTCCCCCTTTGTCATTGGCAAAAAGAAAGGAAGACCCTTTACATCAATTTTTAAATCATGACAATGGTAAGTATCAATCTTATTTGTGCATCATTATGGTTTCAAATTAAAATATGTACAATTTCAAAACTTTACATTTGTATCCTTACTTCATGCATTATACAAATAAATTAATCACTATGGGCATATCATACATGATACATCATTTTGGTAACAAATCATAGCATTTATCAATATTTTGATCATGATACCAAGCATTCATCATTTAGAGCATTCATGATACACATTATATGCAAATATCATCACAATAAAAAGCAATTGCATGCATAATTTCACATCATAAATGTTTCAAATCATGATGGTATTAATTTATCAAATTGCATCCTACCATGCATGATCAAAACTTCTCCCCATTTGTATTTCATGCATAATTTCATTTCATCACATTAGGAATATCAAGAAGAATTAATTGGGTAAAGAGATAAATATTTTATGAATACCCGGAATTGTATAAAAATCATATCATAAGTGTTTCATGCATTCATATCATCACATGAAGGAATATAAAAAAAAAAATTTGGTGATGAGATATTACTTCATGAATACAATAAAATTCATATACATATCATGGTTTATTAGAATTAGTCTTCTTTTTGGTGAATAGCAAAATGAATAGTAGGAGAGCAAGATCTCAATTCATACATATCAAATATTCAATCATCAAAATCATGATTCATCTAGAAAATTCTCCTCTTTAAATATTCAAAGAGAGAATCATGATGAACAATCTTGATTTACATAAAGTTTCAAAACATAATTATCAAGATCATTAATACTAAAAGACCATGAAACATTTCGACAAATCTCCTTTTAAATAGAAAACAATCTTGATTCATTCAATAGAAAATTCAAATTATAATTACGAGAAATCACGATCATGATTTTAATAAAACCCATTGAATTCAAATCATTTTCTTAATCCATGAGATTCATAAAAATAATACAAATGGATTCATCAAAGTCAATAAGATAGAGAAAAAGAATTTTCAAGAAAAATACTTTTCTCTATTTAGTTGTTTCATACAAGCATGCCTTTGTCCTTTTTGTGCCAATATATATATATATATATATATATATATATATATATATATATATATATATATATATATATATATATATATATATATATATATATATATATATATATATATATATATATCATCAATCATTTAGGATTGAAAAATAAATTTTGTCATAAAGACCATCAAGATTCTAATCATTATTTCAATCTACACACCACGAGAAAAATAAATTTGCACTATAGACAATCTCATGTTTTATCATTCAAGCTAGTATATATTTTTGCAATTAGTAAGCTAACAATTTCCTTTTTCTTTTATAACAGTGATTCAATCATATCATGCGATAAACATATCATAATTACAAAAGAGTATTGAATCATAAAGAAAATCAATTTATGCATAAAATGTTCCAAGCATCAAGGTACATTTTCTCAAATTGTGGGTATCGAAAAATCAAGAGAAAACAGCTTAATTATTCATTTTGAAATATGATCTCTTTGATAAAACGAGAGAATCATGATTAACAATCTTGATTTATAAAATGAATACTCAAGTTATAATTTCGAAAAATCAAGAGAAACCATGATTCATTTTAACAAATCTCCTCTTAAATAAATAATATAAATATTTCTTAGGAAATCATGAAAAGATAGAATTCATTCAATATTGTAAGAGAACAAAGACATTAATTCATGCATATAGAATCTTGACTTAAGCATAAGAAATCTCAATTTATAAATTTAGAAAAATCAAGATAAAGCTCATTTAAATCATCAAATCAAGATCATTTTTAAGAGATTCACAAAAGTGATACAAATAGATTCATTAATTTTCCTTTTTGAAAAATTGATAAAGTCAAAAAATAAATTTTTTAAGAAGAAACCTTTCTACTTTTTAGTTGTTTTAATTCATGTGATTTATTTCATACATTCATGTTCTTTTCTTTTATGGCAAATAAAAACATGCATCAATGTTTAGGATCGAAAAAAAAATCACAAAAATCATCATGTATAACTTTTCAAATCTCATTAATAAAATCGTCAATCATGGTATCAAAACATTTAATATTTTCATTACATCATTATGCATTGGTTTCATTGAACATAATTTTGAATGATTCTTATAGATAACTAAAACTTCTTTAGTTTTAATTTATGTGATTGACTTTATATTAACATGCTCAAATTTTGTTCTTATGTCAAAACCATACATCATGTTTGAAAACCAAAGACAAGGTTCATAAAAAAATCATCAAGCCTTCCATACAAAAGCCATGCATCGTTATTGAAAATCAATATGAAAATCATCAAAATACATATTCTTACTTCTCAAGCATATACATAAGATTAATCTTACTAGGTGTACAAGCATTAGATTTATATCTAACATTTTATTGCATTAACATAAAACATGTAATTTTCATTGTCATTTTCAAAATTATGAGCATGATCATATTTTTGTATTTTCATTTTTAAACATTTAATTTTCAAGAAAATTGATTCAAAACTAAATTACAAAAAAAAAATACATTATGAAATGTATTATGTAATTTTGAAGTAAATTAGGGGGATTTCAATTACCTCATCATTGAAAGCGGTTAAGACGTAGTTTGCCACCTCGCCTTTGTTGGTTTTCTCATCGTCTACGGAGGAGCTCGATTCATCCCAATTTGTGTTCTTCTTCTTATGTTCAAAGCAAGTAGTTCCGTTCTTTTTATTCTTTAATTTTTGTTTCATTAACTTTTTAAATTTCTTTGCAAGTTCAAATTCACCATCACTTGAGCTTATGCTCAAATGGTCTTCATGTGTTCTATGTCCTAAATCCTTCCTATTCTTTGGAAGGTTGTTTTTTTCATCATATTCATCATGTGCTTTGTGCACCATTTCATATGTCATTAACGAACCAATTAGTTCTTCAAGTGGTAAGTGCTAGTCATAGGTGCCCAACAAGCCAATCACGTGAGTGATGGCACGTGTGACTTGATACAGAATCTTTTTGCTTATTATATTTTGGCGTATATCATTTTATAACTATTGCATATGTGCATATATATATTGTGATGTCCTTGGATTTGTGCAATGGGAATCGGATCGTGACGAGATCACGATAATGAGATCGATTCACCTTTAAACACATATCCTAAATAATCCCGGTCATAGGTTACTCGAGAGGGACATCGTGATAACCGGATGGACTAGTGTGCTGTATACCCATCCATATGATGGATGCAGCTGGTCTCATAGCTGCTCGTGTAGGGACACTAGGGATACAATACAGGTGCTCATTGGAGAATGAGTTCACTAATTGATCTGCTTACGAAATGCTGGATGGTTGATGATGCCTTATTGTTAGACAGCGATTCCGTAGTCCTAGTGGTGTATCTGGTCCTTAGACTTGAGACACCAAGGATGTCCTGTATGAGTGCTCCATTCTTTGATACTAGACTTATAGGTTTGGCTGTCCCAGATCTAGTACAACTGGTCATTGGGAGTGGTAGTCGACCTTACGAGGGCTATTGAGTGTCGATAGAGGATCATCTACTCTTGGCGTTATGAGAGGAATATCCCATGTGTTCTTGCTCAGACAAATCCCTGGCCAAGGTCATTCGGGTTGAGAGAGAAAGAGTTCTCCGGGAGAATCCGATTAGAGCGAAACTCGAGTAGAAACTGTATGGGTCTGACAACACCATACTCGATATACGGTCTCTGGGATATTAGATGGATGAGGGATTATAGGTACACGGTAACTGAGGACAGACAGGTCCAATGGATTGGATTCCCTTGTATCGTCTGGGGACTACGGCATAGTGGCCTAGTACGTCTGTAGTCGATGAGTCGAGTGAATTATTACAGAGATAATAATTCACTGAGTTAGAAGGAGTTCTGACGGGTATGACTCGCGGCCAGCTCGATATTGGGCCTAAAGGGTCACACACATATGGTAGGCATTGCGATGAGTAGAGGTTCGGATATGAGATATCCGACGGAGCCCTTACCTTATTGGATGCAGATCCAATACCCACTAGGAGAGGACCCATTAGGGTTTGATAGGGGACCTCTATAAATAGGAGGGATTCAGAGCCTCATAGGCTAGAGCCTTTGTTTGCCTTTCCTATTCTCCTCTCCCTCTCCACCTCAGAGCAGGCCTGGAGTTTTGAGGAGCGTTGTCGCAACCCTGCTGTGTGGATCACCGCTAGAGAGGAGGACGCTTGACCTCCTTCACCCTCTCCTAAAGATCTGCAAGGAAACAGGGATATACGATCTCCCTAGGTAACACAATCTACTCTATACGCAGTTTTAAGTTTCGCGGATTTTGCGCACCAATCTTCGTATGACGACGAACATCTTTTTGGGAATCGGGGATTTTGTTTTCTTGTTCTTCTGCTGCGCATGTGATGTCGCCCCCAAGATTTTCCAACAGTGGTATCAGAGCCAGGTTGTTCGTGCGAATGATTGGTTTTGAATTGCGTGTGTTGTGTTTAGGAAGAACTTTTGATGTCCAAATCGTTGATGCAAAAGCGAGAAAGGACAGTAACAGTTGCTGCCCTTGATCACATGCGTGCAGCGCAACCGCAGGCAGGCAGCACAGGGGCTGCGTCTGTAGCAACCGACCGGCGACCTGCTTGCAGCAGGCTTGCGTCCGGCGGGGCTGGCAGCCCGCGGGCAGAGGCCCATGCGGCCGCTTCTCCCGCGGGGTGAGGCGCCGCAGGGCAGCGGCACCTTTTGCCACTGCTCCCGCGGGCGAAACCCCCCCACAGGGGCGGGCGCCCGACGGGACACTGCCTGCGAGTGTTGCCCCTCGGGTAGAACCGCCCGTGGAGGCGGCGGCGCCCGTAGGGGCGCGAACCTGCAGGGGCAGCACCGCCTGCGGGCGTTGCCCCGTCGGTAGAACCGCCCGCGGGGGCGCCCACCCTCAGCGGCAGCGCCGCCTGTAGGCGAGGGCAACGCCCTCGCCCCGCCGCACAGGCCGCCGCCAACAGGGTGGCGGCGGCGGCAGCAACAAAGGGGAGTAGGGCATCAGGGTTTTGGGCAAAAAGATAGTTTTGCCCCTGTGAATTTGAGAAATTTCAGTTTCTGTCTTTTGTCTAAATTATGAAAATACCCTTAGGAATTGAGAAATTCCCTATATGTCCCTGATTTCATAAAATATTAGTTAATTAAAAGGTTTAGTTGATTATTATTTTTTATTATTATCTAGTAGTCCTACATGATGATGATTATTTATACATGTGATGTATGATGTGTGGACGGATGATCATGGACCGTGTGATGTGTGTACTTGTGATTATTATTATTGAGGTCTGCGAGCCTCCATTATATTTCTCGTTTATTGTCGGGCCTGCGTGCCTATGATTAAGTTGTAATCACATGAGGAGGCACAGCAGGAGCGTGGATGCAATAGCAGGACCCACGAGACGGACGATCGTGATGCATGAAGATGTATCAAGATGTCGACGGAACCGACAAGGACGAGATGGACGATCACAAGGCATGGAGATGCATCGTTGCACACATAGATCTTGATGTGAGTGATTAGGCCTACTAGCTCGGGCCTAATCATATTAGGTTGTGGTCCATGATCATATGGTTTGATTGCTTATACACATACTAGATATATATATATATTTGCATTCAATGTAGATATATATTAAATATGTATATGTATGACATGTCATATTAGGAGACCAAATCATAGAAATATCTCTCGATAATATTAAGTTGGTAAACGTGAGGCAATTAGATTGACCCACGTGGCCTTCCATCATTATAAGTAGGAACCGATTCCCGGTGTAGGTTGAGTTGGTCAAGTCCCTCGAGACTCACCTATATCGCGATTCGCTATCTTGCTTACGACATAGAGATGTCACCGGTGACCTAAGGGCATGGTATGCTTGGTCGAGTCCCTCGAGGGTATATCATCAAATCAGACTCATCTTGTAACGAATGTGTTGACTTAACCGAGCATCATGGTTGGTCGAGTCCCTCGAGGCCATGGTGATTCGGAGGCCGAACAAGACGGGAATCACAAGGAGTTGTGATCGGTAAGAGTTGCCTACCTTTTAGGCTTAGTGTGATTGGTCGAGTCCCTCGAGATTACACTAAGATGTTGATTGGATCCTAGTCCCCACTAGAAGTCTACCGGAGACTTCCGTTTCACGTGCTGAGGGTGTCGCGTGACTCGTTAGTAAAATAGTGGGAGCATATTAAGATAGAAGTCCATATCTTAATAGTTCATTTCTTGCAAAATCTGCATGTTATTCATTTCTGCTGCATCTTTATTTTCAGAAAATGTCGCTTTCAAATCCCTTACGTGGCATACTTGATGTCAACCGCCTCACTGGTCCAAATTATACGGATTGGCTCCGTAACTTGAGAATTGTTCTCACAGCGGAGAAAATTGTGTACGTCCTTGATATAGTGATGCCTACGCCCGAAGAAGGGGCAAACGAGGATGAGATCGCTCGCTACGTGAAGTACATTGATGACTCCACTCTTACTCAGTGCTATATGTTGGGCTCTATGACTCTTGAGTTACAGAGACAACATGAAAAGATGGATGCCAGATCCATTCTCCTACATGTCCGTAAATTGTTTGAGGAATAGGGAAGGACTCAGCGATATGAGATATCCAAGAGCCTCTTCCGCGCTAGGATGACTGAGGGGACACCGGTTCAGAACCATGTCCTAAAGATGATTGAGTGGATAGAGAAACTCACAGGTCTAGGAATGGTCCTAGAGGATAACTTGTGTGTGGACATTGTGCTTCAGTCCCTACCAGATTCATTTTCACAGTTCATAATAAATTTTAATATGAACAAGCTTGAGATGACTCTCCCAAAGCCCCTCAATATGTTGAGGGAGGCAGAGAGTACTATTAAGAAAGAGAAGCCAGTCCTCTACACTGGTGAGACTAGAAAGAAAAGGAAAGCAGAAAGGTCCCTTAAGAAGGGAAAGGGCAAGGGCAAACCAGGTAAAGCAAAGGTTGCTAAGAAAGACCCAGCAAAGGACAAAGGCCAGTGCTTCCACTGTGGTAAAGATGTGTACTGGAAGAGAAACTGCAAAGAGTACCTTGCAGAAAGGGCGAAACAAAAGCTTGATGAAGCTTCAGGTACATTCATGATCAGTCTCCATTTGTTAGACTTTTATGATAACACATGGGTATTGGATACCGGTAGTGCTTATCATATATGCAATTCGTTGTAGGTTCTGGCAAGGCCTAGGAGACTAGAGAGAGGCGAGATGGACCTCAAGATGGGTAATGGAGCAAAAGTTGATGTAGTAGCTGTTGGCGAGGTCGCCCTACATCTGCCTAGTGGAGCTTTTATTGTATTAGATGCATGTTATTTTGTTCCTTCTATTATCAAAAACATTATCTCCATTTCATGTTTAACAGTTAGTGGATATAAATTTGTTTTTGAGAACAATAGTTGTTCGATATTATTAGATGATAAGATCATCACGAAAGGAATATTGCATAAAGGTTTGTTTATGCAAGACACTACTCCACATATCATGAATGTAAGTGTCTAAGAGGAAACGAGATGAGTTGAACAGTGCATACATGTGGCATTGTAGGCTAGGTCACATCCATGAAAGAAAGATTCAAACGTTACTAAATGATGGATATCTATATCCATTCTACTATGTGTCATATGCAACTTACGAGCCTTGCCTTCGTGGAAAACTGACCAACTCTCCATTTAGTGGAATTGGAGAGAGAGCCACTGAGCTATTGGAACTCATACATAGTGATGTATGTGGACCCATGTCAACTCATGCCATTGGTGGTTACTCCTACTTCATTACATTTACTGATGATTTCTCAAGGTATGGATATGTGTACTTAATAAAGTACAAGTCCGAGGCCTTTGAGAAATTCAAAGAGTATAAGAATGAGGTGGAGAACCAGACTAGAAAGAGTATCAAAACTCTTCGATCAGATCGAGGAGTGAGTACTTAAGTACAGAGTTTACTTAGTTCCTCAAGGACCATGGGATATTATCTCAATGGACACCTCCTTATACACCTCAGCTCAATGGTGTCTCTGAAAGGAGAAATCGTACATTATTAGACATTGTACGGTCCATGATGAGTTTCGCTGACCTACCCATCTTATTCTAAGGATATGCCCTAGAGATCGTAGCTTACCTTCTGAACAGAGTTCCAACTATGTCGGTAGTGTCTACACCATATGAGATATGGAAAGGGAAGAAGCCTGATCTTAAGGTTGTTAAGATTTGGGGCTGCCCTACCCACGTTAAAAGACACAACCTCGATAAGTTAGAATCAAGGACAGAGCGATGCAAATTTGTGGGATACCCCAAGGAAACTTGTGAGTATTATTTCTATCATCTCGAGGACCAAAAGGTCTTTGTAGCTAAGAGAGTAATGTTCCTTGAGAAGGAACACATTCTTGGCGGAGATAGTGGGAGAATGATTGAGTTGAGCGAGGTTGGAGAACCAAGCTCAAGCACCACTCTACAGCCCGAGTCTGTTCAGGTACCTAATACACAAGTTTCAACTTTACGCAGGTCTGATAGAGTATCTCATCCTCCTGAGAGATATGTGGGACATATTAGAGGAGAGGATGTTGAGGATATTGATCCTCAGACCTACGAGGAGGCTATTATGAGTATAGACTCCGGGAAGTGGCAAGAAGCCATGAATTCTAAGATGGATTCTATGTACTCCAATAAGGTTTGGAACCTAGTTGATGCGCCCGAAGGTATTGTACCCATCGGTTGCAAGTGGATCTTTAAGAAAATGATCGGAGTAGATGGAAAGGTAGAGACCTATAAAGCAAGGCTAGTGGCTAAGGGGTATCATCAAAGGCAAGGTGTTAACTACGACGAAACCTTCTCACCCGTAGCAATGCTAAAATCCATCAGAATTCTATTGGCTATTATAGCACACTATAATTATAAGATCTGGCAGATGGATGTGAAAACTGCATTCCTCAATGGGAACCTCGAGGAGGAGGTGTATATAATGCAACCTGAGGGATTCGTGTCCAAGAACTGCCCAGATAAGGTGTGTAGGTTGCTTAGATCCATTTATGGACTAAAGCAAGCTTCCCAAAGTTGGAACATAAGATTTGATGAGGCAATCAGATCTTATGACTTCGTTAAGAACGAAGATGAGCCTTGTGTGTACAGAAAGGTAAGTGGAAGCGCTATCACCATTTTGGTGTTATATGTGGATGACATCCTCATCATTGGGAATGACGTAGGAATGCTATCCATAGTAAAGGCTTGGTTATCTAGACACTTCTCCATGAAGGACTTAGGGGAAGCATCTTATATCTTGGGGATTAGAATCTATAGAGATAGATCCAAGAGGATGCTTGGCTTATCCCGGTCCAAGTACATAGAAACCATTGTCAGAAGGTTTGGCATGGAAAATTCCAAGAGAGGTCTCATACCAATGAGACATGGGATATCGCTTTCTACGAGTATGTCCCCAAAGACTCCAGAAGAAAGGGCGAACATGAATATGATACCTTATGCCTCAGCAATAGGGTCTATCATGTATGTCATGCTATGTACTAGGCCTGATATAGCATATGCTCTGAGTGTCACGAGCAGGTATCAGGCGGATCCAGGCTTGGAGCACTGGAAAGCAGTAAAGTGTATCCTTAAGTACTTGAGAAGGACTAAGGATCTTTTACTAGTATATGGAGGTAATAGCCTTAAGGTTGAAAGCTACACTGACTCAAGTTTTCAGTCTGATGTCGATGATAGCACGTCGAATTCAGGGTATGTGTACACCTTGAATGGAGGAGCAGTGTGCTGGAAGAGTTCCAAAAAAGATACCACTGCTGACTCGACCACAGAGGCGGAGTACATTGCTGCATCAGATGCAGCAAAGGAAGGAGTCTGGTTGAAGATGTTCATCATAGATTTGGGAGTCGTTCCAGATAGCAAGAAGTCGACTTCCTTATATTGCGACAACTATGGGACGATTACTCAAATAAGGGAACCCTGGTCTCATCAGAAGTGTTCTGAGGAGGTTCCAACTTATCAAAGAGATCGTAACCCGAGAAGATGTAGTAGTGGAAAGAGTTCCATCCGAAGATAACATTGCAGATCCACTGACAAAGCCGTTGTCTCATTTTGTCTTTGAGTGTCACAGGGGTCTGATGGGGATCAGACACATAGGTGATTGGTTTTAGGTCAAGTGGGAGATTGCTAGTCATAGGTGCCCAGCAAGCCAATCACGTGAGTGATGGCACGTGTGACTTGATACAGAATCTTTTTGCTTATTATATTTTGGCGTATATCACTTTATAACTATTGCATATGTGCATATATATATTGTGATGTCCTTGGATTTGTGTAATAGGAATCGGATCGTGATGAGATCACGATAATGAGATCGATTCACCTTTAAACACATATCCTAAATAATCCCGGTCATAGGTTACACGAGAGAGACATCGTGATAACCGGATGGACTGGTGTGCTGTATACCCATCCATATGATGGATGCAGCTGGTCTCATAGCTGCTCGTGTAGGGACACTAGGGATACAGTATAGGTGCTCATTGGAGAATAAGTTCACTGATTGATCTGCTTACGGAATACTGGATGGTTGATGATGCCTTATTGTTAGACAGTGATTCCGTAGGTATCTGGTCCTTAGACTTGAGACACCAAGGATGTCCTGTATGAGTGCTCCACTCTTTGATACCAGACTTATAGGTTTGGCTGTCCCAGATCTAATACAGCTGGTCATTGGGAGTGGTAGTCGACCTTACGAGGGCCATTGAGTGTCGATAGAGGATCATCCACTCTCGGCATCATGAGAGGAATATCCCATGTGTTCTTGCTCAGACAAATCCCTAGCCAGGGTCATTCGGGTTGAGAGAGAAAGAGTTCTCCGGGAGAATCCGATTAGAGCGAGACTCGAGTAGAAACCGTATGGGTCTGACAACACTATACTCGATATACGGTCTCTAGGATATTAGATGGATGAGGGATTATAGGTACACAGTAACTGAGGACAGACAAGTCCAATGGATTGGATTCCCCTGTATCGTCTGGGGACTACGGCGTAGTGGCCTAGTACGTCCGTAGTCGATGAGTCGAGTGAATTATTACAGAGATAATAATTCACTGAGTTAGAAGGAGTTTTGACGGGTATGACTCACGGCCAGCTCGATATTGGGCCTAGAGGGTCACACACATATGGTAGGCATTGCGATGAGTAGAGGTTCGGATATGAGATATCCGACGGAGCCCTTGTCTTATTGGATACAGATCCAATAACCACTAGGGGAGGACCCATTAGGGTTTGATAGGGGACCTCTATAAATAGGAGGGATTCAGAGCCTCATAGGCTAGAGCCTTTGCTTGCCTTTCCTATTCTCCACTCCCTCTCCACCTCAGAGCAGGCCTGGAGTTTTGAGGAGCGTTGTCGCAACCCTGCTATGTGGATCACCGCTAGAGAGGAGGACGCTTGACCTCCTTCACCCTCTCCTAAGGATCTGCAAGGAAACAAGGATATACGATCTCCCTAGGTAACACAATCTACTCTATACGCAGTTTTAAGTTTCGCGGATTTTGCGCACCAATCTTCGCATGACGATGAACATCATTTTGGGAATCGGGGATTTTGTTTTCTTGTTCTTCCACTGCGCATGTGATGTCGCCCCCAAGATTTCCCAACAGTAAGTTGTTTAGGTTTTTAGCTTCTTGTATCGCAATTACTTTTGAATTCTAATTTTTAGAAAGAGAATGCAAAATCTTGTTTACAAGTTCAAAATCCGAAAAACTTCTACCAAGTGCTTTTAAACCATTGACGACATCCGTAAAATGGGTGTATATGTCAACAACGGTTTCACTTGGTTTCATTCGAAAGAGTTCAAAATCGTGCATTAAAAGATTGACCTTTGAAACCTTAACACTACTTGTGCCTTCGTGTGTGGTTTCAAGAAAGTGCCAAATATTGAAAATCGTTTTGCACAAAGAAACCCAATTAAACTTTGTTTTATCTAAGGCACAAAATAGAGCATTCATAGCTCTAGCATTTAAAGAAAAAATCTTCTTCTCTAAATCATTCCAATCTTTCATTGGAAGAGAAGACCTTTTAAAGCCGAATTCGACAGTATGCCATAAATTCAAATCCAAATAAATAAGAAAACTCTCATTCGAGTTTTTCAATCAGTGTAGTTCATCCTATTGAAAAAGGAAGGATGAATGAAAGAGTAACCCTCTTAAAAGCTGAAAAGAGCCATTTCTGATTGGGTGTTAAACCAAAGTAGAAAATCGTGGCTCTGATACCAATTGTTAGGATCGAAGCGGCACTAAGAGGGGGTGAATTAGTGCAGCGGATTAAAACTCGTAAGTTTTAAAATGATTTCATAAATGTGTAGAGATTTCGATTCGACAAAGAATGACTTAATAAAAGTAGCTCGAGTAAAGTAAGGAGGTGAAAACCAAAAGCTTCCTACTAAGTAAATAAAGGTTTCAGAAAGTTAAACACTCACACATTCAAGGAACACAACAATTTAAAGTGGTTCGGTCAAATGACCTACATCCACTTACGAAGCCTTCTTCGATGAGGCTCCCAACTTCCACTAGTAAATTACTTTGAAAGGAAAGGACCAAATACCCCTCTTACATCTTTTTTACAAGTGGTTCACACTCTTACAGATTTTTCAAAGAGAAAGAGGGAGGTGAACATTTAAGCTATTAAAAAAATAAGACTTTACTAAAGACTTTGCTAAGGCTTTTTCTTAATTTCTAACTTTTCAAAAGGTATCTTCTCTGCTAAGAATTGAGGGGTATTTATAAACCCCAAGAGGATTCAAATTTGGACTCCAAATTTTGAATTCCTTTAGGTTCCCGGAGCTGGCGGTGCCACCGCCCATCCTTACGGGTCACTAGTTGGGCTCCAAATTTGGCCCAAACCAGTTCATATTAGGGCCCAGTTAGCCTCTAACCAGGTTATAGGATTAACTCTTAATCCTAACACAAATTACATGCAAACTATGAAATTAAGACATAGTCCTAAGTAGGTTTTTAACCGTCAACGTCGAGTTTCCTTCCGGCGAACTTTCGGCGGACTTTCGATACACCCTCGGATTTCTTCTGGTGGACTCCCAATAGGCTCTCGGTCTTGTGGCGAGTTCAACAAGTCTCTAGCAAGTAGCCGAACCTTCTCGGTGATCTCCGCGAACCTCCAATTATCTTTCCGTCAGACTTCTGAAAACTTCGGCAAGTTCCCGATTCCTTCTCGGTTGGTTCCGGCAGCACTTCTGACGATTCTTCGAACTTTCGGCGAACTCTCGAACACCCATCGAACTTGACTCTGGTAGACTTGCTTTATGTCTTCAAGCTATCATAGTTAATCCTACACACTTAAAACAAAACTTCGATCAAAATAATTAATCCTAAACAATTAATCAAGTTGTCCGACATGTCATTGGTCCCTTGACGCTTCATCCGATTCTTCGTTACATCGTCCTCTCTTGTGGCCTATTACCCAATCGGCCAGTTGACTCTACAACTCTGATATCCTTAGCACAATCTCCGCTCTTCTTGGCCTGATGCCTAAATCCATGGCCTAAAGCCTTCTGTTGATACGTCGATTGATCCACCGACCCGACGTCCAATCTTCTGACATGTTCCTCCAGCACAATATGATTTTCCTGCTTTAATTGTCTCATCCTGAATAAAGTATCCTGTGTCACTCAAAATGTAAATTAAATCATAAACACATATTAAGTGGTTTCATCATCAAAATATGAGATTCAACAATTAAATCACGAATTTTGATGATGAAATCAATTGGTGAATGAATGATATAATCCATATGTTGAGATAAGTGATGCAGGACTAACTACGATCATGAGAAAGGCAAAATTATTAAAGAAGAATCAAAGTTAGGCTGGAGTCAATGATCGGGCATTGGGCTGAATGAATCGAGGGATACACCAAAGGATCAAATAATGCAATCAAAGCTCATTGGAGGTTCATCGAAAGCTTGCCGAAAGTTCACCGAAAGTTCACCGAAAGCTCGTCGAAGGTTTGTCGAGAGTTCGCCGAAAGATCATCGGAGGTTCGCTAGGAGTTTGCCAAAAGGTCGTCAAAAGATTGTGGGAGTTCGTCGGAAGTTCACCGAGAGTTCGGTTGAACCGTTGACATGCAAGACAACTTAGATTATAAGTAGAGTAACTATTTTAGCCTTAACTATCGTAGTTAGGACTTTATTTTGAGTTAGTTTTGGGAGAAATCTTACTAACTCAATTAGTGGCCAATTGGGCCTTTAACAAGGCTGAATTAGGCCGGTTAGATGACCCATTCAGCCACTTGGAGCCACGTTAAGCAGTGGCACCACCCAGACTGGGCGGTGGTACCACCCAGACTAAGCGGTGGTACCACTAGAGCCCGATCTTCGAGGCTCTATCAGGTGATGGTACCGCCCAGTGTTAGTTTGCAAGTGGTCAATAATGGCGATGGTACTGTTAGTACCCCAGAAACCTAAGATGAGACACTTTTTGGCTCCATTTCTGAAGCTATTGGAGCCTATAAATACCCTACTTTTTCCTACCTGAAAGTGCAATGAAAGTGTGAACAAAAATCTTGAGATTTTGGGATGTAAAATTGCTAATTGTCCTCCTCCTTGCTTTCTAGTTTTATGATCATTCAAGAAAGGTGTGAGGCTTATAAGGGTTGTCTCCTAAACCCGTGAAAAGGAGAAAGTACTGTAAGAGGGTGATTAGTCTTCGCCCATTAAAGGAAAACCGTTAGTAGACGCTGATGGCCTCAACGGAGGAGGAATCGGAAGTGGATATAGGTCACGATGACTGAACCACTATAAATTTAGTGTGTACTCTCTTTTTGCTCTTCATTAATGCTATTCTCTGTTTTTAATTGCTGATTACATTTGCTTCAAGTGAAACACACTTTCGATATCAATTCCAATATGTGTTTCCTCGAATCAAGCTTTTCAAAATCATTAAAGTTTTCTGAATCGATGAAATTTTTATTGTAAGCACTAATTCAACCCTCCTCTTAGTGCCGACTTGATCCTAAGACAAATATGATAAGCACTGCTAATATTCAATACTCATGTGTTATCATAAGAGTTTGATAAATAGAGACTGATCATGAATGTACCTGAAGCTTCTCCAAAATTCTGTGTCACGTGAGTTGAGACATAGGTGAGCCTCGAGGAACTCAACCAACTCAACATACGTCGGGAATTGGTCCCTACCTATAACGATGGAAGGCCACGTGGGTTAATCTAATTGTCTCACGTTTACTGACTTAATATTATCGAGAGAGGGGATTTTGATTCAATCTCCTAATATAACGTGTCACACACATTCATATTTAATATATATATTTATCATATGCATATATATATATATATATATATATATATATATATATATATATATATATATATATATATATATATATATATATATATCTAGTAGGTGTATAATCAATCACACATCATATGAGCAATCACACCAGATAATCATAGACCACATCCTAATGTGATAAAGCCCGAGCTAGTGAGCTTGATCACTCACATCAAGATCTATGTATGCAATGGTGCATCTCCATGCCCTGTGATCATCCATTTTGTCATCGTCGGTTTCGTCGATATCTTGATGCATCTTCATGCGTTGCGATCGTCCATCTTGGCCTCATGGGTTCCACTATCGCTTCTACGCTCCTATTGTGCCTTTTTATGTAATTATAACTTAATCATTAGTATGCAAGCCTGATAATAAACAAGAAATAAATCGAAGGCTCGTAGGCCACTATAATAGTAATAATCACATTATACATACACACATATCACATGATCCATGATCATCCGTCCAAATCATACATCACATGTATACATCACCATATAGGACTACTAGATAATAATAATTAATTAAATTATCTTAATTAATTATATGTAATATTTTGGGGACCCTACCATAGGGTGCCCCACATGGTAGGTTCCCCACATGGCAGGTAGTTCATTCTTAAGCAAGGAAATCTTATCATATAGAGACTCCTCGAAAACTAGGAATCCTAGGCCACTGGACTGCCTTGCGTGGCTAGGAAACCCTAGCCACCAAGGAGTCCCTTGCAGCTAGGAAACTATGGTTGTAGAGCTGCAAGTGCCCCATACGGCTAGAACTCCTGGCTGCTTGGGCAACCCCTGCGGCTACGAAACCCTGGCCGCCAGGGGTGCCTCTTGCAGCTAGGAAACCTAGCTATAGGGGATGCCATGCAACAGGTTGAGGGCAACCATGCTGCTCTCGTTCCTGCTGCTTTTGGCCAGGCCGAGAGCAGTAAATTGGAGCTCTCGGCCAAGGCTGCAAGCATCCTTTAGACAATCCAATGGGCAACAACGGTTGCTACCCTTTCTTCCCCTTTTGTGTCAATAAATTTGACATCAAAAGCCCTATCTAAAACACCTCTTAATAGTAAGAAAATGTGCAGCATAGATTTGAAAACTATAATAAAAAAATTGTAGCAATCGTACAAAATAATTTTAACGCGATTGAACACAACACATATAGTTTAAAAACCAATCTTTTGCATGAGCAACTTGGCTCTAATACTACAGTTGAAAAATATTGGGGTGACATCACATGCACAGTGGAATAATAGAAAATTAAAATCCTATAATTCTCGCATAAAAGAATGTTTCATCATCGTGCAAAAGACAGTGCACAAAAACCCACAAAACCGAAAAACTACACATAAGAGAATTACCTAGAGAGATCATATATCCCAGAAAACCTATAAATCTATGAGAGAGGATGAAGGAGGTTAACCATCCTCCTCTCTAGTATTAATCCATATTGGCAAGGGCTGCGAAGATGCTCCTCAAATCGCTACCCAAAACTCTTCCTCGCTCGCACCATGCAATCAAGAAGAGGCTACCCCTTCTTGTTGTCCACACACCCCAAATAGGGGCTGCAGTATGAGGAGGAGAGAGGAGAATAGGAGGAGGCAGCCAAAAAGAACCTCTAGCTTATAGGTCTTTTATTCTCTCCTATTTATAGAGGCCCCCTATCAAATTAATCATAATGGATCTTACCATATTGGGTACCGGATCTCCATCTAACTATCCAAGCTTCTTAGATTAGTGGGTGTCTACCTAATAATCTCTTATTGGCTCTTATTGGATATCATCCATAGGATCCAATAATTCAGGGGCTTATTGGATATCTAATAAAATAGGAGCTCCAACGAATATCTCATATTCGAATCTCTACTCGTCGCAATACATGTCATATGTATGTAAGTCTCTAGGCCCAATATCGAGCTGGCCGTGAGTCATATATGTCAATACACCTTTTAGCTCAATGAATTATTATCTCCATAATCATTCACTCGATTTATTGACTATAAACGTATTATGCCACTATGCCGCAATCCCCAAACGATATAGGGGAATCCAATCTTTTGGACCTATCTATCCTTAGTTACCATGTACTTATAGTCCCTCATCCATCTAATATCCCAGAGGTCATATACCAGGTATGGTGCTGTCAGGCCTATACAATTTCTATACGAGTCTCACTCTAAATGGATTCTCCCGGAGAACTCTTTCTCTCTTAATCTGAATGACCTTAGCCAAGGATTTGTTTGAGCAAGAATACATGGGATATTCCTCTCATGACACCGAGAGCGGATAATCCTCTATTGACACTCAATAACCCTTATAAGGTTGGCTTCCACTTGCGATGACTGGCTATGTTAAATCTGGAACCTCCAGACCTATAAGTCTGGTATCAAAGAGTAGAGTTCTCATATAGGATATCCTTGGTATCTCAAGTCTAAGGATTAGATACACCACTAGGACGATGGAATCGTTGTCTAACAATAAGGCATCATCGATTATCCAATTTTCCATGAGCGGATCAATCAGTGAACTCATTCTCTAATGAGCACTTACACTGTATCCCTAGTATCCACACATAAGTAGCTATGAGACCAACTACATCCATCATATGGATGGGTATACAGCACACCAGTCTGTCTTGTTATCTTGATGTCCCTCTCGAGTAACCTATAATCAGGATTATTTAGGATCTGTGTTTAAAGGCGAATCAATCTTATTATCATGATCTCATCATGATCTGATTCCCATTGCACAGATCCATAGATATCACAATATATTCATGCAACGAGCAATATAAAGTGATAAAATATCAAATAATAATAATAAGTAAAAAGATTGTGTGTTAAGTCATACGTGTCATCACTCATATGATTGGCTTGTAGAGCACTTATAATTAGCACAATGAAACGCAGAAAGAAAGTGCAAATTGGATTTATAGTGGTTCGATCATCGTGACCTACGTCCACTTCTGATTCCTTTTCTATCGAGGCCACTGGTGATTACTAACCATCTTCCTTCAATGGGCAAAGACCAACTACCCACTTACTACTCTTTCTCCATTTCACAGGTTTAGGAGACAACCTTTATAAGTCTCATACTACTCTTAGAATGATCCCAAATCTAAAGAAAGAGGAAGACACTTAGCACTTTTTAAAGACTTTTATAACTCAAAATCTCAAGAGTTTTGTTCACACTTTTTGTGCTCTTTCATGCAGGAAAGAGTGAGGTATTTATAGACCTCAATAGCTTCAAAAATGGAGCCAACATGTGTCTGATCTCGGGTTTCTAGGGTACTGGCGATACCACTTCCAGTACTAGTTGATACCACCACCTATAGACTAACACTGGGCGGTACCACCACCCAGTCTAGGCAATACCACCACCCAGTCTGGGTGGTACTACCGCCTGACAGAGTCTCGGAGATTAGGCTCTGGTGGTACCACCCCTTGACAGGTCGGTACCACCGGCTGACAGAATTAATTGAATGGGCCACTACTTGATGTAGCTTCGGGTCATTGAATGGGCCATCCATCCGGCCTAATTTAGCCCTGATTTGGGCCTAATTGGCCCCTATTTATGTTAGTAGGATTTTTCTCAAAACTAACTCAAATTAAAACCCTAACTATGATAACTAAGGCTAAACAATTATAATGCAAGCAATCATAGTTGTCCGATACATCAATTATTCATCCGAAGTCCCGATGAAACTTCCGGTCCACTCCTAGTGATCTTCCGGCACGATGTTCAATGTCCGATCCACTCCCTCGTAAGATCAACATTCGATTCTTCTTTTATTCTTCTTTAATTGATCCTAACAATTGGTATTAGAGTCATGTTTTTTCTCGTTTGGTTTAACGCCCAAGAGAAATAGCTCTTTTCGACTTTCAAGAGGGTTACTCTATCATTCGTCCTCCTATATTCAATGAGACAGACTACACTTATTGGAAAACTCGGATAAGAGTTTTCTTACTTTCGTTGAATCTCAATTTATAAAATATTGTTGAAAATGGATTTCAAAAGTCTTCCCTTCTAATGAACGATTGGAATGATTTGGACAAGAAGACTTTCTCTTTGAACACCAAAGCTATGAATGCTTTGTTTTGTGCTTTGGATAACAATGAATTCAATCGAGTTTCTATTTGTGAAATAGCTTATGAGATTTGGCATACACTTGAAATCACACACGAAGGCACTAGTAGAGTTAAAGATTCAAAAATTAACCTTTTGATGCATGATTTTGAATTATTTCGAATGAATCCAAGTGAAACTATCATTGATATATACACATATTTTACGGATATCATCAATAGTTTGAAAGTACTTAGTAAATATTTTTCTAATTTTGAACTTATTAACAAAATACTAAGATCCCTTCCTAAAAATTGGGATCCTAAAGTAATAGCTCGTCAAGAATCAAAGAACTTGAATAATTTTTTGATTGAAGAACTTATCGAGTCTTTAATGACCTATGAAATGTATTGTATGGCACAAAATGAACATAAGAATAATTTTCAAAGGATTTAGCACTTCGAACAATAGAATACCACTTGAGTTATAAGTCAAGTGATGATGATGACTTTAAACTTCTCACTATAAAATTTAAAATGTTTATAAAATAATAATTAAAAAGAAAAAGAAAAAGCTACGAAAGTAGAAGAAGGCACTCAAGGCGATTGTGGAGGATGAAATGAGTGCATCTGAAGATGAGGTTGCGAACCACACTTTAGTAGCTTTCGATAACGAGGTAAGTGACTCAACCAAAACTCCTTTACCTTATTTTGAAATTACTTGATGCTTTTCATGAGTTATTTTTAAATTAGTTAGTTAAAAAATTATTACAAAAACTATTATCTTGTTTTTTTTTCTAGTGATTTTAAAAATATGTATATATATAAATAAAAATTTGAAGATGAAAATTGCATGTTAGCTCCTAGCACTAAGCATGAAAAATTAGAAAGAAAAATGCATTATTATAACAAACAAAATGATGTTGATTGAAAATGTCGTGCGTTCAATAAAATCAAGCTGGATGTTTTAATGATGTAATAATGTAATGATGAAATTAAAATGTTAAAAGGTTTGGTATCATGCTTGATGATTTCATATTATGCGTAAGAATTTGAAGTAATGATGATTTAAAATCTTATGTTTTGGAATTAGGTGTTACACTTTTAATCTTAATGATTTTTGTGATAAATCTTATTTTTCAGTTTTAATGATGATGATTTTATGATTTATGGTTTATTGATCTTTGTCATGATAAAATTTACTTTTTCAATTTTAAATGATGATGTATGTTTTGATTCGGTATAAAAAACAAGGACTTGCTTATATGAAATCAATCACATGAATTGAAACAACTGAAAAGGGAATGCATTTTGATAATTTTTCTCTATCTTATTGATTTTTTAATAAGAAATTGATAAATCTATTTATGTCAGTTTGAATCTCTTAAAAGTGATTTTGTTGTTGATTTTGATTTTCTTTTCATATGATTCATTTTAATAATGAGATGATATATCCAATCGAATTATTTATCAATGTTTGTGACTCGAGATGTATTTTATATGAAACATTTTTTTGATTCACGTATGATTTACTTGCCTAAGAGAAGATTTATCCAAAGGAATCTTGATTCTTGAGATTAATAATTTGAGATTTATTTGAATCAAGATATCTTATTTGATCTCTTATGATTCTATTCGTTATTTACTAAAAAGGAGATTTGTCAATATGAATCATTTGATCTTTCTTGATCTTTCATACTAATATCTTTCATATCATGATTTTTATATAACTCCTTTGTAATTATGATTTGTATATCTCATTATATAATTGAATCATTAATGAAAAAAGGAGATTAATGAATCTATTTATGTCTTTTTTATTAATCTCTTGAAAATTATTTTGATGATTTGACGATTTGAATTTGAATGAGTCTTATCTAATCTTGAATTCTAGGAATTATAACTTGAAACTTTTTGATATATGAATCATGACCTTGATAACTTGGGAATTCTTATGCATGAATCGAGATTATTTATTATTTGTTCTCCTACAATTCTTTTGTTGTTTACTAAAGGGAATATTTTTCTCGGAATTCATGATTTAAAATTTCTTTTGAAGAGTGGTCTCCTAAGATTTCCTTTTGATTATTTAAAAGGAGATTTGTCAAAATGAATCATGTCTTTTGGTATACACATGATCCTTGATATTATCTTTCATGACATGATGTGTAATTCCTTTGTATTTGTGGTTGTAAACCTTATGTTATAAGTAGAGCATTGATGTAAAAAAATTGTACCGTATTCATCCACTCTTCTTCTTCCTTGTTTACAATGACAAAGGGGAGAAAGAAAATTGCTAGCATATCAAGAAAACCAAAATTGCTAGTTTGAATGTTAAATTTAGGTAAATTGTTAAATCTCCCAGATGCATAAAGTATCCTAATACATTTTTTAGATTATGATCTTGATTTCTTAATTTTTATGACTTGAGTCTTCTTATTTAATCAAGATTGTTTCCTATCATTCTTTCTATTTACAAAAAAAAAATTATCAAAAATGATATATGATCTTTTGACATTCATGACTTGATCTTTTTTTGAAATATTGATGTAAATTCATCTTTGTTATTTATCTTTGTCATGATGTGAAAATTGATGTAAAGGGAAAAGAATTACAAACTTGTATTCTTCCCTTCTTTTTGAAAATGACAAAGAGGGAGAAAAACTTGCTAACTTGCTAATCTCAAAAGAGAAACAAGAATTACTAGCTTGCACATTTCAAGTAGAAGCAAATTTGCTAGGTTGCACTTCTCAAAAGAGAAGAAAGAACTTGCTATCTTGAACATTACCAAGAATTGCTAGCTTGCAATCTCAAGAGAAGCAAAAATGCTATCTTATCTATCTCAAGAAGCAAAACTTGCAAACTTGCATATATAAAAAAAGAAGCTAAATTTGCAAACTTGCATAATTTAAAATTATTGCTAGATTGTATGTTATAAAATTTGCTAAATTGCTAAGCTTTCATATCTCTAAAACTTGATAGTTGCACTTCTCCTTTTTATTGATGATAAAGGAGGAGAAATTATAATGACAATCATGTATGGAATAATGTATTGAAATTTTGATTATACATGATTTTATGATGATATTTTCTTATATTTTTGAATTCAAGAGTTCTATCAATATGACATATTAATAGGGGGAGTTAATGTTAACTCCGTCATCAATTGATTATCATCATCAAAAAGGGGGAGATTATTGAATTTCAGATTTTGATGATGAAACCAATTGATAATGTTATGATCTGATCTGCATTTTGAATGACGTAGGATGCTTCAACCAGGGAGAGATAATTAAAGTAGGAAGAATCATATTGGGCCAGAGTGGAATATGTCAGAAGATTGGGCGTCGAGACGGAGGATCGGTTGATGTATCAGTAGAAGGCTTTGGGCCATGGGTTTAGGCATCATTCCAAGAAGTGCAAAAATTATGCCAAGAAAATTGGAGTTACGGAGGTCAACTAACTGATTGGGCAATAGGCCGCAAGAGAGGACGATGCGCCAAAGAATCGAACGAAGCATCGATGAACCAATGACATGCTGGGCAACATTTGATTTAGCTTTATAATAATTATCTAAATCGAAGTAGGTTTTAGGTGTAATTGAGTTGAAATTAGGCCAACTCAATTAGGGGCCAATTAGGCCCAAGTTTGGATTATGTTGGGCCAAGTGAAAGGCCCAAATAGTGACCCAACAAGTGGAACCATCGGTGGCATAATCTCCGAGAGTATGTCAGGCGGTAGTACTGTCAGACTGGGCGATGGTACCACCCAGTGTCAAGCGGTGGTACCATCCAGACACAGTCTCCGAGACTTGGTAGTGGTACTATTGTACTAGGTGATGGTACCACCTAGTGTCAATGCTATGGGCGGTGGTACCGCCCAACAATAGCAATGGTACCGCCAATACTCGAAAGACCCGAGATGAGACTAGTTTTGGCTCCAAGTTTAAATCCATTTGGAGCCTATAAATACCCCTCTCATCCCTGGATAACATATACAAGCACAAAGAACTTAAAAGTGGGAAAACGCTATAGCAATCACTTGAGAAATCCCCTCCTCTAGTTCTAAAGTTTAGAATTATGTTTAGAGAAAAGTGAGTACTTGTAAAATATTGTATCCTAAATATGTGAAAATGAGAAGAAGGGTGTAGAAGGATAGTTGATCTTTCCCCGTTGAAAGAAGATCGTTAGTGAATGTTGGTGGCCTCGACAGAAGAGGAATCGGGAGTGGATGTAGGTCACGACGACCGAACCACTATAAAACTCGGTTTGTATTTCTATTTGTGCAATTTACCTTTATTACAAACTGTCTTACTTACTTTACTTTCTCATTACACTCTTCTGTATACTTTTAAGTCAAGCACATTTCTGAAACGATTTTATCGAATGAGATTTCCAACTTGACATGATTTTTATATGCTGCACTTTTCTTGATACATGAATTAGATCATCAATTCATCAATTGTTTTCATCATCAAAATTCAAGATTCAATAATAACATGATTGTAATCGTAAATACCACTATAACTTGTATTCTGATATCTATACTTAAATTATACTTGTGTTTGTGAATCATTATCTATATTTATGCTTACATATCAATGGTTAATGGTGGTCTTTACACTGTAATGATTTCTGGTTTGACATGTGACATTAGTTATACTTATATTTTTATTTAAAAAAATATATTTATATATATTTTTATGTAAAAAATATTGTAAGCATTTTATGTGATTTGAAATGCATACGAAGCTGAAGGTTTTTAATAAACTGCATTGAATGCATAAAGAATTGATATGTTTTAAGTAAGATACCTATTTATTATAAGGTTTATTAGTATATGAGTCAGATTGCTTACTGAGCTATGATCTGTCTATAAGTTTTGGATACTATTATATATTTAAATTATTTTATGTATATATTATTTGAATTTAAATATCATGAACTTTTAAGGAGCAATTGAATTTATTGAAATATTGATTGGAATTGAAATATTTAATAAATATAATGTGAAAGTAAGTAGTTCAGGTCTTGTTTTGTATAGGAAAAATATAGGATCGCGGCATTGTATTATCCCCAACTTTTTACACAATATCTAATTTAATATTTTTTAAGCAAATGTTTGATAAGTAAGTTTAATCACACATCAAAGCGAGGGTGACTATACAACTAAGTAGAGTTAGATGAATGTATTAACTTGAATCTAATCATTAATTTTATATTATGATTCAAACTCATCAAGTTAATAGATAAATATTTTATAGGCTCGAATTCCTTTAGATGTCACCATTAGACTAATCTTGATGATGGATCAGTGTACTTAATCCTGTTTATAATATTTTCTCTTGTGTGAAAGAACCTACTATCTTGATGAATTAAATGAATCTCATATTCGATTCTTCTTCTATGTTTGAATATAATTTCAACTAGTTATAATCTTTTTCTTGTGCGAAAATGGCCTACTTTCTTGATGAATCTAAATGAAGCTCGACTGTCTGAGTGCTGCTCTTCCATTATTTCAATTAATTCCCAAATTAGGAGCGGTTTTATTCTTCATTCCACATTATTTGATGCATTCTTTTTGGTGATGAGCTTCTGCCGTTACCTCATTGTTCCATCCTCTTCTTTAGTATGTGTGACAGCTTGGCATTAACGTAGCCCAAAGATTGACGACATACCAAATGTTATAAAGAGACCTTTCATTAGCATCTTGCAAGCCTCGAAGCTTTCGGCTATTATAATGTGTCACAGTTGAGAGCACATGAAGAAGAAGATAGCACTCTTTATAATTGCACTTTTGTTTTAGCGTTAAGTGAAGAGACTTTTCTCCATGGTCAACCTACACGGAATTACCTGTTCCAATGTTATTTAAGATTTAGAATTGGCTTCTCAGGTTTCAAAGGACGCCTTCGATAATAGACGTACTGACAACAATCAAATCTCTCGTGATAACAATCGTAACAACAGTTAGATCAACCTCTTCTGTAGTTCATCGCTGTAGCCTCCTCTGTAGTTCATCGCTGTAGTTCATCGCTGCAGCCTCCTCGCTGCAATTCATCACTGTAGTTCATCGCTACAGCCTCCTCTACAGTGCATTGATCTGCTTTTCTTCTCCTCCCTCCCTCCTATATCTTTACATCTTCTGTAAAGATCACTTAAACCACCACAAAATATTTGGGATGTCTTCAGTTTCCTCTTCCGATATTTCTGTCCCTATTTCTGCAGGAACTTTGAGCACTTCTCAAAGTCTTATCACCATCAATGCTGTAACACTCATTCCCTTCAAATTATCCAAAGGTGGCAACTATGCATCTTGGCGGGCATAACTTATCTTAGGTTACGTTGATGGCTCTCTCCAGCATCCACTTGAAATGGTCAACATCCCAAGCGAACCCAATCCAGTGCCAAATCCAACCCACAAACTATGGTTACGCCAGGATCGTCTCATCCTTCAAACTATTCAAGCCTTGGTTGCTGGATCCCTTGCCCCACTCATTTCTTCATGTGACACTACTGTTGAAGCTTGGTGCAAGTTGGAAACCACCCTAGCCAATCGTTCTCGCACTCGCATGCTTAGTCTCCTGTCCAATCTCATGACGATAAAACAAGAGGGAAGTACTGTTGCTGATTATCTACATAACATAAGGATTATCATTGATAACTTGGCCTTGATAGGTCATTCCCTCAGTGATGAAGAAGTTATTGTCCATATCCTCAACGGCCTAGGAGACGAGTACAAGGAATTGGCAACAGCAATACGTGCACGTGATTCATCGGTATCATTTGAAGAACTCTATGATAAGTTGACTGACTATGATATATATCTTAAGCGTGAGGACAAGTTGCTGGGACCATCCATCACAGCTCAAGTCAATCAAAAATCTAAAAAGAAGAGCAACCGGTACAATAAATCTATCAACAAAGGTTTGGCCAGCATGCCTGCACTTGTGGGCTCCAAACAAACCTCCCCTCCTCAACATTTCAATTACAACCATCAAGGCGGCTACTTCAATAATCCACAACCCTAGCATCCTGATCACACAAATCAACAAAGAGTTGTCTGCCAATTATGTGACAAAGTTAGCCACTCTGCAAAAGTCTGTAGAACTCGACCCAGACTTCCTCCTTCATCGTATTGGCCTCGTGCAAATCTTACAACTACTCTGACTACTGATCATCAAAATTGGATTGTGGATTCTGGCGCATCTCATCACATCACCTCTGATTTACAAAACTTGCCTATCCACAATGACTATGGCGAAAACAAAGATATCATCATCGGTGACGGTAACGGACTCCCCATTACTCACACTGATTCTACAATGCTTAATTTAAATAGCACTTCATTTACGCTAGATGATGTTTTATGTGCACCCCACATCAAACGAAACCTCATTTCTATTTCTCAATTCTGCAAATAGAATCATACTTCAATTGAATTCTTTCCTAACTCCTTTCTTGTCAAGGATTTAAGCATGAGGGCACCCTTGGTCCGAGGCCAGAGTAAAGACAACATTTACGAGTGGTCGTCAGTTCCACAAATCACCCAATCCACTGCCTACTCTTCGGTCGCAGCTCCAACTGATGTGTGGCATCGTCGTCTTGGTCATCTCTCAACTTTTATTTAGCAAAAATTACTTTCCGTTATTCTCTTCCTATGCTTACAACCAATAACATCATAACTCATTGTGATGCTTGTTTAAGTAATAAGAGTCATAGACTTCCTTTTGAAAAATCCTTCATATCTTGCTCTAAACCCCTTGAGGTTATTTACACTGATGTTTGGGGCCCCGCTCCAATCACTTCCTTTGACAAATTCAGATTTTATGTTATTTTCATAGACTATTTCACCAAGTACATATGGTTATACTCTCTTCACCATAAATCTGAAGTTTCCACAGTCTTTACCAACTTTCGAAGATTGGTCGAGAACTTTTTTTAGTCTAAAATTAAAACTGTTTACTTCGATGGTGGCGATGAATATCAAGCCCTCGCATCCTGCCTATCTGCTTGTGGTATACAATACTTCAAATCACCTCCACATACTCCTCAACTCGTCGGTTCTGCTGAATGCAAACATCGACATATAGTTGAAACTGGTCTCACACTTCTACACCAAGCCTCTATGCCACCAACTTTTTGGACTACAGCATTTCAAGCTGCCGTCTACCTCATTAATCATATGCTTACTCCTGTCCTTGAGTACGAGTCACCATTTGAAAAATTATTTCACAAATCCCCAAACCTTTAAAAACTCAAAGTGTTTGGATGTTTATGTTATACATGGCTCTGTCCCTATGCCTCACATAAGTTAATATCAAAATCTAAACCTTGTATTTTCATTGGATACTCCCTTGACATAATGCTTTTCGATGCTATGAACCCCAATCTCGAAAAGTCTTTACGTATCGTCATGTTATTTTTATAGAGACTACCTTTCCATTTCATAACCTTAAGTCTCTTACTGTGCGACCTACTCCATCACATATACATCACTGGAGTACGCCATAAATCCCATCAACCGAGTCTCCCATAATATCATCCAGTCCTTCTCCTCCTCAGGATCCACATTCTCTCCTCCCAATGCAACAGATCCTCACACCCTTTATTGTGCCTCTTCCTTCTTCACACAGTTCCCCTACGACTGACGGTATTCCCTCGGAATCACATTCACTACCTTTATCCTCTTTTGGGACTAATGACATTGAAGTCTCTCAACCTACCCTAATTTGTGCCCCTCCACCACCCATACCTACAACACCCTTTATAGCCCCTGGACATCCAATGACAACACGCTCCAAAAGTGGTGTCTTTAAACCGCGACAAATCCTTGACCTACATACCATCACAACATCCTCGTCAAAGACCACTGAACCTACCACAATTACTCAAGCCCAAAAATCTCCATACTAGCGTAAAGCCATGTGTGAAGAATATAATACACTCCTCCATAATTCTACATGGACCCTTGTACCCTCTCATCTCACACAAAATATCATCGGGTGTAAGTGGGCCTTTCGAATTAAGCGGAACCCAGATAGATCCGTAGCCAGATATAAAACGCATCTAGTGGCCAAAGGGTTTCATCAACGACCTGGTGTTGACTTTACAGAGATATTCAGCCCTGTTGTTAAACCCACAACAATTCGACTTATTCTGAGTTTGGTCATCTCAAAAGGCTGGTATTTACGTCAACTCGACGTTAACAATGCCTTTCTACAAGGGACCCTAACTGACGAAGTCTTCATGCAGCAACCTCCTGACTTCATCCACCCTTAATATCCAAAGCATGTTTGTAAACTATAAAAAGCTATTTATGGACTTTGTTAGGCTCCAAGAGCTTGGTACACCGAACTTGGCTCGTTTTTGGCATCAATTGGCTTCATCAACTCTAAGTCTGATACTTCCTTATTTCTTCATCACTAAAGTGGCAATATATTATATCTTCTGGTATATGTGGATGATATTATTGTCACAGGCAATAATCCTATGGAAATCAAGGAATTCCTCAAGCATTTAGCAGATCGATTCTCCCTTAAAGATCTTGGAACCTTGAGCTATTTTTTTGGAGTGGAAGCAATACACACATCTTCCGGGCTCTTCCTATCACAACGAAAGTATATTCAAGATCTATTATCTAAAATGAACATGCAAGATACGAAGGCAGTTACAACACCTCTATCTACTAGCGAGTCGCTCAAACTATGTGATGGAAGCCCTACTATAAACTCAACTCAATACCATCAAGTCCTTAGCTCCTTATAGTATTTATCTCTTACCCATCCGGATATCTCATTTGTGGTCAATAAATTATCTCAATTCATGCATCGACCATCTACTATGCATTGGTATGCAGTCAAACGAATATTGTGATATCTTTACGGGACTATCAATCATGGCCTTTTTTTTGTAAACACTCTCCCCTTCATTTCCATGCCTTTGCTGATACTGATTAGGTAGGGAATTTTGATGACAGAATATCCACATCGGGGTATATTCTCTTCCTTGGACCTAATCCAATCAATTAGAGTTCCAAGAAGCAAAAGACAGTTGCACGTTCTACAACTGAAGCTGAATACTGTGTCATTACCACCGCAGTTGCAGAACTCAATTGGGTCATAAATCTTCTCAAGGAACTTAGCATCAACAATATATTGTGACAATGTCGGAACCACTTATCTGTGCGACAACAGTCAGATCTCTCATGATAACAACCTCAACAATAGCCAAGATCTCCCTAACTACATGATAAGATATCATAAATCTATTAAGGAAAATCTTCTATTGAGGAAAATTCTCCCTTCTAAACATGTATAAATATGGAGTATTGTGTATTATTTTGATCAATATAATCTTCTTCTTTTTATTTCATTTCTATCACGTACGACTCCATTGACTCAGCTATCACATACTAAATCTTCGACTTCAAAGATATTTCAGATAAACAATTTGGAAGAGATAATTTATTTGTGATAAACATATTTATGACAAAGGATTTATCTGTCTATAACCTTTATTTGATAAATATTTATAAGATGATTTTCATCTCTCTTAGGAGGTTTAAGTTTTTGGGAATATATATATGATCATCCAATTCAATTTTTAAGAATTAAGAAGGTATCAGATTAGATTATGAGTTTGAGTTATGTATCTATCCATTTTCATGGTGTTTAATTAAAAAAATATTCGTATGAGACCTAATTTTCATTTTGGACCTACACCATATGCTTGGGTTTTGTTGAGATCCTAAAGCAAATATTGAGTTCTTTCTTAAGTTTGTAGGGCTTGTGGTCACCCAATTCAATTTTTAAAATTTATTATATAATCTATAGCTTTATTAGTATAACATTTCAACTAAATCTAAACTATTTAAGAAATAAGAAATTAGGACCTAATTCTACCGACGTCACTTTGGACAATCAATTTATTTGACTAGAATATGATGACATTGGCCTCATCATGCCTCAAAAATATATCCAAGTCATTAAAAGATGCTTAATGTCATCACTAAAATCTTTTCTGTTTAAATCATGGAAGCAGTCTTTGTTTTCATCTTTCTTTTTTTTGTTTGGGTTGGTAAGTCGTTTTGAAATTCTTAGCTAAAAGTAGGCTCTACGGAGAATAAGTTAATTAAAGGACAAGAAATTTAAGTTTAAAAGGACTTTGGTTAGAAGAAAAAAAAAATCCTTAAAAATTAAGGATTGGTCACTCAATAAATTAAGGACATTGTCTTAGAGTTTTCTCTAGAAAATCTAGAGAGGTTGAAGAAACAATGAAAATCTTTCAAAGTTTACGCAAGTTGATCAGATGGCAATAGTTTGAGAAAACTATTTGTTGTATTTTAGACTTAGGTTTATGTGAAGAATTTAGATTTATTTTTTCTCCTTGGATGTAAACAATGGTTTGGTGCCAGAATATGTAAATCTTTGTATCACAGCCTTCTTTCCTCACTCTTGGAAAGATTCAGATGGCAAAAACTTAAAGATAGTATACGATAGATTCTTAAGCAGATTATAACATTTATATGTTGTCTTTACTCTTGTTGAACCTCATTCTGCCTGTAAGTTTCAGAACTTTTGGAAAGCCAGCAAAGGCTTTCCCAAAAGAACGTTGCAGGCACACAGCAAAGAAGAAGTGTGCTTCCTGGCTTCATAGAGAAACTCGACGTGGTCCCATGCAGAAACTGAGCCGCATTTGTGTTCATCTGCACGCCTTCCTCGTCGCGCATAATCCACGTTACAGAAGGAACAGATCGTTCTCTTTAATCCATGTCATATAAATGCTGAGAGGGACAAGTCGCAGGTTCCACCTCCATCGTGTGTCTCTCTCTCTCTCATATATGCATGCCAATTCTGGCTAGGGATATTGGAGGATTGTATGATCCTAGTGGATGTGCGTGATGGAGTAAGCAGGATGGAAGGAACGAAAGAGATATCACATGCCAAGGTAGGGGAGATCGAGAGGTCGTTCTCGATGGCTGTAGGAGGCGGAGGAGGTGGTGGTGTGATTTGCTGTGTGTGTGTGTGTGTTTGTGTTTGTGTGTGTGTGTGTGTGTGTGTGTGTGAGAGAGAGAGAGAGAGAGAGAGAGAGGATGTGTAGGCATCAGGGATTCCTCGCTAAAACATTATAAGATCGCATAGTACTCCAGTGATATTTCTTATGATGGAGGGTTGGGGCATGCATGGGATAGAAACAGATGCTGTCGAGGACGTACCCTCTCTAGGGTTTAGCATCTGGACCACCCATCGAGACGAGGAGGACAAGCTCATCATTACCCACCATTTGCCCTGTCCACATTCAACCTCAGCATCAGAGATCGAGAACACAACTTTCTCCTCGCTCCTTAATCACAATAACCACGTGATTTGGTATTAAAACGTTTACATGAATCAACAGGACGTTTAGTTTCTAGTTGGTGAGGCATTACGTTACGTTGATTTATTATTCACCATCAAGAAGCTTAAGCATTATAGCAGATCCTACGTATGTATAGCAAGCAAATTCCACGGGCACTGCTATTATGTGAACTTCATGGCTGAAGCAGAATATAGAATGTACAAAGACAGGAAATTTTGCTGCGCATTCAATGGCTTCTTTCTTCCTCTTTACAGTTTATAAATGAAAAACATGTGGTTACTTCAAGTCTTACCAGAGATTAAACAACATGAGTGTTGTAAATCCAATTACCATCAATCTCAGTTAAAAATGTACTTATGAGAAACCAACACTTACACTGTGAAAGAATGAACACTTAACTAGGAAAGAATGAACTTTCTAAAGCTAATGTTGGATGCAGTTTCTCCTCTAATCAACTGAAATATTTACCCAAGGATAATGAGATCAGGGAGTGACGTCTACTTGACTGTGGGTGGGATCACAGCCTTAAATCATCCTAAAAAAAAAGGCTATAAGACACAATCCAATCAGTTTAAATCTGCATAGTCCAGGAAGGAATCATCCATCATACCAATGGAAATTACACACACAGCTTGAGGGAGAATGATGTTCTATTATTGCAGAAACCGACCAACTTCATTGTGGGGCTTTCGGTTGATGAGGTACCCAATCTCAATTTTAGGGTTGATGAATTGAAGCCTGATGGGCACAACCTAGAATGTTGGGAACACAAGATGCCCATCTCTGGATGCATCGACACACATGAACTATATCGCTACTTGAAACACTTAGTAGCATGGCTCTCGTAAAGTGCAAATATGATTCAAGTCTGCTTCAAGTGTTTGAATGGTTTTCAGGACCTTCCATAGATAAGGTGCCAGTGATCTACAAAACCTTGACCTAATTTGGAGCAAAACCAAAGCTGTGTCAATATTGCTGTCGTATGTCATACAAAATCAAAATAATGTAACTATTCACGGTCAGTTTAGTCTGGAAACATGTACTCTCACAATGTCTACGATCATCAAAAAAATATATATATATTGTTTATCCTAGAGTTAAAAGAGTATCCCATGGAGTTGACACCTTGTTTACAGGAGAACATTTTACATTAGCATGCATGTAAAATGATCTTGAGCAAACGTCAAGATGAAGACTCTTCGAGAGAGACAAATCAAAGAGACCTCATTGTAGCTTCTTCGTTTCCCATTAGGTTACCAAATGAAGCAAACGTTTCCGACTCCTAATCTGTATGAAGGTTTTGTTGATTTGAACTGGAAATTTGGACCAATATCTGTAGTGTAGAACACCTTAAATACATGGTCCAAAAATCTCTCTTATTGTACCTATCCTCCTATAGATATATACTGTCATTATGTCATATATATCTTGCCTTTAGTGTGGATCTATGACAATTAGATAACCTTTTGACATGCATCGGTGTCATTCTATCTTAGAGTCTGATTTTATATATATATACTCATTTAAAACAACAGTGGATAATTTTAATCAATGTAACAACAACTTGTCCTGAAAAAAAAAAAGAGTGTAATATAACGGAGACTAGTTAATTCTACTCCGATTAAGTGTTGGAAGAAATTGAAGGCATGAACAGAAAGAACATCGTTCAAATATAGAAGAATATTGTTGCAGTCCCCAAGTCTTTGAACCGGTAAAAGAAGTTGAAAGTACGAGCAAACAAAGAAACCAACTTAGCTTTGCTGCCAGTGATAACATTTGTGATGTTACAACTGGCGGAGGAATGAATGAGACGAAACAACTTGTGATCTAACTGGCGAATTAATTGAAGCACTGGCTGCTTGTGCAGGTTTAAAAGAGTTATCGTTCCGCGGCAGTGCACATAAACTCCTGAAACTAGCTAGTTGTATGTTAAGACTCCATATCCAATTTACAGTAACATAAATTTAAGTTAAAACGAAAAGGAAAAAAAGTAACTGCTTAAAAGTACAAGTTCTGTATGAGAAAGAGAGAATCCAAAGGCTTCATCTTCAAAAAATTAAATAACACATAAGATATTAAGTACTAAGAATGAGTTCCATTTTCAGAGTAGGGTTCTCGAGTGACACACACGAAGGAAGATCAAATTGATTCCCGAACACATAGTACATACGTGAGAAAGCTAATTCAACCATTAAGAGTCCATACAACTTGATATGTTGTTAGCACAGATGGTACCAGCCAACAGCCTCTTTCGAAAGCTTGCTTATATTATTACTTGTAGTTCACTAACAAGTAATAATATATAGATTTTGTTGAAGACGCATAAACAATTTGTGTGAACATGTAGATTTTGTTGAAGACGCATAAACAATTTCTGGCTTTCGTTTCCTCTTTTTTTTTTCTCTCTCTCTCTCTCCAAATAAAAAGTGAAAATAATTGAAAGCGATACGTATGCTCCTGACATAAGATGTCCATAATGCATGGTTGATAGAACACAAAGACGGAATCAGAATGAATTAGAGAAGATAAACCGAAGGAGAAGGATTTAGATTAACCTTTTAAAGCTCCAATGTCTGTCCTCCATTCCAACGCAACGCATGTCGACTACTTTAGAAATAACCCGACATAAAGAATAAGAGAATTTGGAAGAACAAGAAATTGTTTGAGCAAATTTCCCATGGTTCTACATTTTGAAAAGTTTGTTTTAGATGAAGCCAATATGTCAATTAAAATACGTACACTTGGAAGCAAAGATTATATAGAAGAAGAAATACACGAAAAAGAAATATTACTGCAGATACATCCCTCCATATCCTTCCATTTCTCAGGTAGAAGTGCATATTTCAAGAAAAGAATCTTGTAAACCTTCCTCGCACCAAGTTCAGCATCCATTCAGTTCCTCAGGAGGATGATGGTGGTGTTGTCGTCTCTTGATCTCTTGTTGCTTCTCACAAGCCAAGATCCAAAGGTAAGTGTAGATCCTTGTTGGTTGATGACGAAGCTTCCGAGAACTCCATGCTCCCGTGAGGAAGCGGGTGGAAGGGGAGCGTTGAAGCTGGCTGAAGCTGTGCTGCGCTTGGAGATCGAGCACTAGGGACTAAATGCTCGTCGGCTTTGGACTCCGGGCAGTCGAGGTTCACACCGAACAGCCTAACGCGCTTGGCTTCAGCCTGGTTGCGAACGAGTGGTGGTGAACTGAGAACCATGGGCGGGCCGCTGCCGCTGTCACGTTGCGCTGCAATCTGCGGTGGCCTCGCCATCGAAGATCTAAAGAAAAGAAGCTGACCTCCACCGGTACTGCCCCAGTTCATGCCGTTGTACCCGAAACCAGGGCGGTGGTGGTCGTGTCCTGCCCTCGGAGGGATGAAGAACTGGCCGCCCCATGGTCCTAATGGACGCGCCAAGGATACTCCGGTGAGCGGATTTAACGGTAGCATGGGTATGTCACGGTTCACTGGCCGCGGCTTCCAGTCTATGTAGTGCTGATCTCTTGTAGACTCGCCGACACCGCGGCCGAAGGAGACGATATCCCCGGCGTCGAGCCTCTTCTCCTTGACAAATCGGCTCCAGCCCTTGGTCATGACGTAGCTCTGGCTACTGTTCCAGTAGGAGTAGCGGAAGCGCCACGACTTCCCCGTCCGGTCCTCGAAGCTCAACAACAGCCCTTTCTCTTGCGCTGCCGGGTCAAGCGGGAAGTACCTCTCGGCATGCTGCTTTGGGATCACCAGCCGGTTCAGCTTCCCGACATCGCTCGGCGTGACCACCTTGTCGAACATGTGCTCCTTCTCCGTGAAGAAATCGCTTTCTCTGCGGCCATCTCCGGCGGCGCCTCCATCACATGGACGAACATGCCATCTGAAGGCAGTGGATGTGGATGGTGACGAGGAGGAAGAAGATAGAGCAAAGATGGAAGGATGCGTGAAGGCGTCCTTCTGCTTTTCCTCTCCTATAATGTACAATCCATCCCTTCTTCCACTTGTGAACTCCATCTGATATGTATCAGAAAACAAAACTGCGACTAGTAACTACACTAACAAGTATTAATCGACCACGTACAATTCATCGTTTCTTTTCTGTTCCTCGACTTACATCTATCATGAAGGAGAAAGAATCAAAGGGATGGGGGTCGGTACCTTCAGCTTTGACTAAAGACAAGTGGTGCAGAGGTTGGTCAGGTTTTCATTGACCCCCATGGAAAGAGAGATTAAATATCGTCTGTGTATAGGATTGGCTTCGCAGCCTGTTTGTTTCTGCCCCTACCGACTGTCGCAGAAGGTTCCCAAAAGAAGGCTGTGATAGGGTATTTTGGCTTCCATTAAACCAAAAGGGAAGTTGGTGAGACGAGAGAGAGAGAGAGAGAGAGAGAGAGAGAGAGAGAGAGTTAAGATCGTATAGATTCTTTAAGGGAGCAATAGAAAGGGTGGGGGGAGGGGCCTATGAATTCTGTCGTCGAGGTCATGTGAGCCTGTCCTTCTCACCCAAGGGAGTTTTGAGCCGTATGGCTTTGTGATAAGCCCCAAAAACAGAGCCAGTTGCTCTGCAGATCCCAAAGCCCTTAGCCTCATTTGTCAGTATGTTCCAAAAATACTCACACATGTTCATTATTCTATTCAGTGAATCCATTTGATATATTATCTCTTCTAATATGTTATTTCAATGTTACTCAGAGGAAAAAGAAGTTTTCCTCAATATGGAAAGAGAATAAATATGACTTAGAATGGATTGATAAGGAAGCAGGAGCCTTTTTCTGTCCCCATACCAACAATGGAGGTGAAAAGATATGAAGCATGATATGTTGAAATATTTCTAAAATCATCTTACTCCATCCAATCCTGTCACCCAAAATCCATAGGGAAGAGAGATTCCTCTGTTTCATATTTCTAAAATCATCTTACTCCATCCAATCCTGTCACCCAAAATCCATAGGGAAGAGAGATTCCTCAGAGAAACAGAGGAATCAGAATTTTTATAAAGCTATGATGTAATCTGAACTTGTGCTCTGTATGTCATTAAACCGAAACCATAATTTCATAGTGCAGCAGTTCGACAAAAAAACAATGAAGCACATCATCACTCTTGCTGAAGGTGTGCTTCACTCTGGGATAATGCAAACCTATAATATATTTGTTGATGCCCGTAAGATTTGGACAAGGTCGGAAGGAAGTCTAATAGAAACGAGGATATAAGGATCACAATGATATATCCACATAAACCATCTTTTTTCTCATAAGTTGGAGATAAAGAACTGTTCTTTTAAGGAATTATATACACACAAGAAATAAATTCCAAGAGAATAATTCTAGTACCTAAGCAATAAGATTTGATTGAGTCCCAACTCAATGAAAGCATGGATGATACCATGATCACCTGTCTGTTTGATACCTTTCTTCGAAGTAAATGCTCTATGTTGATATATCAATTTATTTTGGTATGGCTATAAAAGATATCATCTGCTGAATCTTCTTGCCTTGTTTAATGGTCAATGACTGATTCTAGTAGCTCGATTGGGTAAGAAATATTTTCTATTTGTCAAACTGTTTCTGGCATGTTCATAGTTACAGGTAGATGATAATATTCTTACGAATCAATATTTGTCTTCTTTGAAACTTAAGTATATGGATGTTGCAATTCATTTATTATTCAGTGCACTTTGCCATTCACGAAGAACCAAGTCTTTTATCGAGTGAACTTTATATTATGATTAGCTAGTACTATGAACTAAAAATCCAAAGTAAGATCCGATGGTGGCTGTGTAAGTCTTGTCTGATGCAGAAAAGGGACGGAAAGGACTCAATGATCTTGTAGATACCTGATGATAACATGTTTGAGATGAGCCCAGTGAGCAATTAAATCGATCTTTCTTTGTTCTCGCCACGGGATCTTCGATGTATTTATTGTTCGGTTAAAGCTTCAGAATCAAGTAGCCTATTCATAATAACTGGAGAGATAGATAGATAGATAGATATATATATATATATATATATATATATATATATATATATATATATATATATATATATATATATATATATATAGAGAGAGAGAGAGAGAGAGAGAGAGAGAGTACATTAAACTAAGGCTTTATTTTAACAAAATTATCTATCTATCTTTGTCTCTAATCTTTTGCACGTTATCATTTAAGAATTAGAAATTTTTAGTTCGTTTTGCTGTGAATCTGAGACTCTTAACTGAGTTTGAATGGTGTGTTGCAAACATATAGGAAGCAAATTAGGAAGAGTACATTAATTTGTCTTAAATGACGCACGGAACAATTCATGCTAGTGGTTGCCAACCACTGGCGCACGGAACACTTACATTAAATCCTTCAACTTCATCCAAAGTGTAACAGCGGACTGCCCTTCCAAGCAAACCAATGTTAATTAGGGAGGGGGCGGGGGGAGACACCTTTTGCCTGACAGCACAAGTGCAAGTTAAACCATTAGAAGTTGCCATTGTTGATGCGATCGAGCTACAGAGAAGAATTCTCTTCTTCTCGTAACAAATCTCAGTCAACACACCACCGGAACATATTATTGCAAACCACGTTATGCCACAGAATCTTGAAGCCCTGAAGTAGCCACATAAGTCCAGAAACCGGCAATTGTCTTCTTGTATTATTTTAAGTAGTCTCCTTCCCTAATGGCATTAGTTGAGTCGAGATTAAGCTCGTGGAACGCATCAAAATCTTTGTCTTGTTGGACAAATCAACTTTAAACTACGAGTTCCGCGTTGATTTATTGGACCAATTGATCAAATGTGCAAAACGTAGAGGAAGACTTGAATAACAAGATCAACAATGACTTCTTAATTGACAGTAGGTTTGGTAGCTTATAATTCAAATTAGATTAGTGGTCTGCATTGGTCTCCATTAGCTTAATCTTACCTTTGCACAATGCAATAATAACGTTGTCATTCGTCGTACTCATATTCGCACTTTGTAGTGCCTTTTGGGTGCTCGAAACAGTGAATCGCCCAAGAATAGCTTTCAAACAAGCATTAAATATTGTGATTCATTACTTTGTGGAGGCATGCCATGATGTTCCCATTAAACAAGATGAGGTTAACCTTTAAATTGATGTAGTTATTGAATCAATCGAACATACATGGCATATGTACTGAGGTCTCATCAAGCGTTAGATGGTTTTGGTAGACGCATGGTACTCCAATAAGGAACGTTCATACTAAATTAATTAAGATTCTGCTTTCTCTTCTATTGATTAATAACATGCTATATGCTAGGGGACCATCGTCGATGTGCTCCCTATCTTTCTCATCAGTATGCCAATCATATGGCTAATCTAATGGCAAGCTGGTACGGAAGAATCACATTGAGATTTTTATTCGACCTTTTGTTCCTTGGATTTTAATTAGTCATGCAAAGTAAAATATGTATTATTAATGTATTTTTATTATACAGGGCATTAATGGAGCTCAGCAAGCCAAAGCCTAATTCCAAATTTCAACTATGGATCCTTAATGTGTACAGGTCTACTATTTGATATTGAGTCTAACCCGAAATGTTAATTGTGGATCATCATTGTTAATCCATTAATTTTTCTCATGAATCAAATATGGATCCTAATATATGTGCATATTTGAACCCAAAATCGATATGAAATGTGATTCTCACTCTAGATCAGTGGGCTTATTGGTCTTGGAATTGGTTAGGTGGATGGATCCCCTGATTAAAAGATTCACTATTATAGTGTGTCCTAATTGACACCTGTAGGACGCCATATTTAATAGGGTCAAGTGTTTATCCTGTTGACCCTTTCCTTCCAGTATGCAGCTTGAATCGAAGGGAAGATTTTTACCGTAAAATTTTGATCATTTCCAATTCATCTCAAAAATTAATCCCCTAAATATATGTGAAAATTTTTAGTAATTTTGCGTCTGGCAAAGGGGAAGAACATTTAGTTTTCTTTTTTCTGACGATATATTTGCAGGTAAAAGAAGAAGTTCCTTCTGTATCCTGTAAGAAATAAAGCCTGAGAAAAAAAAAAAAAAAAAAAGTCAAAACACAGCAAAACTATCTACAAGTCTCTAAGATCCATAGCTCTAGAAGTCGCACACAGAAAGAATAGTCACAACTTGAATGATCTAAACATATTAAATGGAACCAGGAACCTCTCCTGTAAGTGGTAGGTAGCCCCATCCCTTCGGGTTAATTTGGAGGCACAATGATCTTTGAGGTGCATGCAAGGACCCTCAAGGGCAGCGGAGATATCACGTGCACCTCCTGTGAGGAAGAAATCCTGCGACTGGAAGTTGTCTGGTAGCAATAGCTCTTAAGAATGAATCTCCGAGAAACAATAGACCAGACATGATCAAAGAAGATTCAGTGTGAAGGACTCCATATTTACTGATTGAAAAGGTTCGTTTTCAGTGGTAAGTCAAGAAATCTTGCCAGGTGGAGATTCAGTGTGTCTGGAATTGGCTCCGAAGGAAACAAAGAACTAGACATATAAAAATCTCCTAAAGCTTCTGTGCTTGGCCATGGAGATGGTTGGGTGAAAGATTCCACACTCAGTGATTGAACAAGTACAGTGTAATGTCAGGAGAACTTGATAGGTAAAAAAACGCAATATCATCTCTGGAATTGGCAGTAGAGGACAGCAATCTAGCAAAAACAAAAAACTTCTTTGAATGGGTATAAGGGAGAGCATGCTAATTAGGCAAACTGCATAAAAATACAAAATACATGTGAAATATTGAGTTTTATCATTTAACATCATTTGGGTAGTAGTTCATTCCTTATGGATGAAGACATTAATCGATTGCCTTCGAGTACCATCCAAAATTAAATTATGTTTATATATGTATGTTAGAATATGTTACGACAACTGTGGCTTCTATACCTTCGAGAACACTTTACAACTGTGCAGGTATCTAAAAGTACATCCCTTTTATATTTATATACGGATCACATGGTACTTGTAGAGTAGTTATATTTGAGTCTCTACGATGGACAAGGAAAAAATTTTACAATATAATAGAATGTAAATTTTGGATTAAAAAATAATGCTTATAGTATATATGTTTTATTGATTTATATTTAAATAATTTATGTTAAAATATAAGTTTATTCATTATCACATGGATTTTGTAGTCATTATAATTTGAAAATCATGTGAAAAACCAATTTGGATGAATTCCTGAAAAAGTCTCCCATTTTATTATTATTATTATTATTATTATTATTATTATTATTATTTTTATGTAAGAGGTGCCTTTTTTTTGTTTTTCTCCATTGGTACCTTTTTTATATATTCTAAAAATATCTTAGATAGGACAAGTAAAAAAGACTCTCTTTCTTTACATTGGATCCGTTTATAAGGTAAATTGGATATAGTGTTTTTGAATATAGTTATAATATTTTGACACTATCACAAAAACGTTGTAATCTTATATAAAAACACTGTAATTGAGGAATAAAGAATAAAAATATAATACAAACTAACTTATCATCCTTCGTAGAGTTTGAAAATATTATAGATAATCTTATTAGTTTGGAAACAAAAACAAAGAATGTAATTTCTATGCTAGTTATAGTGTTTTTAACAATATTACAATGTTTTTGTCACCTATACAAAAAGACTATTAAGTCCAAAACCACTTCTGTAGCTGAGGAACAACAACTTCAAATATAATACAAACTGATTTATCATCCTTAATGGAATTAAAAATAGATATTCTTATTGACTTAAAAAGAAAAATATATAAATATAAAAAATATATTGATTATAATATTTTTAAATGAGATTACAGTATTTCTGTTACCTCATATAAATGTTGCAAGTTTATAAAAATAATTTGTATCATTTGATCCAATTTGTTACTTCAAAAGTATTTTCAGAAAGAAGAAGACACTCATTGGAGAAGATAAAGAAACGGGTACTAATGAGGATGTATCTAAAATGCGAGATTTTCTGACAATTCTCAACAAAATTTGATCTTTTGATACTAGTGTTTTTTTTTGCTTGCATTTTTGTATGTTTGTTTTATTCGAACTGACATCAACATGTATATTCTTATCATACAAGTTGAAAGTAGCTGAGATGGATCAGAAAAGGTTTCACAAAGGACTGATCATTCATGAAATCAAGTTACTGGTTTTCTTTTTTTTTAAAGCAAGAAATGCAATTCCATCTAGTGCTGGTGGATAATTTTACCTGGACAAGCAATGGTAATTTCTGTGCAGATTACAGTACCCTACAGGCTATCAATCAGCTATCAAGGCTATATATGGATGAGGAAGATTGCCAATAAAGAGAAACATAGGACACTGTTGCAGGACAATACAGATAAAAATAGGACGGTGCGGCAGAGAAAGAAAAAAACAAAGGATGGTGAGGCAGAGATCCCAAGGTAGAAAACGGTGGAAAGATCCAACACAGGCCGTCATGATGTTTACGTATTTATGTGCATCTGGTTGGATGGAGAGCTCAAGAATGCATGCATGAAAACTTGCAAAGTGGGATAGCAACAGAACATCAGAGAAGAGGGCAGATTTTTCTTTGTCCCAACCCAAGGGGAAAGCTCACGCAAGCTCACGCAGCATTATAGCTCCTTGCCTCTTGTTCAACAACTCCATACTCTCTCCCCCAAACCTCTTTCAGAGACTGTGATTGCCGTGGCCACAGCTCATACATAGAACAGTAGGAATATGTTCTGAATCTCTAAACCAGCAATTTGGAATCCTCTGCTTATTAAATGGAGCGGGGGAATTTTGGAACGTGATATCACTTATTACTAAACTCGGTAGATGTTCATGCAGCATGCAATCTCCACAGTTAGGTTAGTGTTCTGATCATTTGACAGCGTCACATCTCTACAGCTACAGGTGGACTTTCAAGCAAGCAAGCAAGCAGCAGGGTGACATGGCATGGAGGTTGTGCCACTTGGAATCACCCAACCTCTTTCAATGAGGATTCCTGGTCACCTGATTCATTCATACAAGGTGTGGGTGTTTCGAGCCCTGTTAGCTACTTAAGCTGCAAGCAATTTCAAGAAGTGGGGAATGGGCTTGAAGATGAATGTCTGGATCATGGGGGACCTCTTCCCTGCTACCACACTTTTCTCCTCGTCACCCCCGTCCTTGTGCCATCGTTTCTTCAGATGAGAGTATCGATATAACAGCAGCACTATTAAGTGCTTTGATGTCTCCACTAAATGCAACAGAAGTTGAAACTAGCTAGCTGGGACCACACTTTCCCATAGTTCTCTGATCCGTTGTCTTGTGTCCTCCTTCCCTTTCTTCCTTCACTCTCCCTCCTCCCGCATTCTGACATGCCCTTCAGGTCTTGCTCTCTTGCTTCCATTTCCATGGTGACAAAAAGGCCTCGGGCTCGAGATTTAGGTGGTAAGAAGGCAATTGAGGTGAACTAAACACTACTATTTTCCTCCAAAATTTTGATGAGTTATTCAACAAGCTACTTCCATGTTTGTATATATGAATGATTAGATCCTCATGCACAAGAAAACACAGTCTGGGGAGCTTCCAACCCATATATTTTTCCCTCCAGCCTTGATTAATACCGTTGAGGCTTTCCTGTTAGGTCGTTGTCCGTCTGTCTTCATAAGTCAGGATATGTATTATCTATATATATTACATGAGAGAGAGAGAGAGAGAGAGCATTAAAATTCTTTCACTGCATCGTGAGAGGCTGTACACTCTGAGTGTGTATTACAGCTGATCCATTTAATATATGATACTAAAATATGGAAGAAGCGAAGCACAAAGCGCTGCTGCTACTGCTGCTGTCTGCTGCTTTCTGTGTCTTTAAAGGCGAATCTGTGAATATGATATACATGTTATCTATTCTTTCTTATACATGCTGTTGGGTTAAGGAAGAAGCGAAGCACAAAGCCTGCAGCAGCGGCTTCTGCTGCAGTTGCTGCTATCTTCTGCTGCTTCTACGTGGTTGCAGCCTAAAAGATGATGGATACCGAGACAACAAGCTGCCGACCCGTTCGCATAATAAATGACGTGCTTCGATGCGTTGTTTCTTTGTAGGATTAGGTTGAATAATGCACACGTGTGAACCATGGCGATTATGGTAGTGCTGTGCTTATGATGTAATCAGCACCAGAAGCTCTTATAATGGTATGTCATACGACATGATGTCAAATTAGGAGGTGCACATTACACATCCATCTAATGGAAGATGGTAGCTCAACACCAGCAGCAGCAGCAGCTCACTTCATTGAAGATCCAAGATGGATATTTAACTGCGTTGCTCTGCAGCTGTGCACGGCAAGGAGATCTTGTTTCTCTCTCTCTCTTTCTTTTTTTTTCCTTTTTTTGATAGAGAAACTAAGTCGCAAAATAATTCTGGTGTCAATCAGCTTATCGTTTAAATTGTTATTCCAGCTATAAAGAATAGTTAAAAAAAAAAAACATAATGAACAATGCTCAAAGTTTGGAATTATTTTCTTTGGCCCAAGACTCCAGTGCGACCTTATTGTCTAAAAGCCATATGTATTCCCAATACGTTAAATCCTAAAATTTAAGCTACTGGGGCTCTCGTTTCATATATGGAATTCTGTAGATCCTGCAGTTTTCGTACTAACTTGTCCTCTTTGCTAGCTGAGCCTGCTTGATACCAAGATTGGATGAAAAGCACTAAGACACTTGGGCTTAGTGTCCCAAAAATTTGAGGTTTGTCTTAGTGTTTTTGAAACTTGTCTACACTCTACAAATAGCAGTCAGAAATGTCAACTTTTAACTACTTATATGCCACATGAACTCCCGAGGTTGCTGGTGTTTGTTCGAGCTCTACACCAGCCAATTAACTTGAGTGTTTATATTTAATAGTATGGTGTAGAGAACAGTAATGAAAACTGCGAGTTTATCTTGCACTTAAGTACACATGTTTGGTAGCAGAACATCACAAACAAAGTACTCATAGGAACGTCTTCAATAACTATAAGATAAATGAACATGATTGTGTTGGTAAACTACTGTGTTAATGGATGGAGTCATGTCAACGACCTTTCAGTAATCCCTCTCTTCTGCCAACAGAGAATGCAAGTCATACCACCCAGTTTTGCTCAGCAGCACTCCATTAAAAAAGAGTCATATGTTGCATCTTGAAACGAAAAATCTAAAACAGAACACAATAGATTAATATTTCAGCAAAAGAAAAAAGTTCAATGAAAATGAGTGCTCAAGAACAAGCTAAGTGAACTAAAAAATTCCATGGTAGAAGGATTAACTACAGGGTTTGGTGGCGTAGATAAGTATCGACAGTGCTTCAGGACACGTGAGTTGGTAAGTAGCTAAATAGGGCTTCGTGTTCTGCAACATCATTATCACATTTCTTTCCATCCAACGTAAAAGGTTTGATTATTGTCTACTTATCTTTATTTTCCATAATGCAACTTATTGATATCCATTTAAAGCGTAGAGTATAAATCCAAATGCAGCCAAGAAGTGTACAACTAAAATAACTCGGAGCTTAAGAACAAGTGAAAAAAATGAATTTCGATCAACAAGATATTATAACATGTGATGCTCTCTATGCAGAGTTACTTGCAAAAAAATTATTCCCCTGCCTTCGGGACAATCATGACAAAATGAATGGCTCACCTGTCATTTATCCAGGAGATTCTCTAGCCAGCATTAGTGTATGTTCCTCTTTGCAGCCATGATTGCACTCAACACATAGCAGTTGGTTCATCACAAAATGACCAAGATCAGCAGGATTCCTTGGCAAGGAAACATGACCTAGCAGTTCTTCCAGATCTGAATAGCATCGCTTACAGTTTACCCTAAGGAGCGTCCAGATGCTTTAGATGAAATTCAAATTAGTAGAATTTGAATTATGCCATAAGAGAACAATCATACTATTGTCACTGCCTAAAGTGACTTGAAGAGTTTGTATGAGGTGCTTTCACCAAAAACTGTACCAGGTTTGACATGTACAACATTCTCTTTCAGCCACAGCTTGGTTCATCATACACATCAATGGTGCACTAGAGATTCAGGCAAGTGCACCAAGTTTCATAGATTATGAAAGGCCCCATTTAAGAATAGATGACCCACCAAATTTGACGAAGAAATAAGTAGATAACCACGGAAGCAACAGTTTTAAAAGCGACTTCTAAATATCCATCATATTTAAAAATACTTATGAATGAAACATATAGTCTAAATGAAAGAATGTAATCTCATAATGGAACCATGTCGCTGGTCGGCTCTGTATATACCATTGGTACTAGTGTCCTAAGTGTCACTGCAACACTATATACTGATTTCCAAAGAAACACTAAAAATCATCCGAAGGCAAACGAAGAGATGAGGGCACAACTCCAGAGGAGGGAACGAGGATTCGTTGCAAAGTACGAGAGGAGGGAAGGAGGCAACGACGAGGGAGGAAAGAAGAAAACAAAGAAACTGAAAAGGGTATCGATCACTTAGGGTAGAGGAGGTGTACTATCACGAACAAACCAACATATAAGATGTTCAATATTATATTTTTATCTTTTTATATCTTTTAATTTTATTTATACTTTATATATTTGTGTCTTTGGACGATGGAGGAAAGAAAGAAGCAAAGAAAATTGAGAAAAAGAAGAAGGATCTCGTATGAGGTAATACGTTGGTAGATAAATTACAAGATCAAATGGAGGATCGACTGACGGTAACACCAAATGATGACATATTTAGAGCTGATGAAGAGATTGGGACTAATGAAGGACTAACCTATGGTATAGTGGGTGCGAGGGTCGCCATCATCTCAATGCAAACTGAGTAAAGCAATTTGGGTAGAGCTTGGTGAAGTACTCAAGTCATATAAAGGGAGTCAACATAGAAGATATGGAGCGAAGACATAAAGCTTTCCTTGGATAAAGTTAAGAATATGAACTCTTATAGAGTTAATAGTGAAATCATATCAATCCTTGGGTTTCTTATTCTAATGGAGCGAACTCATTTTATATTATTCCATAATCAAAGAGAATTTTGAGGTACATACTGTTAGGACTAAAATCGGTACTAAGAGGAGGAGAGGGGGGGGGTTAATTAGTGCTTACAATAGAAATGTCAGTTTTGAAAAATTACGTTCGATAAAAACTAATATTGGAAAAGAGTGCCTGACTTAAATTAAGTGAACTAAGCAATTAACTCAGAAAGTAATAGTAATGATAATGAAAAGTAGAATAGAAATTACATACCGAGTTTATAGTTGTTCGATCGTCGTAACCTACATCTACTCCTGATTCCTCTTCACTCGAGGCCACTGGCTTCAATTACTGATCTTCTTTCAACGGGCGAAGATCAACTACTCTTATAACTCTTTCTTCTTTTCATAGGCTCAGGAGAGAACCTTTACACATCTCTTTCTTTTAGACCTCATTCCTTCCTTAGAAACCTTCTAACTCTAGGAGGAAGAGACTAACTAAACTTAGAGAGATTACAACACCTTTTCAACTAGAATTCTGTCCCCTTTCTGCTCAATTCTTGTATTTTCATGTAGAAATAGTTGGGATATTTATAGACCCCAAATGACTTTAAAAATGGAGCTAAAAAATATCTCATTTCGGGTTTCCTAGGTCCTAGTGATACCACCGCCTATGTTGGGCGGTACCACCACCTGCAACACTGAGAATGGGTGGTACCATCGCCTAGACTGGCGGTATCACCATGTGACACAGTCTAGGAGATTGTGTCTGGGCGGTATCACTACCCAGTTTGACGGTACCACCACTTGACAACTTGGAAATGTGTACTCTTGACATTTTTAACTCATAGGTGATTCTACCTAATTTTGTGTGATTAAATGAGTCTTCCACTTAGCCCAAAATAGTCCCAACTCAGGCCCAATGAGCCTCTAATTGAGTTGACATGGTTATACCCCAAAACCGACTACTCTAAACTAGTTTAATTTAGATATAATTGATTATAAGCATGAATCCTATATTGTTCGGCATGTCATTGGTTCATTCGATGCTTCGTCCGATCCTTTCGGTGCATCGTCCTCTCTTATGGTGTATTGCCCAATCAACATGTTGATCTCCGTAACATCCGATCTCCTTGACGTATGTCCAATCCTTCTGGCTCGATGCCCAAACTCATGGCAAGAAACCTTCTGCCGATACGTCAACTAATCTTCCAGCTCGACGTCCAATCTTTTGATATGTTCTACTCCGGCCCAATGTTCGATTCCTCATGCTTTAATCGATTTACCTTTTCTGATCGAAGTTAGTCCTACGTCACTCAAAATGCAAATTAGATCGTAAACTCATCAATTGATTTCATCATCAAAATCTAAGATTTAATAATTTCTCCCTTTTTGATAATGACAACCAATTGATGACGAAGTTTAAATTAAACTCCCCCTATCAATATGTCATAATTGAGATGAACCTTGAATTCAAATTGAATTCAAGTCAAAGCAATTTTAATCATGATTCACATCATATGCAATACATCGTATACATCATCATAATAAAATCATGAGTATTGCATATATAATCATAATTTTAAAACATCAAAGTGCATCATATCATGCATGATTCAAATCATCATTATACCTTGACCCCCTTTATTATCAACAAAAAAGAGAAAAATGTGACTAGTAAATTTTTAATTATGCAAGCTAGTAAGATAGCAAGTTTTACATCATTTTAGAACATATAAGCTAGCAAGTTTTAAAGATGTGCAAGTTTTGATTCTCTTGAGATGTGTAAGATAGCACTTTTTGTTTCTCTTTTGAGACGAGCAAGCTAGCAAGTTTTGCCTTTCTTTGTAAGTTAAAAATTTTTGCAAGTTTACAAGTTTTTGCTTCTTGAATTGTGCAAGCTAGCAAATTTTTCTCCTCCTTTGTCATTGTCAAAGAGAAAGAAGAAGAGGGGAATTAATAAAATGGTGTAATTCATTTCCCTTTATATCAATTATCAAATCATCACATGAAATATATAAAGAAAAATTAACTTGGTGATGTGATATACAATTAAAGGAATTATATATAATAAAAATCATATCATAAAAGATAATATCAAAGATCATGTGAATATCAAAAGACATGATTCATTTTGACAAATTTTCTCTTAAATAATAAAAAAGAAATCTTAGGAGATCAAATAGTAAAAGATCTTCATAAGAAATTTTAAGTCATGAATTCCAAGAAATCAAGAGAAAAATCAAGATTCATTTGAATAAATATTCTCTTTAATAAAATACAAGAATAATTCGAGAATAAAAAGTAAGTCATCGTGATTCATATAAAGAAAATCTCAAGTTATGATTCTGAGAATTCAAGATCATGATATAGATAAAACTCATTCAAATTCAAATCATCAAATAATCAAAATCATCAAAATCACTTTCTTAATTCAAGAGATAACATAAAATAAATTGATCACTAAGAATCACTTGTTGAAAAATAAAAAAGCTTTAGAGATATTAAAAAAAAAAATGTATTCTCCCTTTTTTGTTTTAATTTAAGTGATTTGATTTCATACAAGCATGCCCAAGTTTTTTTATGTCAAATCAAAACATACATCATCATTTAAAATCGAAAAATAAGATTTATCATAAAATTCTTCAAGATCAATAAATCATAAATCACAAAAATCATTATTACTTCAAATCATCATGCATAATATAAAATCATCAAGCATGATACCAAAACTTTTAACATTTTCGTTACATCATTAAATCATCAAGAATGATTTTATAAATCATCCTTAATTAAAATCATTTTGATACCAATAGTTCTAATTCTAATGATCTTTCCTTTATTGTTTTGGCTAATGATTTTTATAAAGTATGTTTGATCTTCGGTCATAAGCCTTGAGCATCAACTATCAAAATTTTATTTTTGTTCCTAGCTTTCGATTGTAGATATTTCTATAAGAAATGTAGGTTTGCTATAGGTACCCATTTGACTTTAGGTCCCTTGTAATCAGATCTATCTATTTTAATTTTTGGCATTGAAACATTTATGGTTCCTTTAGGAATCCAAACTAATTTATACAAGCTATACTTCTTGAATGGACATTTATATGCAAAGTGTCCACACCTACCACAAAAATTACATTTATTTTCATGAGAAATATGTAATGTGGGTCCTTTAATAAATAAAGTCGATTTTTGTTAAGTGTTGCCACTCATAAAACCGATTCGTTTTTGTTAAGTGTTGTTACTCATAAAACCGATTCCTACTTTTCTATGTATATGACCCTTATTGGTAAGAATCATGTTTAATGATTTGTTACCAATTTTAAAATTTTCTAATATTTGTTTTAGTAATACATTTTCATTCTTAACTAAGTCTAATTCTTCACATTTAGTGTAATGAGTTAACATGTAATTATCATACTTATTTTTTAATTTTTTAAATTTACTAGCAATAGAAGAATGCTTCTTTTTTAACAATTTATACTTTTTACTAATTAATTTAAAATCATCAAACAAATAATTAAAGGTATTGAATAATTCATCGTAAGATAAAGGAGATTCGTTTGAGTTATTTACCTTATTGTCAAGAGTCATCAAACCGATGTTTGGCACTTCGTTGTCATCGGTTTGCTCCTAGTCTTTGGATACACTCATTTCATCCTAAGTCATCTTGAGTGCTTTCTTGTTCTTTGATAGCTTCTTCTTTTTAAGTTCATTTTTATTCTTTGATTTTTATTTTATGAACTTTTTAAATTTAATTGTGAGGAGTTCAAAGTCATCATCACTTGAGCTTTCGCTTGAGTGATCTTCTTTTGTTCTAAGTGTCAAATTATTCTTGTTTTTTGGAAGGTTGTTCTTATGTTCGTCATGTGCAATACATGTCATTTCTATTGAATCTCGGATTTTGATGATGAAACCAATGATAATATTTATGATTTGATTTATGTTTTGAGTGACGCAGTATGCTTTGATCAGGTAGAGATAATTAAAACAAGAAAAATCATGTTGGGCCGGAGAAAAATATGTCAGAAGATTAGACGCCGCACAGGAGGATCGGTCGACATATCGGCAGAAGGCTTCGGTCCATGGATTCGGGCATCAGGTCAAGAAGAGCGGATATTGCACCAAGGATATCGGAGTTGCGAAGGTCAATTGGCCGATTGTGTAATAGGCCGTAAGAGAGGACCATGCACCAAAGAATCAAACGAAGCATCGATGGACCAATGACATACCGGACAAAATGATTCATGCTTAGTAATAATTGTCTAGATCGAAGTATGTTTTTATGTGTGCAGGATTAACTATGATAGCAAGGCATAAAGCAAAATGAAGTCCCGGAGTTAAGAACGCGATTTCGTTGGGAGTTTGAGAGTTCGTCGGAAGTCCGGACATTCGTCGGAAGTTCTACCGGAATTGACCAAGAAATTCTAGAGCTTGCCAAAATAAACTCATCGAAACTCATCAAGAAGATCATCGTGAAGTCCAGGAGCTTGCCGGGAGTCCTCTGGAACATTGCTGAGAGATCATCGGAAGTTCGCCGGAAGCTCGCCGGAAGAAACCAGACTTATTTAGCTTATTGTATGCCTTAAATTTCGTAGTTAGTATATAATCTAAGTTTGAATCAAATTGAAGCTTATAAGTACCCCTCTCATCCCTGGTTAACTAACACAAGCACAAAGAATTTAAAAAGGGAAAAACATTGTTGTAATCTCTTGTGAGAATCCTCCTCTTCTAGTCTAAGTGTTAGAATTGTTTGAGAGAGGAGTGAGTACTTGTAAAGGTTGTCTCCTAAACCTGTGAAAAGGAGAAGAGAGGTGTAAGAAGGAGGTTGATCTTTGCCTATTAAAAGAAGATCGATAGTGGATGCCGATGGCCTCGACGGAAGAGGAATCAGTGGAGTGAATGTAGGTCACGACGACCGAACCACTATAACTTGGTTTACATTTACTTCTTGCAATTTACTATTATAGCAAACTGCCTCTTCTCCTTATTGTGCTTTTACTACGCCTACACTCGCATACACTTTCAAGTTTCCAAAATCGGTTTTATCGTACGAAACAAAATTTTCGAAACCGATGTAATTTTTACCGCTACACTAATTCACCTCCCCTGTTAGTGACTCGTTCCTAACAATTTCATAGGTCATCAAAGACCCAATCAAGTTCTTCAAGTTGAAAGTTATTTAGGTCCTTTGTTTTTTGTAATGTTGTTACTTTTGGATCCCAATTTTTTGGAAGGATCTTAGTATTTTATTTTCAAGTTCAAGGTTAGAAAAAATTTTACCAAGTGCTTTTAAACCATTGATGACATCTGTAAAATGGGTGTACATATCTCCAATGATTTCGCTTAGTTTCATTCGAAATAATCAAAACTATACATCAAAAGATTAACTTTAGGATCATTAACTCTACTTGTGCCTCCGTGTGTGACTTCAAGAGTGTGTCAAATATCTTATGCAGTTTTACAAGTCAAAATATGATTAAACTTATTTTTATCCAAAGTACAAAATAGAGTATTCATAGCTCTAGCATTCAAAGAAAAAAAAAATTTCTCCAAATTATTCCATTCGTTTATTGGATTAGAAGACTTTACAAAGCCACTTTCGATAATATTTCATAAATTCAAATTCATAGAAAGCAAGAAAACTCTCATTCGAGTTTTCCAATAAGTGTAGTATGTCTCATTGAATATAGGAGGACGAATGATAGAGTGACCCTCTTGAAATCTAGAAAAAAGCTATCTCTTTTGGGTGTTAAACCAAATAGTAAGAAACATGGCTCTGATATCAATTGTTAGGATCGAAATTGGCACTAAGAGTGAGGGGGTGAATTAGTGCTTCTGATAAAAACATCGAATTTAAAAAATTACGTTCAATAAAAATCGATATCGGAAAAGAGTGCTTGACTTAGAGTAAGTGAACTAAGCAATTAACTTAGAAAGTAATAGTAATGATAATAAAAAGCAGAATAAAAATTGCACATTGAGTTTATAGTGGTTCGGTCGTCGTGACCTATATCCACTCCCGATTCCTCTTCACTCGAGGCCATTGGTTTTCACTACCGAATTTCTGTCAACAAGTAAAGATCAACTACCATTACGACTCTTTCTTTTTTTCATAGGCTCAGGAGAGAACTTTTACACCTCTCTTTCTTTTAAATCTCACTCCTCCTTTAGAAACCTTCTAACTTTAGGAGGAAGAGACTTATTCAACTTAGAGAGATTATGATACTATTTCAACTTAGAATTCTTTCCCCTTTTCGCTCAATTCTTGCATTTCCATGTAGGAATACTTGGGATATTTATAGACCCCAAATGGCTTCAAAAATGAAGCCAAAAAGGGTTTCATCCTGAGTTTCTCGGATCGTACCATCGCCTGTGCTAGGCGGTACCACCACCTATAGCATTGATAGTGGGCAGTACCATTGCCTAGATTAGCGGTACCACTACCTGACACAGTCTAGAAGATTGTGTTTGGGCAGTACCATTACTTAGTCTAGTAGTACCACCACCTGACAACCTGGAAAAGTATGCTCTTGACTTTTCTAGCTCATAGGTAGTTCCACCTAATCTTGGGTGACCGAATGGGCTTTCCACTTGGCCCCAAAAAAGTCCCAACTTAGGCCCAATGGCCTCTAATTAAGTTGGTATGGTTACATCCCAAAACTGACTCAATTAGACTCTAAACTAACTTGATCTAGACATAATTGATTACAAGTATGAATCTTATATTGTTCGATATGTCATTAGTTCATTCAGCGCTTCGTTCGATCATTTCAATGCATCGTCCTCTCTTGCGGCGTATTGCTCAATTAGCATGTTGACCTCCGCAACATTCGATCTCCTTAGCGCAATATCCGATCCTTTTGGCCCGATGCCCGAACTCATGGCACGAAGCCTTCTACCGATACGTCGACCGATCCTCTAGCTCGTCGTCCAATCTTTTGATATGTTTCTGTTGAATCTCAGATTTTGATGATAAAATCAATTGATGGGTTATTTGATCTAATCCATATTATTGAGTTAAGTGTGCAGGATTAACTACGATAACCAGAAAACACAAAGCGAGAATACCGGAGTCAAGTTCAATGGACGTTTAAGAGTCCGAAGAATCATCGGAGATGCTGCCAGAACCAACCGAGAAGAAATCGGGAACCTGTCGGAATTTTCGGAAGTTCGCCGAAGAGATCGTCGGAGGTTCACGGAGATCACCGAGAAGGCTCGGCTACTCATTAAAGTCATCACAAGTTCGGGAGCTTGCTAGAAGCCCGTCGGCAGAAAGTTCGTCGGAAAGCTCGCCAGAACAAGACTCGACGTTCGCGGTTGAAAATTTGCTTAGGACGTGTTTTGGTTATGTAGTCCACTTGTAATTAGGATTAGGATTAAGAGATAATCCTATATCCTGGTTAGGGGCCAATTGGGCCCAAAGTCAGAGTTGGTTTAGGCTAAAAATTAAGCTAAACCAGCGAACTAGAGAGCCAAGATTGAAGCCCAACTAGTGGCTGAAAACACTGTAGTCGGGCTGAAAACACTGTAGGCGGTGGCACCGCCCAGCACCCGAGTGCTGGGCGGTGACACCTCCTTGGTTGGGCGGTTGCACCGTCCAGCACCCGAGCGTTGGGCGGTGGCACCGCCTGGCTGGGCGGTGGAACCGCCAGCACCGGGAACCCTAAGAGAATTCAAATTTTGGAGCCCAAAATTTGAATCCTCTTGAGGCCTATAAATACCCCTCAAATCTCAGCTGAGGTTACAACTTTTGAGAAGCATTTTGATTGAGAGAAAAGTCTTAGAAAGTCTTAGCAAGTCTTGTTTTCAATTTGCTAGAGATTTCTCCTCCTTCTTTCTTATTGAAAATTTGTAAGAGGTTGAGCTGCTTGTAAAAGGTTGTAAGAGGGGTGTTTACCCTTCCATTTCAAGAGACTTGTCAGTGGAAGGTGGGAGCCTCATCGAAGAGGGGCCTCGCAAGTGGAGTAGGTCATTTGACCGAACCACTCTAAAAATCGGCGTAATCTCTGGTTTGCTTTTTATTATTGTCATTTACATTACTGCAAATCTTCTTACTACTTTAGTTCCTTATTACTCTTGCTGCGTAACTTTAAGAATACGCCTTCAAGTTAAATTTCTCAAGTTTCGTTCTTAACGTACGAAAGATTTTGTTAAAATCGAAGTTTTAATCCGCTGCACTAATTCACCCCCCCTCTTAGTGCCGCTCCGATCCTAACAAGTGGTATCAAAGCAAGGTTATCTCTTATATTTGGTTTAATACCCAAGAGAGATGGCTTACTCCGGCATGCAAGAGGGCCATTCTATTGCACGACTACCTTTGTTTAATGGGTCGGATTACACATATTGGAAGACTCGCATGAGAATCTTCCTCATTTCTATGGACTTTGAGCTTTGATCTATTGTTGAGAATGGATTTCAAAAATCTTCTCTTCCGATGAGCGAATGGGATGAATCGGAGAAGAAGGTTTTTGCTTTAAATGCAAAGGCTATGAATGCCTTGTTTTGTGCACTAGACAAAAACGAATTTAATCGTGTTTCAATGTGTGATTCGGCTTTTGATATTTGGAGAACTCTTGAGGTCACTCATGAAGGCACTAGCCGAGTGAAAGAGTCCAAAATCAACATCCTTATACACTCTTACGAACTTTTCCGAATGAAACCAAGTGAGTCCATCGGAGACATGTACACCCGGTTTACGGATGTCATCAATGGACTCAAAGCTCTTGGTAAAGATTTTACTAACTTTGAACTAGTAACTAAAATCTTAAGATCCCTCCATAAAAGTTGGGATCCAAAAGTTACGGCCATTCAAGAGGCCAAAGACCTTAAAGCATTCCCTCTTGAAGAACTCATTGGGTCTCTAATGACCTACGAAATGACATGTCAAGCTCATGACGAACTTGAGAACCCCCTTCCAAAGAACAGGAAGGATATGACACTCAAATCACAAGAAGACCACTTGAAAGGAACATCAAGTGATGAGGACAGTGACAATGACATTGCACTTTTGACTCAAAAGTTTAAAAAATATTTAAGAAAGAACAGATTTAAAAATAATACAAAAAATAAATTTGAACAAAAGAAGGACCAAGTGATTTGCTATGAATGCAAAAAACCGGGACACTATAAGAACGATTGTCCTCAAGCCAAAAAAAGAACATTAAAGAAGAAGGCATTCAAGGCAACGTGGGATGATTCAAGCGCATCCGAAGAAGAGGAGTCCAACACCGAGCAAGTTGCTCATTACGCGCTAATGGCGTTAGGAGAAGAGGTATGTGATTTATTTAATGAAGACTTATCTTTTGAAGAACTATCTATCGCTTTTCATGAATTATTTGATGAATGTAGAACTGTTAGCAAGAAGTTAAGTATCTTAAAGAAAGAGCATGCTTTGCTACAAGATAAGTTTGATAGTCTTCAAACTCCTCCATGCTCTAAGTGTGAGCACTTAGAAGCAATAAAAAATGAAAATTTGCTTCTTAAGGAAACCTTAAACAAGTTTAAGGTTGGTAGCAAAGGATTAGATATGATCCTTGCACACAAGGGTCACATTGCAAATAGAAATGGAATTGGATTTGTAAAAGGATTACATCAAAATCCTACCACTTTCATAAAAGGACCTACATTACATGTTTCTTCTTATATGAAATGTAACTTTTGTTGCAAATCCGGACATATTGCCTACAAATGCCCATTTAAGAAAATTAGTTCACAAAAATTAATATGGGTTCCTAAAGGAACTATAAAGAATTCAATCATAAATAACAAAGTTAGTGGGTCAATTTTTGAGGCACCCAAAATCAAATGGGTACCTAAAAATCATCCTCTTTTGTAGACAAACCCACAAGCTAGGAGCAAGAGATGGTATCTCGATAGTGGATGCTCAAGACATATGACTGGAGATCCATCTCATTTCTCTATGCTCACTAGCAAAGAAGAAGGGTACGTTACCTTCGGAGACAACAACAAGGGCAAAATCATTGGCAAGGGAACTATTGGTAACAAATTTAATTTTTCCATTGATGATGTCTTACTAGTTGATGGATTGAAACGTAATCTCTTGAGTATTAGTCAACTATGCGATAAAGGTTACATCGTTAGATTTGAATCAAATATGTGCATTATTGAAAAACCAAATCATAACATGACTATGATTGCTTTAAAACAAAATAATGTATATACCATCAATCTTGATGAACTAAGTAATGAAATGTGCTTCTCCGCCGTAAATGATGATGCTTGGCTTTGGCATAGGAGATTAGGCCATGCAAGCATGAAAACAATATCTAAGATCTCATCTCAAGAATTAGTACGAGGAATTCCAAATATAAAGTTTATTAAGGACAAAGTATGCGATGCATGTCAACTAGGCAAACAAATAAAAACAAGCTTCAAACCAAAAAATCAAATTAGCACTACTAGACCATTACAATTGATCCATTTGGACTTATTTGGACCAATTGATACAACAAGTCTAGGTGGAAGCAAATATGCTTTTGTGATTGTGGATGACTACTCTAGATACACTTGGACCTATTTCTTAGCTCACAAAAGTGATTGCTTCAAGTGTTTCTCTAAATTTTGTAAACTCACTCAAAACGAAAAAGGCTTCATGATTTCATCAATTCGGAGTGATCACAGTGGTGAATTCCAAAATCGTGACTTTCAAAACTTTTGCGAAAGTAATGGGTATAATCACAACTTCTCAACTCCAAGAAATCCTCAACAAAATGGAGTAGTTGAAAGGAAAAATAGAAACCTACAAGAAATGGCAAGAACTATGTTGAATGAACATAGTTTACCTAAGTACTTTTGGGCCGAAGTCGTAAATACGGCTTGCTACATCATGAATAGAGTTCTAATAAGACCATCCTTATCCAAAACTCCCTATGAATTATGGAATAACAAAAAACCAAACATCTCCTATTTTAAAGTTTTTGGTTGTAAATGCTTTATTTTAAATGAAAGGGATGCTTTAGGAAAATTTGATGCTAAATCCGATGAAGGCATCTTTCTTGGTTACTCTTCCGTTTCTAAAGCTTTTCGGGTTTTTAATAAAAGAACTTTAGTAATTGAAGAGTCTATTCATGTAGTTTTTAATGAAATTTTCGATTTAAAGAAAAATGATTTTGATGATGATCTTGGTTTTGATAATTTGAATTTAAATGAACCCTCTCCTCAAAATAGCCATTTGAATGCATCTTCTTCCGAAATTTCTTTACCAAAAGAATGGAAGTATGTAGATGCTCATCCAAAAGAGCAAATTATAGGAGATACATCAAAAGGGGTTCAAACTCGTTCTTCTTTCAAAAATTTCTGTGCTAACGTCGCTTTCCTTTCTCAAATTGAACCTAAATGCATTGACGAAGCCTTAAAAGATGATTTTTGGATCATTGCAATGCAAGAAGAATTGAACCAATTTGAGAGGAATGAGGTATGGAAGCTTGTTCCTAGACCAAGTGACCACTTAGTCATAGGTACTAAGTGAGTCTTTAGAAACAAGCAAGACGAAAATGGTATCGTGGTTAGAAACAAGGCTAGATTAGTGGCCAAAGGTTTCAACCAAGAAGAAGGTATCGATTACGAAGAAACCTTCGCTCCCGTGGCTCGATTAGAAGCCATAAGGATGCTCCTTGCCTATGCTAGTAGTAATAATTTTAAACTATTTCAAATGGATGTTAAAAGTGCTTTCTTGAATGGCTTTATTTCCGAAGAAGTATTTGTCGAACAACCTCCTGGATTTGAAAATTCTCTTCTTCCTAATCATGTATTCAAATTGACTAAAGCTCTCTATGGCTTAAAACAAGCTCCTAGAGCTTGGTATGAAAGGCTTAGTTCCTTTCTTATTTTAAATAATTTTACCAAAGGCAAGGTTGATACTACATTGTTTATTAAACATTTTGAAAATAATTTTCTTATTGTGCAAATTTATGTTGACGATATTATTTTTGGCTCTTCGGATGAATCACTATGTGAATCATTTGCCAAATCTATGAGTCATGAATTTGAAATGAGTTTAATGGGGGAATTAACTTTCTTTTTAGGATTACAAATCAAACAACTTAAGGATGGTATATTTATTAACCAATCTAAATACACATTAGAATTGTTAAAACGATTTAACATGGATAATTCAAAAGCAATAAACACCCCTATGAGTACTGCGACTAAGTTAGATATGGATGAAAATAGTGAAAATTTCGATCAAAAAACATATAGGGGAATGATAGGTAGTCTACTCTACCTTACCGCGACTAGACCGGATATTATGTTTAGTGTAGGACTTTGTGCTAGGTTTCAATCAAATCCTAAATTATCTCACCTCAAAAGTATTAAAAGAATATTTAGGTATCTTAAAGGAACTCCAAATTTAGGATTATGGTATCCAAAATTTGAAAAATTTGATTTAATAGCCTATGCGGATGCCGATTTTGGCGGATGCAGAATAGAAAGAAAAAGTACATCCGGAACATGCCAATTTTTAGGACATGCACTTGTTTCTTGGACTTCCAAGAAACAAAATTCAGTTGCACTATCTACGGCAGAAGCCGAATACATAGCTGCAAGTGCATGTTGTGCACAAGTCATTTGGATGAAAAATACATTAGAAGACTATGGAATTCACTTTAAAAATATTCCCATAAAATGTGATAATACTAGTGCCATATGTCTTACTAAAAATCCAATTCAGCATTCTAGAACTAAGCACATCGACGTTAGGCATCATTTCATATGCGATCATGTCCTTAACAATAATGTTGTTCTAGAATTCATTGACACAAAGCATCAATTAGCAGATATATTCACAAAAGCCTTGAATGAAGACCAATTTGAATTCATTAGAAGGGAATTAGGTATGTTAAATTGTCCCTAAACAATAAACTTGTTTGATTGGATTTTCCGTAAAGTTTTTCATCTTCTTTTCGTCTCTCATTCTCCTTCAAATTCCATATGACATGTTGTGAAATCTCGAAATCGACTTTGATGACTTGATTATGAATTTCAAGTTAGCGATTTGATTTAAATAAGTTTTATCTAAATCATAATCTTGATCTTGCAAAATTGGAATCACAAATAATATCTTTTGGCATTCATGAATTGATACTTACAAATATGAAAGTATTGGCATTCATGACTTGAATTTGATTGAAACATTGTATGCTTAAATTAATCATTCTCCTATGTTTCAAAAATTCTTTAAATGCCTTATGTGATGTTTAAAAAGTAATATTGAGATTTTCATTAATTTGACGATTTGAATGAGTTTGTATTCGAATTATGATCTTGACTTCGTGAAATTACTACTTGAATTTTTTTATCCCAATCTCTCTCTTATATACATCTACAATTTCTGTTATTCATGGAAAGAAGAGATTAGATAATATGAATGCATGCTGAATTTTCCTCTAAAATGAACTCTGCGTAAATATTTTTGCATACTTAATTTTCAATGATAAAATCGTTGTATGACAAAATATGTGCTTCAAGTCTCATTTTCCTTTTTGTTGATGACAAAGGGGGAGAAAAGTGATGACTTATATCATTCTTAATAGCATGACAAAATATGAATTGCAAAATCCTTGAGAAAAGTGATCGATCGATGATTATCTTATATGCCTTGCAAAATCCTTGAAAATATCGTAAGATTGATTGATCATATTGAATGCATGTCTAAAATGTATAATCATGCAATTCAAGTTGAAAATCTTTATCTCTTGTCATAGTAAAATTTGTCTCTTATCTTTCGACTTGAAAAAGATTTTCATCAAAGTTTCGCATTTACATTATGCTTAATGAGAATAACGATAAGTTCTACGGTTAGAGCTTATCGGTTTATACTTGAATTCAATGATGAAATTCAAGTGTTTTATCTTCTCATAATATGGCATATAGATAGGGGGAGTTACGTTTAACTCCGTCATCAATTGATTGTCATCATCAAAAAGGGGGAGATTGTTGAATCTCGAATTTTGATGATAAAATCAATTGATGGGTTATTTGATCTAATCCATATTATTGAGTTAAGTGTGCAGGATTAACTACGATAACCAGAAAACACAAAGCGAGAATACCGGAGTCAAGTTCGATGGACGTTTAAGAGTCCGAAGAATCGTCGGAGATGCTGCCAGAACCAACCGAGAAGAAATCGGGAACCTGTCGGAATTTTCGGAAGTTCGCCGAAGAGATCGTCGGAGGTTCACGGAGATCACTGAGAAGGCTCGGCTACTCATTAAAGTCATCACAAGTTCGGGAGCTTGCTAGAAGCCCGTCGGCAGAAAGTTCGTCGGAAAGCTCGCCAGAACAAGACTCGACGTTCGCGGTTGAAAATTTGCTTAGGACGTGTTTTGGTTATGTAGTCCACTTGTAATTAGGATTAGGATTAAGAGATAATCCTATATCCTAGTTAGGGGCCAACTGGGCCCAAAGTCAGAGTTGGTTTAGGCTAAAAATTAAGCTAAACCAGCGAACTAGAGAGCCAAGATTGAAGCCCAACTAGTGGCTGAAAACACTGTAGTCGGGCTGAAAACACTGTAGGCGGTGGCACCACCCAGCACCCGAGTGCTGGGCGGTGACACCTCCTTGGCTGGGCGGTTGCACCGTCCAGCACCCGAGCGTTGGGCGGTGGCACCGCCTAGCTGGGCGGTGGAACCGCCAGCACCGGGAACCCTAAGAGAATTCAAATTTTGGAGCCCAAAATTTGAATCCTCTTGAGGCCTATAAATACCCCTCAAATCTCAGCTGAGGTTACAACTTTTGAGAAGCATTTTGATTGAGAGAAAAGTCTTAGAAAGTCTTAGCAAGTCTTGTTTTCAATTTGCTAGAGATTTCTCCTCCTTCTTTCTTATTGAAAATTTGTAAGAGGTTAAGCTGCTTGTAAAAGGTTGTAAGAGGGGTGTTTACCCTTCCATTTCAAGAGACTTGTCAGTGGAAGGTGGGAGCCTCATCGAAGAGGGGCCTCGCAAGTGGAGTAGGTCATTTGACCGAACCACTCTAAAAATCGGCGTAATCTCTGGTTTGCTTTTTATTATTGTCATTTACATTACTGCAAATCTTCTTACTGCTTTAGTTTCTTATTACTCTTACTGCGCAACTTTAAGAATACGCTTTCAAGTTAAATTTCTCAAGTTTCGTTCTTAACGTACGAAAGATTTTGTTAAAATCGAAGTTTTAATCCGCTGCACTAATTCACCCCCCCCTCTTAGTGCCGCTCCGATCCTAACAGTTTCATTCCGACCCAATGTTCGATTCCTCCTACTTTATTCAATTTGCCTTTTTTGATTGAAGTTAGTTTTGTTTCACTCAAAATACAGATTAGATCATAAACTCATCAATTGATTTCATCATCAAAATCCGAGATTAACACATGCACCTTATCTCGGTAAGACAATTGATAAAAGGACTATAGTGACTTAACTTACAAAGGCATAGTTGAGTCAAAAGGTCTTAGCAATGGGGCAAGAGGATGTAAAGGCAAGCACTCTTGAAGAGTATGTCATTGTACTACCATTCGAGTTGTTGTAAATGGAAGCTATATGATATGGAGATTATGCTAGAGCAAAGGCCTAAGATCTAAAAAATGATGCTAAAAAACCATTAGTTTTTGAAATATAATTTTACCAAATAATAATTATGTCAATGCATATTTAAAATATAGATTTCATATATTATTTACCAAACACTTCAAATATTTTATAAGTGCACATTTGTTAGGAATGAGTCGGCACTAAGAGGGGGGTGAATTAATGCAGTGGATAAAAACGTCGATTTCGAAAAATATTCATTCATTGAAATCGATATCGGAAGATGTTAACTTGAAAGCATATGAGAGCTTAGTGAGAGTAAGAAATTAGTTTGTAATGTAAAGTAGATTACAATAAAGGTAAATACTAAAACAAAAATGTAAATCGATTTATAGTGGTACGGTCATAGTAACCTACATCCACTCTACCGATTTCTCTTGCATTGAGACCACCGGCATCCACTAATGATCTTCCTTCAATAGGCAAAGATCAACTACCCTTACAACTCGATTCTCCTTTTGATAGGTTCAAGAGAGAACCTTTACAACCCCCCTTACTCCTCTCTCAAACTACATTAACACTTAGAGCTTTGAGAGGAGTCCTCACAAGATTATAATAGCGTTTTTATATCTTTTTGCTCTCAATTCTTGTGTTAGTTAACCAAAGATGAGAAAGATATTTATAGGTCTTAAGTATATTCAAACTTAGAGCCTAAAAGAGTCTTATCTTGGGTTTTTCGGGTCTTGGCGGTACCACCACGTACAACATTGACACTGGGCGGTACCATCGCCCAGTTTGCTGGTACCACCGCTTGGAAGGCTGTGTCTAGGTAATACCACCGTTCAAACTGGTGATACTACCACTTGACATTGCCACTGAGTAGTACCATCGCCCAGTCTGGTGGTACCACCGCCTGACACAATCTCGGAGACTGTGAAACGACGGTGCCACCTTTTGGGTCACTGTTTGGGCCTTGCACTTGGACCAACATAGCCCAAACTTGGGCCCAATTGACCCCTAATTAAGTTGGCTCAATTCCAACTCAATTATGTGCTAACTAAGATTTTTAAGACATTCACTAAGCTAAATAAGTCCGTAAGTCTAGGTTTTTTTCGGTGATCTTCTAGCGAACATTCGACGATCTCTCGACGATGTTCCAATGGACTACCGGCAAGCTCCTAGACTTCATGACGATCTTCTTAGTGAGTTCCGATGAGCTTCTTTGGCAAGCTCCTAGACTTCTCGGTCAATTCCGACAAAAATTTCGATGAACGTCCGGACTTTCGACGAACTCTTGAACTCCCAACGAAATCTCGTTCTTGACTCCGAGATTTCATTTTGCATTATGCCTTGACCACTATCATAGTTAATCCTGCACACTTAAAATCTACTTCGATCTAGACAATTATTATAAAGCTTGAATCAAATGTTGTCCGGCATGTCATTGGTTCATCGACGCTTCTTCCAATTGTTCGGCGGATCATCCTCTCTTGCGGCCTATTGCCCAATCGGCCAGTTGACCTCTGCAACTCCGATTTCTTTGGCATAATTTTCGCTCTTCTTGGCTCGATGCCCAAACCCATGGCCCGAAACCTTTTGTCGATATGTCGACTGATCCTTCGGCTCAACGTTCAATCTTCTGACATGTTTTTCTCTGGCCCAAAATGATTCTTCCTACTTCAATTGTCTCTCCCTGATCGAAGCTTCCCACATCACTCAAAATGTAGATCAAATCATAAACACTCTCAATTGGTTTCATCATCAAAATTTGAGATTCAATAACATTCTTCACTTAAGTCCCTTTTTCTAACTACATATTAAAAATATAAATGTGTTCCTAAATACAACCATAATGTTTTTGTATGTTTATGTCTTTTGATTTTATAAAGAGCTTCCAATAGACTTGGTAATCTCATTTTGATTGGCATTTATAGTCGTTTAAGGCCTATACACATAGGTTATGTGTAGTCATCATATAGAGACAAAACTACTCAAAAGGAAACCATCCAGATATTCATTTTGGGTGATTTCCAAGTATGTAGAGCAATACAAAATGTCAACCATCTCACAATCCTAGAGCTACAAGGTGGTAACTAAATAAGCCTTTGGGAGATTATATAAGACTGATTCGTTATATTATTCTATAATAATATTATATGGGTGCTAGTGAGGACTTTTGACCATCATGGACCACCTTAGACCTTTTGTTGCATAACTGTTCAGAATTTGTGGGATCCTGAGTTAGACATTTATTGTGACCCATCTTTTATTTTGTATGTCCTTAAGGAACTCTAAAGGATTACGAAGAGGTTAATATTTTATGCATGAACATAGTAATTATGTTGCATAACTTTGTTAGGATCAAGTGCACTAAGAGGGGGGGGTGAATTAGTGCAGCGGATAACTTTCGACGATTAAAACTACGTTCGTACGATAAGAGCGATTTCGGTAGAAAAGCCGATTCGTAAATCACTTTAACTTGTGATCAAGCAAGATGCAGTTAAAGCAAATCTATAAAGGCAGTTTGCGGTTATGATGGAAATCAGAATGTAAGCGCAAACTGAAATATGATGTTCGTACGATAAAATTGATTTACGTCTAAACACCGATTCGGAAAATACTGAACTTTGAAACATGATCGTAAATATGCAGAAGGCAATAAGCTATTGAGGAGGTTTGCAGTAAAGATAATATGCTTAAAGTAAATGCAAACCAGAGAGCACCGCGATTTTAGAGTGGTTTGGTCAATCTTGACCTACATCCACTTCTGGCTTCCTCCACCAACGAGGTCACCGACGTCCACAAGAGGCCTTCCTTCAATAGACGAAGGCCAACCACCCTTTTATAGTTTCACTCCTTTTGACAGGCTTAGGAGACAACCCTTACAAACTTTTCTCTCCTCTCTTGAAAGATCAGAACTTGGAAGAAAAGAGGGAGAAGAACTTTTAACTCATACAACACTCTTGAGCTCTAAAAATCACAGAGTAAGATCAGGATTTCAGTGGTTTTTTGTTGCTCTATCATTGCTGAAAGGGTGGGGTATTTATAGGCCCCAACCCAGTTTGAATTCCGAGCTTAAAACTGTCAATTCCCAGAATTTTGGGGTCTGGCGGTTGCACCGCCTGACTGGGGCGGTTGCACCGCCTAACAGAGCTCAAAGACTGAGCCTTTGGGCGGTGCCACCTCCTGTCAGGGGCGGTTGCACATCCTGCCAGAGCTGGGAGACCGAGCTCAGGCGGTTGCACCTCTATCAAAGGTGGTTGCACCGCCCAACTAGAGCTCGAAGAGTGAGCCCTGGGCGGTGCCACCGCCGACCCAGGTGGTGCCACCTCTGGCCAAGTAATCTGGGCCCGAATGGGCTGATCCATTCGGCCCAATTTGGGTCTTTCAAGGGCCCAATTGCCCCAAGATTAAGTTAATGGGATCACCTCCCATTTCTAACTTAATCGTCGTGCTAACTACGAATTTCTTAAGGCATTTACTGCAACTTGCTTCGGTGCGTCAATCGCTTCTTCTAGCGTGCTTCCGGCGAACATCCGACGAACCTTCGGCGATGCTCCGGCGAACTTCCGGCAAACTCCTGGACTTGTGACGATCCACTTGGCGAGTTCCAATGAGCTATTTTGGCAAGCTCCTAGACTTCTCGGATTTGTTCTCGTAGAACCTCCGACGACCGTCCGGACTTCCGTCGAACTCTCGAACCCCCAATGTAATCATAGTCTTAATTCCGGCGCAACTCCTGCTGCATGTCTTTCTTTCATCGTATTTAATCCTGCATACTTAAAACAAAACTTCGATCGAGACAATTAATCCTAAGCAATTAACTACGTTGTCTGGCATGTCATTGGTCCCTCAACGCTTCATCCAATTCTTCGGCGCATCGTCCTCTCTTGCGGCCAATTGCCCAATCGCTAGTTGACTCCGCAACTCCCATATCCTTAGCGCAATACCTGCTCTTCTTGGCCCGATGCCCAAGTCCAAGGCCCGAAGCCTTCTATCGATACGTCGACCGATCCATCGGTCCGACGTTCAATCTTCTGACATATTCCTCCGACATAACATGATTTTTCCTACTTTAATTGTCTCATCCTGATCGAAGCATCCTACGTCACTCAAAATGCAGATTAAAACATAAACATAATTATCAATTGGTTTCATCATCAAAATACGAGATTCAATAATCTCCCCCTTTTTTATGATGACAACCAATTGATGACGGAGTTAAACTTAACTCTCGGAGTTTAAACAAACTCCCCCTATCAATATGCCATATTGATAGAACCTTGAATTCAAACTGAATTCAAGTCATTGCAATATTCATTATGAATACTTGCAACACGTCATCATGAACTTATGCATAGACTTATGCATAACATCATACTTCTCCCCCTTTGTCATCAACAAAAAGGAAAAGTACCACAATCAAGTGTTTGTTATATAAGTTTAACTCATTGCATGAAAAACAGAATATCAAGTTTTATCATCATGCAGTTTTGAAGCTAGAAAATTTAGCAAGTGTTACATCATGCTTAGAACATTCATGCTATCAAGTTTTAGATATGCAAGTTGTACAACATACAAGATAGCAAGTTCCACAACATCAAGCTAGCAAATTTTATAATATTTTAGAACATGCAAACTAGCAGTTTTGAGATGTTCAAGAAAGAAACTCTTGCTTCTTGAAATATGCAAATTTGTCAAGTTTTGCTAGATGTGCAAGTTAGCATTTTTGCCTCTTGAGATAGGTAAGATAGCACATTTGCTTCTTTTGAGATAGCAACTTTTTGCTTCTCTTTAGACTACAAGCTAGCAATTTTTACGATATTTAAGTTTCATAATATACAAGCTAGCAAAAATTTCGAAAGCATTTGCTTTCTTGTGTAAGCTCATGATTCTTGCTTCCTATTGCAATGTGCAAGTTGCAAGTTTTGCTTCTTGAGATAGGCAAGATAGCATTTCTACAATTTTTGTTTCTTAAGATAGGCAAGCTTCTGATGTTCAAGATAACAAGCTCTTTCTTCTCTTTTGAGAAGTGCCATTTTTGTTTTCTTTGCAAAGTGCAAGCTAGCAAAATGCCAAACTAGCAAGAGATAATGTTTTACATGAGGCAAGCAAACAATTTGGCAAATGTTACATTTGCATCTTCTCTTTTGAGAAGTGTAATTTTAGCTTTCATCTTGAATTGTGCAAGCTAGTTAGTTTGCCTCTTTTCATGATGTCCACGCTAGAAATTCTTGCTCCCCCTTTATCATTGTCAAAAAGAAGGGAAGACCCTTATATCAATTTTCATATTATGACAAAGGTAAGTATCAATCTTATTTGTGCATCAAATATATTCAAATTAAAACATACACAATTTCAGAAACCTTATTTTTCATGCACGATACCGAAAAATAAATCAATCATCATTAATAGGCATATCATACATGATACTCAAACATTAAAATTTTTAAGCATTTATCAACATGTTGATCATGATACCAAACATTCATCATTTAAAGCATTCATGATACACATCATATGCAATAAATACATCATGTACATCATTACAAGAAGTATTGCATACATCATTTTAACTTCATTAATATTTCATCATTTCATGCATCATACCAAAACATTTCAAGTCATGCAAGCCATAAATACAAAGAAATCATGTCATGAAGGATAAAATCATTTGAATACCAAAAGACATGATTCATATAGTAAATATCTTCTTTAAATAAAATATCAAGAAAAATCATAGGAGTACAAAGAAGAGATCTTGTTTTAAAAGAAAATCAAGTAATAACTCCAAGAACTCACAAGAAAAAATCATGATTCATTTAGAAAATCTCCTATCAAGAGAATATCAAGTAAAATCGTAGAAGATCGATTAATGAGAAATTTTAATTTATAATAAAATCTCATGTATCGAATGTCGAGAAATCAAAATGATGATTGATAAAAAATATCACAAGTTATATTCAAGAGAAAAATCATCATTCATTTTCAACTTATTCTATTTGTCACATCAATATTTCTTAGATATGCATGATACCCAAACATGGTTTTAAATCTTCAACATATAACATGCATAAATTCAAAAATTGAAAGGAGAAGGGAAGAATTCAAAGGTACGAAGATTTCAACCATCTCATAAACAAATGTAAGACCAAGTCATGAATCCAAAATTCCATGAATCAAAATGATCATCAAAGGTAATCTCATGTTATTCTAAGAAATCAATATCATGATTTTGATAAAACTCATTTCAAATTTAAATCATCAAAATCACTTTTATGGTTCACAAAATTAATAACATAGGTAGATTCATGATTTCATTGATAATATATTTTCCTCCCTTTTTTTTTAAGTATTTGATTTCATGTTAGCATGCTTTTTCATTTATGTTAAATAAAAACATGCATCAACATTTAGGATCGAAAAATGAATTTCATCATAAAACCATCAAGATTAATAGATTCTAAAAAATGAATTGTTATGGTCAAGAAAATCCGAAAATGAAATTTAACACTTTCATGCATTCGGACATGGTTTTGCCATATGTTTTTCAAATACACTCATAAAAATAACACATTCTTATCATCATGTATAATTTAAAATCTCATGCATAAAATTGTCAATCATTGTATCAAAAACATTTAATATTTTCATTACATCATTATGCATTACTTCAAATCAAACATAATTTCATTCAACAATGTTAAATCAAACATGATACACATTATTACTTCTTAACCATGATTTCATATTTTCAATCAAAATCATTTTGTTTGTTTATCATAAAATATGTAATATTATCATTTTCGAAATTACTAGCATGATCATAATTTTTACATTTTTATTTTTAAATCTATAATTTTTAAGAAAATTAATTCTAGACTGAAAAAGAAAATACATCATAAAAGCATCAAGTAATTTCAAAATAAATCAGGGGGATTTTGATTACCTTATCATTGAAAGCGGTTAAGGCATAGTTTGCCACCTCGCCTTTTTTGATTTTCTCCTCGATTTCGGAGGAGCTCGATTCATCCCACTTTGTGTTCTTCTTCTTTAGCCTCTTCCTCTATTCAAGTTCATTGTTTATTTTAGATTTTTGTTTAATAAACTTATTAAGATTTAGTGTTTGAAGTTCAAGTTCATCATTGTCCTCATCACTTGAGTCATCACTCAAGTGATATTCATTTGTCTAGGGTTCCAAATCCTTCATGTTCTTTGGAAGGTTGTTTTGTTCATCATGTGCATTATGCACCATTTCATATGTCATCAACGAACCAATTAGTTATTCAAGTGGTAATTTGTTTAGGTTTTTAGCTTCTTATATTGTAGTTACTTTTGAATCCCACTTCTTAGAAAGAGAACGTAAAATCTTGTTTACGAGTTCAAAATCCGAAAAACATTTGCCAAGAGTTCTTAAATTATTGAAACGGGTGTACATGTCGCCTAGGGTCTCGCTTGGTTGCATTCGAAAAAGCTCAAAATCATGCAATAAAATGTTAACTTTCGAGACTTTGACTCTACTAATTTCCTCGTGCGTGATTTCAAGTGTTTGCCAAATATCAAAAGCCGTTTCACACATCAAAACGCGATTAAATTCATTTTTGTCAAGTGCATAAAACAAGGCAATCATAGCCTTTGCGTTTAAAGAAAAATACTTCTTCTCCAAATCCGACCATTCATTTATCGGTTTAGAGGGAAGTTGAAAACCGTTTTCAATGATATTTCATAAATCCAAATTCATAGAAATCAAGAAAACTCTCATTCGAGTTTTCCAATAAATGTAGTCCAATCCGTTAAACAACGGTGGACGAACAACCGAAAAACCCTCTTTAAAGCCATGAAGAGTCATTTCTCTCGGGTGTAAATCCGAACTGAGAAATACCGGGCTCTGATACCAATTGTTAGGATCAAGAGAACTAAGAGGGGGGGGGGGGGGGGGGGGGTGAATTAGTGCAGTGGATAACTTTCGACGATTAAAACTATGTTCGTACGATAAGAGCGATTTCGGTAGAAAAGTCGATTCATAAATCACTTTAACTTGTGATCAAGCAAGATGAAGTTAAAGAGAATCTATAAAGGCAGTTTGTAGTTATGATGGAAATCAAAATGTAAGCGTAAACTGAAATATGATGTTCGTACGATAAAACTGATTTACTAAACACCGATTCGGAAAATACTGAACTTTGAAACACGATCGTAGATACGCAGAAGGCAGTAAGCTATTGAGGAGGTTTGCAGTAAAGATAATATGCTCAAAGTAAATGCAAACTAGAGAGCACCAAGATTTTAGAGTGGTTCGATCAATCTTGACCTACATCCACTTCTGGCTTCCTCCACCAACGAGGTCACCGATGTCCACTAGAGGCCTTCCTTCAATAGGTGAAGGCCAACCACCCTTTTATAATTTCACTCCTTTTGACGGGCTTAGGAGACAATCCTTACAAACTTTTCTCTCCTCTCTTGAAAGATCAGAACTTGGAAGAAAAGAGGGAGAAGAACTTTTAACTCATACAACACTTTTGAGCTCTAAAAATCACAGAGTAAGATCAGGATTTCGGTGGTTTTTGGTTGCTCTGTCATTGCTGAAAGGGTGGGGTATTTATAGGTCCCAACCCAGTTTGAATTCCGAGCTCAAAACTGTCAATTCTCAAAATTCCGGGGTCTGGCGGTTGCACCGCCTAACTGGGGCGGTTGCACCGCTTGGCAGAGCTTGAAGACTGAGCCTCTTGGCGGTGCCACCTCCTGTCAGGGGCGATTGCACCTCCTGCCAGAGCTTGGAGACCGAGCTCAGGCGGTGCCACCGCCTGACTGGGGCAGTTGCACCGCCCAGCTAGAGCTCGGAGATCGAGCTCAAGCGGTTGCGCCTCTGTCAGAGGCGGTTGCACCGCCCAGCTAGAGCTCGGAGACTGAGCCCTGAGCGGTGCCACCGCCGACCCAGGCGGTGCCACCTCTGGCCAAGTAATCTAGGTCCGAATGGGCTGATCCATTCGGCCCAATTTGGGTCTTTCAAGGGCCCAATTGCCCCAAGATTAAGTTAATGGGATCACCTCCCATTTCTAACTTAATCATTGTGCTAACTACGAATTTCTTATGGCATTTACTGCAACTTGCTCTAGTGCGTCAATCGCTTCTTCCGGCGTGCTTCCGGCGAACATCCGACGAACCTTCGGCGATGCTCCGGCGGACTTCCGGCAAATTCCTAGACTTGTGACGATCCACTTGGCGAGTTCCAACGAGCTTTTTTGGCAAGCTCCTAGACTTCTCGGATTTGTTCTCGCAGAACCTCCGACGACCGTCCGGACTTTCGTCGAACTCTCGAACCCCCAATGTGATCATAGTCTTAACTCCGACGTAACTCCTGCTGCATATCTTTCTTTCATCGTAGTTAATCCTGCACACTTAAAACCAAACTTCGATCGAGACAATTAATCCTAAGCAATTATCTACGTTGTCTGGCATGTCGTTGTTCCCTCGACGCTTCGTCCAATTCTTCGGCGCATCGTCCTCTCCTGCGGCCTATTGCCCAATCGGCCAGTTAACTCTGCAACTCCGATATCCTTAGCGCAATACCCGCTCTTCTTGGCCCGATGCCCAAGGGCCCGAAGCCTTCTGTCGATACGTCGACCGATCCATCGGCCTGACGTCCAATCTTCTGACATGTTCCTCCGACATGATTTTTCCTGCTTTAATTGTCTCATCCTGATCGAAGCATCCTGCGTCACTCAAAATGTAAATTAAAATATAAATATAATTATCAATTGGTTTCATCATCAAAATACGAGATTCAACAATCTCCCCCTTTTTAATGATGACAACCAATTGATACGGAGTTAAACTTAACTCTCGGAGTTTAAACAAACTCCCCCTATCAATATGCCATATTGATAGAACCTTGAATTCAAACTGAATTCAAGTCATTGCAATATTCATCATGAATATTGCAACACGTCATCATGAACTTATGCATAGACTTATGCATAACATCATACTTCTCCCCCTTTGTCATCAACAAAAAGGAAAATTACCACAATCAAGTGTTTGTTATATATTTTAAATCAATGCATGAAAAACAGAATATCAAGTTTTATCATCATGCAGTTTTGAAGCTAGAAAATTTAGCAAGCGTTACATCATGCTTAGAACATTATGCTATCAAGTTTTAGATATGCAAGTTGTACAACATACAAGATAGCAAGTTCCACAACATTAAGCTAGCAAATTTTATAATATTTTAGAATATGCAAGCTAGCAGTTTTGAGATGTTCAAGAAAGCAACTCTTGCTTCTTGAAATATGCAAATTTGTCAAGTTTTGCTAGATGTGCAAGTTAGCATTTTTGCCTCTTGAGATAGGCAAGATAGCACAATTGCTTCTTTTAAGATAGCAACTTTTTGCTTTTCTTTAGACTACAAGCTAGCAATTTTTACGATATGTAAGTTTCATAATATACAAGCTAGCAAAAATTTCGAAAGCATTTGCTTTCTTGTGTAAGCTCATGATTCTTGCTTCCTATTGCAATGTGCAAGTTGCAAGTTTTGCTTCATGAGATAGGCAAGATAGCACTTCTGCAATTTTTGTTTCTTAAGATAGGCAAACTTGTGATGTTCAAGATAACAAGCTCTTTCTTCTCTTTTGAGAAGTGCCACTTTTGCTTTCTTTGCAAAGTGCAAGCTAGCAAAATGCCAAACTAGCAAGAGATAATGTTTTACATGAGGCAAGCAAACAATTTGACAAATGTTACATTTGCATCTTCTCTTTTGAGAAGTGTAATTTTTGCTTTCATCTTGAATTATGCAAGCTAGTTAGTTTGCCTCTTTTCATGATGTCCACGCTAGAAATTCTTGCTCCCCCTTTGTCATTGTCAAAAAGAAGGGAAGACCCTTATATCAATTTTCATATTATGACAAAGGTAAGTATCAATCTTATTTGTGCATCATTATATATTCAAATTAAAACATACATAATTTCAAAAACCTTATTTTTCATGCACGATACCGAAAAATAAATCAATCATCATTAATAGGCATATCATACATGATACTCAAACATTAAAATTTTTAAGCATTTATCAACATGTTGATCATGATACCAAACATTCATCATTTATAGCATTCATGATACACATCATATGCAATAAATACATCATATACATCATTACCTTAAGTATTGTATACATCATTTTAACTTCATGAATATTTCATCATTGCATGCATCATACCAAAACATTTCAAGTCATGCAAGCCATAAATACAAAGAAATCATGTCATGAAGGATAAAATCATTTGAATACCGAAAGACGTGATTCATATAGTAAATATCTTCTTTAAATAAAATATCACGAAAAATCATAGGAGTACAAAGAAGAGATCTTGTTTTAAAAGAAAATCAAGTAATAACTCCAAGAACTCACAAGAAAAAATCATGATTCATTTAGAAAATCTCCTATCAAGAGAATATCAAGTAAAATCGTAGAAGATCGATTAATGAGAAATTTTAATTTATAATAAAATCTCATGTATCGAATGTCGAGAAATCAAAATGATGATTGATAAAAAATATCACAAGTTATATTCAAGAGAAAAATCATCATTCATTTTCAACTTATTCTATTTGTCACATCAATATTTCTTAGATATGCATGATACCCAAACATGGTTTTAAATCTTCAACATATAACATGCATAAATTCAAAAATTGAAAGGAGAAGGGAAGAATTCAAAGGTACGAAGATTTCAACCATCTCATAAACAAATGTAAGACCAAGTCATGAATCCAAAATTCCATGAATCAAAATGATCATCAAAGGTAATCTCATGTTATTCCAAGAAATCAATATCATGATTTTGATAAACATTTCAAATTTAAATCATCAAAATCACTTTTATGGTTCACAAAATTCATAACATAGGTAGATTCATGATTTCATTGATAATATATTTTCTCCCTTTTTTTTTTAAGTATTTGATTTCATGTTAGCATGCTTTTTCATTTATGTTAAATAAAAACATGCATCAACATTTAGGATCGAAAAATGAATTTTGTCATAAAACCATCAAGATTAATAGATTCTCAAAAATGAATTGTTATGGTCAAGAAAATCCGAAAATGAAATTTAACACTTTTATGCATTCGGAAATAGTTTTGCCATATGTTTTTCAAACACACTCATAAAAATAACACATGCTTATTATTATGTATAACTTAAAATCTCATGCATAAAATTGTTCATCATTGTATCAAAAACATTTAATATTTTCATTACATCATTATGCATTACTTCAAATCAAACATGATTTCATTCAACAATGTTAATCATGATACACATTATTACTTCTTAACCATGATTTCATATTTTCAATCAAAATCATTTTGTTTGTTTATCATAAAATATGCAATATTATCATCTTCGAAATTACTAGCATGATCATAATTTTTACATTTTTATTTTTAAATATGTAATTTTTAAGAAAATTAATTCTAGACCGAAAAAGAAAATACATCATGAAAGCATCAAGTAATTTCAAAATAAATCAGGGGGATTTTGATTACCTTATCATTGAAAGCGGTTAAGGCATAGTTTGCCACCTCGCCTTTCTTGATTTTCTCCTCATTTTCGGAGGAGCTCGATTCATCCCACTTTGTGTTCTTCTTCTTTGGCCTCTTCCTCTATTCAAGTTCATTGTTTATTTTAGATTTTTGTTTAATAAACTTATTAAGATTTAGTGTTCGAAGTTCAAGTTCATCATTGTCCTCATCACTTGAGTCATCACTCAAGTGGTATTCATTTGTCTAGGGTTCCAAATCCTTCATGTTCTTTGGAAGGTTGTTTTGTTCATCATATGCATTATGCACCATTTCATATGTCATCAATGAACCAATTAGTTCTTCAAGTGATAATTTGTTTATGTTTTTAGCTTCTTGTATTGCAGTTACTTTTGAATCCCACTTCTTAGAAAGAGAACGTAAAATCTTGTTTACGAGTTCAAAATCCAAAAAACATTTGCCAAGAGCTCTTAAATTATTGACGATATCCGTGAAACGGGTGTACATGTCGCCTATAGTCTCGCTTGGTTGCATTCGAAAAAGCTCAAAATCATGCAATAAAATGTTAACTTTCGAGTTTTTGACTCTACTAGTTTCCTCGTGCGTGATTTCAAGTATTCACCAAATATCAAAAGCCGTTTCACACATCGAAACGCGATTAAATTCATTTTTGTCAAGTGCACAAAACAAGACATTCATAGCCTTTGCGTTTAAAGAAAAATACTTCTTCTCCAAATCCGACCATTCGTTTATCGGTTTAGAGGGAAGTTGAAAACTGTTTTCAACGATATTCTATAAATCCAAATTCATAGTAATCAAGAAAACTCTCATTCGAGTTTTCCAATAAGTGTAGTCCAATCCGTTAAACAACGGTGGACGAACAACCGAAAAACCCTCTTTAAAGCCATGAAGAGTCATTTCTCTCGGGTGTAAATCCGAAATGAGAAATACCGGGCTCTGATACCAATTGTTAGGATCAAGAGCACTAAGAGGAGGGGGGGGGGGGGGGGGGTTGAATTAGTGCAGTGGATAACTTTCGACGATTAAAACTACGTTCGTACGATAAGAGCGATTTCGGTAGAAAAGCCGATTCATAAATCACTTTAACTTGTGATCAAGCAAGATGCAGTTAAAGAGAATCTATAAAGGCAGTTTGCAGTTATGATGGAAATCAGAATGTAAGCATAAACTGAAATATGATGTTCGTATGATAAAACTGATTTACGTCTAAATACCGATTCGGAAAATACTGAACTTTGAAACATGATCGTAAATACGCAGAAGGCAGTAAGCTATTGAGGAGGTTTGCAGTAAAGATAATATACTCAAAGTAAATGCAAACCAGAGACCACCACGATTTTAGAGTGGTTCGATCAATCTTGACCTACATCCACTTCTGGCTTCCTCCACCAACGAAGTCACCGACGTCCACTAGAGGCCTTCCTTCAATAGGCGAAGGCCAACCACCCTTTTACAATTTCACTCCTTTTGACTGGCTTAGGAGACAACCCTTACAAACTTTTCTCTCCTCTCTTGAAAGATCAGAACTTGGAAGAAAAGAGGGAGAAGAACTTTTAACTCATACAACACTTTTGAGCTTTAAAAATCACAGAGTAAGATCAGGATTTCGATGGTTTTTGGTTGCTCTGTCATTGCTGAAAGGGTGGGGTATTTATAGGTCCCAACCCAGTTTGAATTCCGAGCTCAAAACTATCAATTCTCGAAATTCCGGGGTCTGGCGGTTGCACCGCCTGACTGGGGCGGTTGCACCGCTTGGTAGAGCTCGAAGACTGAGTCTCTGGGCAGTGCCACCTCCTGTCAGGGGCGGTTGCACCTCCTGCCAGAGCTCGGAGACCGAGCTCAGGCGGTGCCACCGCCTGACTGGGGCGGTTGCACCGCCCAGCCAAAGCTCGGAGACCGAGCTCAGGCGGTTGCACCTCTGTCAGAGGCGGTTGCACTGCCCAGCTAGAGCTTGGAGACTGAGCCTTGAGCGGTGCCACCGCCGACCCAGGCGGTGCCACCTCTGGCCAAGTAATCTAGGTCCGAATGGGCTGATCCATTCGGCCAAATTTATGTCTTTCAAGGGCCCAATTGCCCCAAGATTAACTTAATGGGATCACCTCCCATTTCTAACTTAATCATTGTGCTAACTACGAATTTCTTAAGGCATTTACTGCAACTTGCTCCGGTGCATCAATCGCTTCTTCCGGCGTGCTTCCGGCGAACATCCGACGAACCTTCGGCGATGCTCTAGCGGACTTCCGGCAAATTCCTGGACTTGCGACAATCCACTTGGCGAGTTCCAACGAGCTTTTTTGGCAAGCTCCTAGACTTCTCGGATTTGTTCTCGCAGAACCTCCGACGACCGTCCGGAATTCTGTCGAACTCTCGAACCCCCAACGTGATCATAGTCTTGACTCCGGTGTAACTCCTGCTGCATGTCTTTCTTTCATCATAGTTAATCCTACATACTTAAAACAAAACTTCGATCGAGACAATTAATCCTAAGCAATTAACTACGTTGTCCGACGTGTCATTGGTCCCTCGACGCTTCATCCGATTCTTCGGCGCATCGTCCTCTGTTGTGGCTTATTGCCCAATCGGCCAGTTGACTCCTCAACTCCGATATCCTTAGCGCAATACCCACTCTTCTTGACCCGATGCCCAAGTCCACGGCCCGAAGCCTTCTGTCGATAAGTCGACCGATCCATCGGCCCGACGTCCAATCTTCTGACATATTCCTTCGGTACAGCATGATTTTTCCTGCTTTAATTGTCTCATCCTGATCGAAGCATCCTACGTCACTCAAAACATAGATTAAAACATAAACACAATTATCAATTGATTTCATCGTCAAAATACGAGATTCAACAAACTGATGTTAATCCAACTAAGTCCGTTATAATATATCGAATACGAGCAGCAAGGGATGCATGATGGTGAATGCAATCGCAGGCTTAGGTTAGAATGCACGAGAACATAATATTTTAATTTTTTTTATTTTGTAAGAGTAAAAAAAATCTAGACTTACAGTTGAGTCTAGACTCATTACCATACCCAGCTGTAAGTCTTTTCGTAGGGCTTATCGAGCGGTAAGCTTGCATTGCACAATTGGATCAATCCATGTGTCAATCATAATCAGACCGATAAATACCATTCCGGATTAAGCAAAATTGGATTCCTTCGTTTGGAAGACATAGAAAACATAAATAAGAAATCAAAATTCGACATGGGACTTCATGAAATCAAAATTTAAGAAGAAACTGTTTGACTACCAGGTTTCTAAATGGCTAAATGACATACAACATGTCCCTACAAAGTTTGCACTTTTAAGCATATACATTGAATGATTTCTACGAAGCAGCAGAATAAAGCTATGTTTTCAAGACAGCTTTCTAAAAGGATATTCTGGTTTATTTTAGGGCTTTCTACACAGATGTACATGAATGACTTTTTCATGCATATCTAAGTCATATTAGTTCCCATGATACTCTCAAGTCATATACATAACTGGTGTACCTGACTTGAATTTATTAATTCCAAAGCATGTTTACCAAGCAATCAAGTTCCAATACAACAAGGGTTGAATTTATTTATTCCAAAGCATGTTAGGTAAATCTTTATGCCATGGCCGAGGTATTAGTATAGCTAGGTCTAATTTCGGATGTGTAAAGTTGGCCATGTGAATGCTTGGATAGTAGAAGTTGTCCATGCCATGGCCCAGGTATTAGTTAGCAAACTGATATACTCAGGTCTAATTTTCTAAGTGCGATTTTCTCTCTTGGCTAGTTACTTGCTTCTTTATCACCGAGTTCCTACATACAGGCCAAAGTCGGAAGGGGATTTTCCGACTTGACCGCTCCAAAGTTTAAGTTAGTGTCGAGTGGAGTTAGGGGGAGTTGAGTGCTTGAAGTCCCTCCCCTCCTGATATTGCTTAGGGGATTGGCTTTTATATCTACAAATGAAGATCAGTCATATATGGTCCATTAATAGTTGCCAACTCCTTGGGCGACTGGCTTGTACTTTACGTGCGAGCGTCGACCGACCTGTACGGATCCATGCTATGTGGCACTGTTTCAAGCTTTCCGAAGTGGCTCTATGGTATACAATGCCGAACAGTATGAGGGCAAGCAGTCATCCTGTTCGGGTCTGAGGTGTTGCATCATGTTAACCTGGAGCTCTTTTGTTGGCACTGATGTAGTCACTGATTGCTACCACATGGACGGTATTGAAATATGCCATATCATTCTTCCCCTCCCCCAAAGAGGCATGCATCAGGTTCCTTGTGGAGGGGCTCGAGGCATGCCTTGGTGCCTCTTGTTGGTTGGGTCAACCATTATGCTGGGATTGGTGGTTCGATCGTCGGTTGACCGAGGGCTTCCACTTAAGGGCTGAACTAGTTAAGGGATATAATCCAGGGCAAGGCCAATCGATCAACATAACTCGGACATAGGATTGGCTGAACAATACTATTCAAACACTCAGTTAGCTAAGCAACACTACTCGGGCGTGGACTTATCTAAGCAGCACCACTCGGACTAGCTGAGCAGCTATTCGGATAAAGGACTGAATCGAGCAACGACCCATACATGACTGGGTGAGCAGCACTACTCCAGCACTAGGGACTAGGCTGACTGAGCAACGTGGCTCAGGCATTGACTTGGCTGAGTAACACTACTCCGGCCCGTGTTTGCCGAGCAACTACTCGGACATCGACTGAACTAAGCAGCGATTGATAGCAAATGACTAGTCGAGCAACACTACTCAGGCACTAGGGATTGGACTAGCTGAGTAACATAGCTCGGGCATTGGCTTGGCCGAGCAACACTACTCGAGCCCATGTTTGGCCGAGCAACTGCTCGGACATTGATTGAACCGAGCAATAACTAGCTACCCATGATTGGCCGAGCAATGCTGCTCAGACACTAGTGACTGGATTGGCTGAGCAACATAGCTTAGGCATTGGCTTGGCCGAGTAACACTACTCAGGCCCATGTTTGGTCGAGCAACTGTTGGTACATTGAATGAATTGAGCAACGACTGATTGCACATGATTGGTCAAGCAACACTACTCGAGTACTAAGGAATAGACTAGTTTAGCAACGTAGCTTTGGCATTGGCTTGGCCGAGCAACACTACTCAGGCCCATGTTTGGCCGAGCAGCTACTCGGACATTGACTAAACCGAGCAGCAACTAATTGCCCATGACTAGTTGAGCAGTATTGCTCGAGCACTGAATTAACTGATCAGCGACTGATTGCACATTACTACTAGTCATAGTGTTGAATCTCGGATTTTGATGATGAAATCAATTGGTAAATTATTTGACCTAATCTATGTGTTGAGATAAGTGTGCAGGATTAACTACGATAGCGGTAAGATATAAAACAGATGATGGGCCAGAGTTAAAGATTTGGATGATATATCAAGAGCTTACCGAGAGCTTGTCTAAAGATCACCGAGAGTTCATTGGAAGATCGTCGAGAGTTTGTCGCCAAAAGCTTGTTGGAAGTTCGTCGAAGGATCACCGAGAGAAAAATCGACATACCAGACTAATTAGTTGCCTTAATCGTAGTTGGAACATTAGTTGAGTTACGATTGAGAGGTGATCCCACTAACTTAGTTAGGGGCCAACTGGGCCCTAAATAAGGCTGAATTGGATCAGTTTGGATAGCCCATTCAGCATATGAAATCAGGGCTAGCGGTGGCACCGCTAGGGATTCGGTCTCCCAGGTGTTCTAGGTGGTGGTACCATTGATAGTTAATACTGTCAAGCGATGGTACCGCTAGAGCTCGGTCTCTAAGCTCTGTCAAGTGGTCGTACCACCTAGATTGAGTAGTGGTTACCGTCTAGTATCAGTCTGCAGGCAGTAGTATTGCCCAATAATGGAGGTGGTACCGTTAGTACCCCGAAATCCAAGGAAGTGACACTTTTTGGCTCCAATTCAGAAGCCATTGAGGCCAATAAATACCCCACCTTTTTCTGCATGAAAGGGCGTGAAAGTATTGACATAATCTTGAATCTTTGGAGTGTTTAAGTATTGTAAAAGTGCTAGAGTCTTCCTCCTCGCTTTTGAAGTATTGAGATCATTTAAAAGAGGTGTGGGACTTGTAAAGGTTCTCTCCTAAACCTGTGAAAAGGAGAAAGTACTGTAAAAAGTGATTGGTCTTTGCCTATTGAAAGAAGACCATTAGTGGACGCCAGTGACCTCAAAAGAGGAGGAATCGGAAGTGGATGTAGGTCACAACGATCGAACCACTTTAAATTCTGGTTTGCTTTTTTATTTGTGCAATTTATATTACTGCAAACTTTCTTAACTTTCAAGTTTAATATCTTTCCAAAACGGATTGAATTGAAACGAATATTTTTTGAAATTAATGATTTTTTCGCTACACTAATTCCCCCCCCCCCTTAGTGCCGCTCTTAATCGTAATAATTGATATCAGAGCTCGGTTACTCTCATTTGGTTTAAAACCTAAGAGAGATGGTATTTGTCGCAACCAAGAGGGTCACTCAATTACACATCTGCCCATGTTCAATGGAACAGATTACACATATTAGAAGACTAGAATGAGGATTTTTCTGATTTCTATGGATTTTAAGCTATGGAACATTGTTGAAAGTGTTTTTCAAAAGTTTTCTTTTCCATTGAACGATTAGAATGAGTTGGAGAAGAAAACTTTCTCTTTAAACGCTAAGACTATAAATGCCTTGTTTTATGCTTTAGATAAAAACGAGTTTAATTGAGTGTCTATTTGTAAAACGATTTTGATATTTGGCACACACTCAAAATTACTCACGAAGGTACCAATAGAGTAAAAGAGTCAAAAATTAATCTTTTTGTCCATACATATGAGTTGTTTCAGATGAAACCGAGTGAGACCATTGGAGACATATACACCCGATTTACGGATGTCGTCAATGGTCTAAAAGGACTTGGTATAAGTTTCTCGGATTTTGAACTTATTAATAAAATTTTAGGATCCCTTCGAAAGAGTTGGGACTCTAAAGTAATGGTCATTCAAAAGACCAAGGATTTAAATAACTTTCCTCTCAAAGAACTAATCAGGTCACTAATGACCTATTAGATGACTTGTAATGCTCATAAAGACCTTGAGAACAATCTTCCAAAGAACAGGAAGGATATGTTACTAAAAACTCAAGAAGACCACTTGAAAGAAAATTCAAGTAATGAGGACTATGATGATGACTTGGCACTCTTGACAAGAAAGTTCAAAAACTTCATAAAAAGGAATAAAATTAGAAATGATATTAAAAATAAATTTGAACCCAGGAAAGAACAAGTCATATTCTACGAATGCAAGAAGTCGGGACACTTCAAAAGTAAATATCCCCAAGCAAAGAAGAAACAATCAAAGAAGAAGAAGACTCTTAAAGCAACGTGGGACGACTCAAGTACATCCGAAGAAGAGGAGCAAACCAACACTGAGCAAGTTGCTCACTATACGCTAATAGCTATTAGAGATGAGGTAAGCAGTTAATTAGATGTAAATTTATCTTTTGATGAATTACTAAGTGATTTTTATTATTTATTCGATGAATGTAAATTAGTTAGTAAAAAATATGAATTATTAAAAAAGGAGTATGCTTCTCTTGTTAGTGACTTTGATAGACTAAAAATTAAGCATGATGATAGTTTAGCTCCTTGCACAAAATGCGATGAATTAGAAATGCTTAGAAAAGAAAACTTACTACTCAAAGAAGCCTTAGAAATGTTTAAGGTTGGTAGTAAGTCCTTGATCTTTGCTAATAAGGGTCACGTTCATAGAAAAGGTAGAATTGGATTTGCGAGTAGCTCTCACCAAAATCCAACCACCTTTATTAAAGGCCCTACCTTACATGTTTCACCCCAAAACAAATGTAGCTTCTATTGTAAATTTAGATATGTTGCGTACTAATATCCATTTAAGAGATATAGTCCACATAAATTGATTTGGGCTCCTAAAGGAATCTTAAATGACCTAATACAATATGATAAGTTATGTAGATCGATTTTTTAGGCACCCAATGTCAAATGGGTACCTAAAAATCATTCTTTTTTGTAGAAATGTTTATTGTCACAAGCTAAGAGCAAGAGATGGTACCTTGATATTGGATACTCAAGGTATATGACCAGAGATCAATCTCAATTCTTTAAGCTCACTAGCCTAGACGAAGGATATGTCACATTCGAAGACAACAACAAGGGTAAGATCATTGGCAAAGGAACCATAGGTAACAAATCCAACTTATTTATTGAAGATGTGTTATTGGTTGATGACTTCAAGCATAACCTTTTGAGCATTAGTCAATTGTGTGATAAAGGATATATTATTAGATTTGAATCCAATGCTTGCATTATTGAAAAACCATACAAAAACACATCTATGATTGCCCTAAAATAAAATAATGTATACACTATTGACATTGATGATCTTTATAATGAAATATATTTTTTGGTTTTGAATGACGATGCTTGGCTTTGGCATAGGAGATTAGGTCATACTAGCATGAAACTAATCTCTCAAATCTCATCTAAAGAACTTGTAAGAGGAATTCCTTACATTACGTTTGTTAAAGACAATGTGTGTGATGCATGTCAACTAGGAAAATAAATAAAAGGTAGTTTCAAACTAAATAAGCACCTATAGACCATTGTAATTGATCCATATGGACTTGTTCAGATCAATTGCTACATCAAGCCTAGGAAATAGCAAATACGCCTTTGTCATCATAGATGATTATAGTAGATACACATAGACTTACTTCTTGGCACATAAAAATGATTGCTTTAGGTATTTTTTTAAGTTTTGTAAACTTGTTCAAAATGAAAAAAATTTTATGGTTTCATCAATTCGAAGTGATCACGGTGGTGAATTTCAAAACCATGATTTCCAAGATTTTTGTGAATCTAATAGATATAACTATCATTTCTCTACTCTAAGAAATCCTCAACAAAATGGAGTAGTAGAAAGAAAAAATAGAAACTTATAAGAAATGACAAGAACCATGTTAAACGAACATAGCTCATCCAAATATTTTTGGGCCAAAGCCGTAAATATGGCATGCTATGTCATAAATAGGGTTCTAGTAAAACCATTACTTTCCAAAACTCCTTATGAGTTATGGAATAACAAAAAACCCAATGTTTCATATTTTAAAATTTTTGGGTGTAAATATTTTATCTTAAATGAAAAAGATGCCTTAGGAAAAATTGATGCAAAATTTGATGAAGGAATTTTTCTTAGCTATTCTTCTATTTTTAAGGCCTTTCGTATTTTTAATAAAAGAATTTTGGTTATAGAAGAGTCTATTTATGTTGTTTTTAATGAAGTTTCCAAAGTTAAGAAAAATGATTTTGATGATGATGTTAATTTTGATGCTTTGAATTTAAATGAAACCCTTTCTCCATCTAGCAACTTGGATGCATCTTCTTTTGAAACATCCTTATCCAAGGAATGGAAGTATGTAGATGTTCATCCTAATGAGCTAATAATAGGAGATACATCAAAAGGGATTCAAACTCGTTCTTCTCTTAAGAATTTTTATACCAACGCCACTTTTCTCTCCTAAAATGAACCTAAATACATTGATGAGGACTTGAAAGATGATTCATGGGTTATCACAATATAAGAAGAGTTGAACCAATTTAAGAGAAATGAGGTATGGAAGCTTGTTCCAAGGCCAAATGACTATTTAGTTATTGGTACTAAATAAGTCTTTAGAAACAAACAAGATGAATTTGGTATCATGGTTAGAAATAAGGCTAGATTAGTGGCTAAGGGTTTTAACTAAGAAGTAGGTATCGATTATGAAGAAATCTTCGCTCTTGTGACACAATTAGAAGCCATAAGGATGCTCCTTGCCTATGCTAGTAGTAATAATTTTAAGTTATTTCAAATAGATGTTAAAAGTGCTTTTCTTAATGGTTTTATTTCCGAAAAAGTTTATGTTGAACAAACTCCCAGATTTGAGAATGATAATTTCCTTAATCATATGTTTAAATTGACTAAAGCTCTCTATAGATTAAAACAAGTCCTAAGGACTTGGTATGAGAGACTTAGCTTATTTCTTATACAAAATAATTTCTCTAAAGGTAAGGTTGATACCACATTATTTATTAAAAATTTAAATATAATTTTCTTATTGTTCAAATTTATATTGATGATATTATTTTTGATTCAACGAATGAATCTTTATGCGAATCATTTGCCAAAAGCATGAACTAAGAGTTTGAAATAAATTTAATGGGTGAATTAACTTTTTTTTTAAGCTTGTAAATCAAATAACTTAATGATGACATTTTGATCAATCAAACAAAATATACATTAGACTAGCTAAAATGATTTAATATGGATAGTTCAAAGGCTATCAATACTTCTATGAGTACCTCCACTAAGTTAGACATTGACGAAGGTGGAGAAAACTTTGATCAGAAAGCTTATAAGGGTATGATAGGTAGTTTACTATATTTCACTGTTGTTGAATCTCGGATTTTGATGATGAAGTCAATTGTAAATTATTTGATCTAATCTATATGTTGAGAAAAATGTATAGGATTAACTACAATAGCAGTAAGATATAAAGCAGGTGTTGTGCCGGAGTCAAGATCGAGATCTCATTGGGAGTTCGAGAGTTCATTGGAAGTCCGGACGTTCGTCGGAAGTTCTGCCAAAACCAACAGAGAAGTCCAAGAGCTTGCCAAAGAAGCTCGTTAGAACTCACCAAGAAGATCGTTATAAAGTCCAGGAGCTTGCCGGTAGTTTGCTGAAATATTGCCGAGAGTTCGTCGAATGTTCGCTAGAAGTACGCCGGAAGCTCGCCGTAAGAGCAATTGACGCACCGAAATAAGAAGTACTGTGATTATATCTTAATTATCATAGTTAGATCATAAATTAAGTTAGATTTAGGAGGTAATCTCACTAACTTAATTAGGGGCCAACTAGGCCCCTTAACAGGGCTGAATTGAGTCGAATTGAGCAGCCAATTCAGCCCTTGAAAATATGGCCGGCGGTAGCACCGCTTGGAAAGCAATGCCCCAGGTTATCTAGGAAGTGGTATCGCCCAAACTGGAGATTGGTACTACCAGCAGTAAATGCTGCCAACGGTGGTACCACCCTTGTCAAGTGATGGGACCGCCCAATGTCAGACCAACGACAGTGGTACCACCCAGTAACGACGGTGGTACTGCCAGTACCCTGAAATCTGGGGATGTGACACTTTTTGCCTTCAATTTTGAAGCCGTTGGAGCCTATAAAAATCCTACCATTTTATGCATGGAAAGGCATGAAAGTGTTAAACATACTCCTGAATCTTTGAGGTGTTAAATGTTGTAAAAGATAGAAAGAGTCATCTCCTCCCTCTCTTAGCTTTGTAAACATCCCAGAAAGAGGAGTGAGGGTTGTAAGGGTTATCTCCTAAACCTGAGAAAAGGATAAAGCATTGTAAAGAAGTGTTCGGTCTTCATCTATTGAAGGAAGGCCTTTAGTGAACGCCGGTGACCTCGTCGAAGGAGGAATCGGAAAGTGGATGTAGATCACATTAACCGAACCATTCTAAATTCTGGTTTGCTTTTCATTTGTGTAATTTATATTACTGCAAATCTCCTTAATATTCTCTTGCACTTTTACAAAAGCTTTCAAGTTCAATTTTTCTCTGAAATGGATTAAATCGAAACCATTTTCGTCGAAATCAGTTTTAATCGAAACAAAGACTTTTGAAATCAGAAAAGTTTTCTACTGCACTAATTCACACCCCCCCTTTTAGTGCTGCTCTTGATCCTAACAGTTGGTATCGGAGTAAGGTTCACTCTCATTTGGTTTTAAACCCAAGAGAGATGATATTTGCCGGTAACCAAGAGGGTCATTCAATTACACGTCCGCCCATATTCAATGGGACGGATTACATATATTGGAAGACTAGAATGAGGATCTTCCTAATTTCAATAGATTTCGAATTATGAAATATTATAGAAAATAGATTTTAAAAGTCTTCTCTTCCAATGAATTATTAGAATGAATTGGAGAAGAAGACTTTCACTTTAAACGTGAAAGCTATGAATGTCTTGTTTTGTGCCTTAAATAAAAATAAGTTTAATCATGTGTCCATTTGTGAAATGACATTTGATATTTGACACACACTCTAAGTGACTCATGAAGGTAATAGTAGAGTGAAGGAGTCAAAAATTAATTTTTTAGTGTATACTTATGAGTTGTTTCGAATAAAATCGAGTGAGACCATTGGAGACATGTACACCGGATTTAGGAATGTCATCAATGGTCTAAAAGGACTTGGTAAAAGTTTATCAGATTTTGAGCTTGTTAATAAAATTTTAAGATCCCTTCCAAAGAGTTGGGACCCTAAAGTCACAGCAATTTAAGAGGCCAAAGACCTAAATAACTTTCATCTTGAAGAACTAATCGGGTCACTAATGATCTATGAGATGACTTGTAATGCTCATGAAGAGCTTGAGAATAACCTTCCAAAGAACAAGAAGGACATGGCTCTAAGAACTCAAGAAGACCACTTGAAAGAAATTTCAAGTGATGAGGACTTTAATGAAGACTTGGCACTCTTAACAAAAAGGTTTAAAAAATTTATAAAAAAAATAATTTTAAAAATAATACTAAAAATAAAATTGAACTTAAGAAAGAATAATTGATATGCTATAAATGCAAGAAGCCGGGACATTACAAGAGCAAATGTCCCTAAGCAAATAAGAGACAACCAAAAAAGAAGAAGGCTCTTAAAGCAACATAGGACGACTCAAGTTCATTCGAAGAAGAGGAGCCAACCAACACCGAGCAAGTTGCTCACTATACACTAATGACTATTGGAGATGAGGTAATAAGTTCATTTAATATAAATTTATCATTTGATGAACTATTAAATGTCTTTCATGATTTATTTGATGAATGTAAATCAATTAGTAAAAAATATAAATTATTAAAAAAAGAGCATGATTCTCTTGTTATTGATTACAATAGATTAAAAGTTAAGCATAATGATAGTTTAGCTTTATGTATAAAATATAATGAACTAGAAATACTTCAAAAGAAAAACTTGCTATTTAAGAAAACCTTAAAAAAATTTGAGGTTGGTAGCAAATCCTTAAACATGATCCTTGCCAATAAGGGTCATGTTCCTAAAAAAGGCGGAATCAGATTTGTGAGTAGCTATCACCAAAATCCAACCACCTTTGTTAAAGGCCCTACTTTACATGTTTCACCCTGAAACAAATGTAACCTTTATTGTAAATTTGGGCATATAGCTTATCATTGTTCATTTAAGAAATGTAGTCCACACAAATTGATTTAGGTTCCTAAAAGAACCTTAAATGACTTAATGCAATATGATAAGCTATGTAGATCAATTTTTGAGGCACCCAAGGTCAAATAGGTACATAAAAATATTCCTTTTTTGTAGAAACATTTACCATCACAAGCTAGGAATAAGAGATGGTACCTTGATAGTGGATGCTCAAGGCATATGACCGGAGATCTTTCTCAATTCTCAAAGCTCACTAGCATAGACGAAGGATATGTCACCTTCGGAGACAAAAGGGTAAAATATTGGCAAAGGAACCATAGGTAACAAATCCACCTTTTCTATTGAAGATGTGTTGTTAGTTGATGGCTTAAAACATAATCTTTTGAGCATCAGTCAATTATGTGATAAATGATATATCATTCGATTTGAATCCAATGCTTGCATTATTAAAAAACCATACAAAAACACATCTATGATTGCTTTAAAACAAAATAATGTATACACTATCGACATTAATGATCTTTGTAATGAAATGTGTTTTTTGATTTTGAATGACGATACTTGGCTTTGGCATAGGAGGTTAGGACATGCAAGCATGAAACTAATCTCTCAAATTTCATCAAAGATAATGTGTGTGATGCATGTCAACTAGGAAAGCAAATAAAAAGTAGTTTCAAACCAAAGAACCAAATAAGCACCTCTAGGCTATTATAATTAATCCATATGAACTTATTCACACCAATTGCTACATCAAGCCTAGGAGGTAGCAAATATGTATTTGTCATCATGGATGATTATAGTAGATACACATGGACTTATTTTTTGGCACACAAAATTAATAGCTTTAGGTATTCTATAAGTTTTGTAAACTTATTCAAAATGAAAAGGGTTTTATGATTGTATCAATTCGAAATGATCACGGTGGTGAATTTCAAAACCATAATTTCTAAGAATTTTATGAATCTAATGGATACAACCATAATTTCTCTCCTCCAAGAAATCCTTAATAAAATGGAGTAGTAGAAAGAAAAAATAAAAACTTACAAGAAATGGCTAGAACCATGTTAAACGAACATAGCCTACCCAAATATTTTTGGGCCGAAGTCGTAAATACGATATGCTATGTCATGAATAGAGTTCTAGTAAGACCATTACTCGCCAAAACTCCTTATGAGTTATGGAACAACAAAAAACCCAATGTTTCATATTTTAAAGTTTTTGGGTGTAAGTGTTTTATCTTGAATGAAAAATATGCCTTAGGAAAATTTGATGCAAAATCCGATGAAGGAATTTTTCTTGGTAATTCTTCTATTTCTAAAGGATTTTGTATCTTTAACAAAAGAACTTTGATTATAGAAGAGTCTATTCATGTTGTTTTCAACGAAGTTTCCGAAGTCACGAAAACTGATTTTGATGATGATGTTAATTTTGATGCTTTGAATTTAAATGTAAACCTCTTCTCTATCTAGCAACTTGAATGCATCTTCTTCTGAAACATCCTTACCCAAGGAATGGAAGTATATAGATGCTCATCCTAAGGAGCTAATCATAGGAGACACATTAAAAGGGGTTCAAACTCATTCTTCTCTTAAGAATTTTTATGCCAACGCCACTTTTCTCTCCCAAATTGAACCAAAATGCATTGACGAGGCCTTGAAAGATGATTCATGGGTTATTGCAATGCAAAAAGAGTTGAATCAATTTGAGAGAAATGAGGTGTGAAAGCTTGTTCCTAGGCCAAATGACCATTTAGTTATTGGTACTAAATGAGTCTTTAGAAACAAGCAAGGTGAATTTGGTATCGTGGTTAGAAACAAGGCTAGATTAGTGGCAAAATATTTCAACCAAGAAGAGAGTATCGATTATAAAGAAACCTTCGTTCTTGTGGCACGATTAGAATCCATAAGGATGCTCCTTGCCTATGCTAGTAGTAACAATTTTAAGTTATTTCAAATGGATGTTAAAAGTGCTTTTCTCAATGGCTTTATTTCCGAAGAAGTTTATGTTGAACAACCTCCCGGATTTGAGAATGATAATCTCTCTAATCATGTGTTTAAATTGACTAAAGTTCTTTATGGATTGAAATAAGCCCTAAGGGCTTGGTATGAGAGACTTAGCTCATTTCTTATCGAAAATAATTTCTCTAAAGGGAAGGTCGATACTACATTGTTTATCAAAAATTTTAAAAATAATTTTTTTATTGTTCAAATTTTTGTTGATGATATTATTTTCGGTTCCATGATTGAATCTCTATATGAATCATTTGCTAAAAGTATAAGTCTTGAATTTGAAATGAGTTTGATGAGAGAATTAACTTTCTTTTTAGGCTTACAAATCAAACAACTAAGTAATGGTATATTTCTTAATCAAACAAAATATGCTTTAGATTTGCTAAAAATGTTTAATATGGATAGCTCAAAGGCTATCAATACTCCTATGAGTATCTCCACTAAGTTTGACATTGATGGTAGAGAAAGCTTTGATCAAAAAGCTTATAGGGGTATGATAGGAAGTTTACTATACCTCACCGCAACTAGTCCAGATATCATGTTTAGTGTAGGACTTTGTACTAGGTTTCAATCTAATCGTAAGATATCTCATCTTAAAGCAGTTAAGAGAATTCTTAGATATCTTAAAGGTATCACGAATCTAGGATTATGGTATCCAAAATCCCAGAACTTTGAACTAATTATTTATGTTGATGCGGATTTTGCTGGATGCGGATTAGATAGAAAAAGCACATCCGGAATATGTCAATTTTTAGGACATGCACTTGTTTCGTGGTCTTCCAAGAAATAAAACTTGGTTGCACTATCTACAACCGAAGCTGAGTACATTGCAATTAGTGCATGTTGTGCACAAGTTGTGTGAATGAAAAACACTTTAGAGGATTATAAGATTAATCTTAAAAACATTCCCATAAAATATGATAATACAAGTACAATATGTTTAATAAAAAATCTCATTTAACACTCTAGAACTAAATATATTGATATTAGGTATCACTTTATATAAGATCATGTTAATAATCATGATGTAATCTTAGAGTTTATTGATACGAAACATCAATTAACCGATATTTTTACAAAGCCTTTAAGTGAAGAACAATTTGATTTTATTAGAAGAGACTTAGGAATGTTAATTTGTCTGAATGTATGAATTTGTTAAATTTCATTTTTGAACTTTCTTGATTCTTTGGGTCACTCACTCAAATCATGATCTTATAGTATGCGTAATGAGCCATATGCATTTTCCTATACGAGTTTAATATGATATTTGAGTATGAATCTTTTCCTCTTATGATACGAATTTTACATGATGATGTAAATAAGGTTGTGTGCTTCATGACAATAAAATGCTTACTTCGATGTTATAACTCTTACTTTGATGTCAAAAATCTATGCTAAAAATTTTATGATGTTGTGATCTCTTTATCATACAAATGATGTATTATCAGATTCTTAATATTGTGAACTTTTGAATACTATAATTCAATAATGATATTTCATGCAAAAAGTGATAAAAGACTATGTCGAAATATTTTATCATGCATAAAGTGATTGTACATTTAAATATCTTGATGTTTGATACATGGAAGTCATTGACAAATATATCTTTCACAGATTTCACTCTTATAAATTTTTAATAAGAAATGGATTTGATGTAATGCTCTTCTTACTATAAAGTTTTATTCATGAATTTCTCCTTCATGTGATACTCCTCTCCCACGAATTCTTCCTTATTCTTCTCATGAAAGATGAATTTTATGAATTCCAATGGATATCTTAATCTTTGAAAAATGAATTTTTGTGTGTGATAATTATTCGCAAGATTGGGGATTTGATTTCATATAGATATATCTATCCTTTTCATAAATCCCTTCTCTTTGTCAAAATGAAAGCATATTTTAACGAAAACTCATTTTTGACTTGATTCAAATCATTTCACAAATTTAGATCTTAATGAATTTCCTCATTACTTTCTTTTCTCTTCTTCATGCAAAATGTGATGACAAAGGGGGAGAAGTTGATAGAATCAATCGTTTTAATATTGATAACATTTAATAATGAGAACTTTTGAGTGTGAAACTTGCTTGAATTTTTTTTTACCACACTTGCATTGTTGAATTGTTCTCATTTTTGTTGATGACAAAGGGGGAAAAATAATACCAAAATGTGGTAAATTGATGACAAATGTATGTAATGTATTTCATCATATATACTTGAAATGTTTGCTTGATAAATTTCTTTCATTATGATAAAATATCTAGAGCTTAACTTACTATTTTACAATTGATATGAATTACTATCTTTGTCATCTTATCATACTTGAAAATGGATGTCATGGCTTGATATCATTTTGAAAAATACTTGGCATCGTATTTTGAGAATGTTAGATCATGATAGGAATAATGATAGTGAAGATATTTTAGGCTCAATAATCTTCATTTTGAATGGTGGAGATTTGGTTTGGTGGTCTTCTTCATAAGGTTTTGGGAATAGAAACCATTTATTGATTATACTATCACCGATCTATTTCCTTCGACTTCTTGCTAGGCAGTATTCAACCGTTGGATTTGGTTGAAATTTTGTTAACAGGTGTAAGGCTTTTGGTTGTGCATTCTGAACAGTGAAGATCAGGTTTGGAATTTTTTTAAGTATCTCTTTTGCTGCTTCATTGGAGACTGTTGCTGGTTTTCTACTTCGAACAGTTTCATCTCATTCACCGTTTGGACTGTCATTTGTGGTTTGATTTAGCTAATATTTGGTGAGCACGTTCAGACTAGTGTTTCTTTAATCTGAATGGTGGAGATTTTCTTTGGATATGGTAAACACTTTCTAATACTTAAAAGTAACTATCCTTTATAATTTTTACCTCTGTTTGACGAGTATTTGAGTTATGGGTTTTGAATTTATTATGGAACAAATTCATTTGTAGATCTTTGCTACTATGAATAATATTTCATAGTAGAGATTTTGATTTAGATAAGGAGAAGTTCCATAGTTTTTATTCTTCACATTAAATGAGTTTTTCATGAAAAAAATTATTGATATTCTTATGTGCTTGATTGTGATTTAATTGTTCATTGCTCATATATTCATATAAGTGAGGAAAAAAAATTTGATAATTAATTTTCTATATCCGCATATATTTTTATCCATTTTTTCTAAAAAAATTTCTTTCTCCCAAAAAATAAGAGGAACTCATGCCTCCAAGAGCTTTCCCCTGCCAAATCTAGAGGTGTTCGATGGGAAGCACTAATTCAATGGGGCATACATTGATATTCAAGGCACAAAATTGTTTTATATGGAATTTTTCTGATGTGTCAGTCATTTCTCACACCTATGAGAAATATAGAAGAATGATATTCCAATCCATCTCTTCTTTCCATTATCTCTTTTGAACAACTTGTGAGTGAATGAAACCTTCGTTTCATTAGCGGTCATCATATGAAATATTAGACATTATTTACCCTTCATTACGTACTTTACAAAATTTATATAATATATATTTTGAGACCTTCGAATTTATAGTCGACATTAAAATTAGTTAACAAGTGCCTCAAGAGCTTTTGTTCTCGAGGTGGATGCATCCCGACATGGAGATGCCTTTGTTCTCGAAGGCCATATTTGTTGCATTGAATATATTGCCCAATTAGAGCATATCGATTGTTTTAGCCCCAAAGATGGTTTTGGTATATTGGTTGCTTTGCCCAATTAGAATCTTCTAGCACAAAGAGACGCTTTGACCATGAAAGCCACACATCGAACAGTTCACATGCTTTGACCATGAGTAGATGCTTTGGCCATAGAAGTTGTATTTGATGTGCCAAATGCTTTGCTCAAGTAGTGTATCAAGTGTGAAGAGCAAGAGTAGCATTGTCTTCCAGACGGATATATCATAATCAAAATCTAAAAATCAATCTTAGTTGGATTATTAATTACTTGAACCGTGCAATAGTTAGGAACATCACTATCTCGCTCAAAGTTATTGTGGAGTTGAGCTTGGATCACGTGATAGATCTTTAACACATCAAACACTTTATCTGAATAGGATGCATCAAGCGACCCAAGATGGTTTGATCATAAAATATTAAAAAAAAATCTATTATACCGGAATAATTCTTTTCCCTCTTTGTATCAAAATGGGTTCTTTATCAAAATATCAACATAATATCAAAAACACAAATGAACCAGAATAACATAAATAGTAGAACAATGAATCAATCACAATGTAAGACCAAATTTTAACATAGAAAACCCAATGCGGAAAAAATCACGAGACCGTAGTCTACCTCAAACTTCCACTATCAATAGTAATGATAACAAGTTTACAATAAGTCTTCTCTAAAATAACAAGAGGATCATAATAACATCAAGACCACATATCTTGGCTCAAGAATAGCATATCATCATCATATTGATGGATCTCATCAAAAGAAAAGTTTAAGTCTCACCAAGTAAGTATAGTAGAAAAGTACCTCAGAGAGAATAAACTACAGTTTAGCATATTAAGATTGTAGAACTTGTTGCAAGGATTCTCCATATATAATTTGGGCCAAAACTGACAATGTTTGGCTACTAATAGTCAAGCAGCAAAACTCAAAATCTTATTTTTCCACTCTTCTCTTTCTCTCTCTGTTCTTTTCTCTCACTGTGCGCTGCCACCGTTTTGTCACGACCTTAGCTGGAATTGCCTAAGGCGTGAGGCATCCTTGCGGCCAAAGACGCGAACTTAGCTTGCGTTGCCTAAGTCGCGAGTCACCCTTATGGCAAAGACGCGAACTTAGCTTGCGTTGCCTAAGTCGCGCTTCGCCCTTGCGATCTTGCTCCGCAAGGATCAGCCCACTTTGTAACCTCTCGCAGGTCCCGAAGGACCTGTAAAAGAGAAAGAAGTTAGTTCGAAAGAACGAGCAACGGACAAGTCTCGAAGTCTCGCGAAAAGGGAAGCTTTACAAGCAATTCAACGAACACCTTGTGTGCACAAGAGAAAAGAGGGAGAGGGAGAAAAACAAGGCTTTCAAGGATGAACGAACAGCTGCAAGCCCACAAACAGCCGCTCACCTGGTCCCGGGCGCAAAACCAAGTTCCCGTAAAGGTCACGTGCGAACTTGCGAAAGAGTGTTCAACGCCCGGTATATAACCGAAGCCCCATCCAGCCCTGTGCCACCCGGGGGGTTCTTGGGGTCTGAGATGGCTGACATTTTGGTGAGCGGAGGTAGCTCTCCGCTCACCTCCCGCGGCACACGAAAATGGAGCTGTTTTGGGGCTGTTTTGCTCGGTTCGGTGAGCGGTCACTTTGCAACGCTGTAGCTTGTTCGAACTTACATATTTATAAGCAAAATGACCTAAAACCATAAGAAAACATGCTGTCAAGCAGCTGTACAGGCAGGTGTGAGCGACGAACAGTTCGTTGAACGGAGTTGTTGCGGGTGCGCGACGACCGTTCGTGACATTCTCCCCCACTTAAACTGTCGACGCCCTCGTCGACGCTTGTTGGTAGTTGTTGATGACTTCTTCTTCATATCGCAGGGTGTCTTCAGGCTCCCAACTGGCTTCAGTTCGGGGAAACTTTCGCCACTTCACCAAGTACTCTGTCTGCTCCGCTCCGTTGGGTAGCTTTATCTTGCGATCCACTAGAATGGTTTCCACTCGCTTCTCGTAGGAGGCTGTGATGGGAGGTAGCCGAGTTGGAACACTTCGGGAAGCATCTTGCGGATCCGAATGGTAGGCTTTTAGGTTGCTGGCGTGAAGAACGTTGTGAATTTTGAACCACGCCGGCAGTTGCAACTTGTAAGAAACATTTCCTACCCTGCTGATAATTGGGAAGGGCCCTTCATACTTACGCACCAATCCTTTGTGGACTTTGTTCCTGAAGAATTGGAGTGATGCTGGTTGGAGCTTTACCAACACCAAATCGCCAACTTTGAACTCTTGTGGTCGCCTTCCCAAGTCTACCCACTTCTTCATCCGTTTTGCCGCCTTCTCCAAGTAAGCCCATGCAATATCTGCATTTCGATGCCACTCCTTTGCGAAATGATAGGCTGATGGACTACTCCCGGTATACCCAATCGCCATAGTGTGCGGAGTCGACGGTTGTTGTCCTGTGATAATTTCGAAGGGGCTCTTGTTGGATGTAGAGCTCCGCTGCAAGTTGTAGGAGAATTGGGTGATGTCCAACAGCTTCACCCAATCTCGTTGATTGTCACTCATGTAGTGCCGAAGAAACTGCTCCAAGAGCGAATTTATTCTTTCAGTCTGGCCGTCCGTCTAGGGTTGGAGGCTTGTAGAGAAGTATAACTTTGACCCCAACAATTTGAATACCTCGGTCCAGAATCGTCCCAGGAACCGAGCGTCTCGATCACTAATGATATTGTGTGGGACTCCCCAATACTTCACTACATCCTTCATCATCAGCCTGGCCGCCTCTTCAACTGAACAGTGTGGGGGAGCAGCAATGAAAGTTTCATACTTTGAAAACCGATCGACCACCATGAGTATCGATCCAAGTCCCCATACAGGTGGCAAGCTTGATATGAAGTCTAAGGAAATGCTCTCCCACGGCCTTTCTAGTACGGGCAACGGCTCCAAAAGTCCCACCGGCTTCCGCTGCTCCACCTTGTCTTGTTGGCAAGTAAGGCACGTTCGAACATATTCCTCCACATCAATCCCCATCTTCGGCCAGTAGAAGGCCCTCTCCACGAGAGCTAATGTTCTGTGAATGCTTGGGTGTCCAGCCCAAAGGGAATCGTGACACTCCTTTAAGAGTTCACGCCTTAAATTGTCCACTCGGGGAACATAGACCCTATTCCCTTTGGTGTAAACAAGTCCCTCCTGGACCCAAAATCGTCGTGCCTTGCCTTCTTTGATGAGCTGCATCAGGATAACTGCATGGGGATCACTATACAGTCCATCCTTGATTCAGGAAAGAAAGTTGGAATGCAACTGACTTGCTTGGCCTATGCCCTCCAGTTGTGTAGCATTTACGCATTCCACCTTCCGACTCAGCGCATCGGCCACGACATTCGCCTTCCCAGGCTTGTACTCCATTGCCATATTAAATTCAGCCAGGAAGTCCTACCACCGTGCCTGCTTTGGGGAGAGCTTCTTCTGAGTTTGGAAATAGCTCAAGGCGATGTTGTCTGTCCTCAGCACAAATCGTGACCCGAGGAGGTAGTGTCGCCAAACTCGTAGACAGTGGATCACTACTGTCATCTCCTTCTCATGCACTGGATACCGCCTCTCGGTCTCGTTGAGTTTGCGGCTCTCGTAGGCCACCGGATGACCTTCCTGCATGAGTACTCCCCCAATAGCGAAGTCCGAAGCATCTGTATGGACTTCAAAGGGCTCTCCATAGTTTGGCAATCTGAGCACTGGTTCTTCTAGAATAGCAGCCTTCAGATCTTGGAATGCTATCTCACATTTGTCAGACCACTTCCAAGGCTGCTCCTTCTTCAGCAACTCCGTCAGTGGGGTTGCCCGCTTCGAATATCCGGCAATGAAGCGTCGATAGTAGTTGACGAAACCAAGGAAGGATCTCAACTCTGGCACCTTCTTTGGAGTTCGCCATTCCGCAACTGCTTGCACCTTCGACTTATCCATCCGAATGGAACCATCACCAATTCGATGCCCCAAGAATAGGATCTCAGTTTGGGCAAAGTAGCATTTCTCCCTTTTCACGAACAAAGTGTTCTCCCTGAGAACCTTGAAAATCGTCCGAAGGTGCTTGACGTGCTCCTCGAGCGTTTGGCTGTAGACGACGATATCGTCCAAGTAGACGACCACGAACTTATCCAAATACTCCTTGAATAGCTGGTTCATGAGAGTACAGAATGTGGCCGGAGCGTTGGTTAAGCCGAAAGGCATCACCAAGAACTCAAACGCTCCATATCTGGTCACACAAGTAGTCTTTGCTTCGTCGCCTTCAGCAATGCGCACCTGCCAATACCCCGACCGAAGGTCGAGTTTCGAGAAATACTTTGCCTTACCCAATTGATCAAACAAGTCCGCAATGAGCGGGATGGGATACTTGTTCTTCACTGTTACTTTGTTGAGGGCTCGGTAGTCGACGCATAATCGGAGGCTCCCATCTTGTTTCTTCTGGAAGAGAACTGGAGCTCCGAAAGGTGCTTTAGAGTTACGGATGAGACCACCGCTTAGCAGTTCACCTAACTGCTTCCTGAGTTCTGCCAACTCTGGCGGGGGCATGCGGTAGGGTGGTCTCGCTGGAGGCTTCACTCCTGGCTCCAACTCGATGCTGTGATCCACGCCTCTGCGTGGTAGGAGAGTCTTCGGCAACTCGGGTGGCATAACGTCTTTGAACTCTTTTAGGATGTTCGCCACCACAGCAGGTTCTTGAATGGCCTCCTTGTTGAGTGGCTCTAGCTTCATTGCAGCCACGAATGTCAGTTCGCCTTTTCGCACCCCTTTCTTCAATTGTAATGCCGAAAGGTGTTGGGGCTCCTTGGTTCCTTTCCGAGAGACGGGAACCACGCAAGGGTCGTCGCCTCCCATCATACATAGGGAGTTCAAGAACGGCATCGGCACCAACTTTACCGCATGCATAAACTCCATTCCAAGAATCACTTGGAAGTCGTCCAGTGGCACGGCCATCATGTTAGTGTTTCCGCTCCAAGTCCCGATTTTGATAGGAACACCCTTCGCCAACCCGGAGATTCGCCTGGCCTCCGAGTTCACCGCTTTCATTCGGCTTGGGCTCTTCTCCAAGGTCAACCCAAGTCGCTGTGCTTCGCGATCGGCGATGAAGTTGTGGGTAGCACCCGTATCCACCATTGCACGGGTCGTTTGGCCATTTAGCTTGATGTCCACATACATCAGCTCGCTACTTCCTGCTTTTTGTGCCTTCGTCTTCATGTTCTCCCCCACTTGACCCCGCATAGCATTCAGCAAACGCATTGCTCCCATTCGGGGTCCTTGAGACTCCTCATCGTCGCTGCTGGATTCAGAACTGCTTGAGCTAAGGGCGACAGCTTTGCCCTTGTCCAATCGGGGAGGGTGGATGGAAGCCGTCAATGCATTGAGTGCCTATTTTTGTGGGCACTCCCTTACCATGTGTGGTCCTCCACACAAGAAGCATCCTCCAGGTTTTGAGGCCTTGCCTTTTGGGTTCAGCCCTTTGTGGGAGCTCTTCTTCTTCTGTTCGCCCCCAAGCTCCTTCTCTCGAGAATGTTATGGAGGGCGATTGCCTGAAGATTGTTTCCTTCTCGCTGGGTCTTCAGAGGAAACAAAGTCGGTGAGCCTTTCTGCAACTGCAATTGCCCCGAATACATCGGTAATATTCCTTCGATTCAGCTCCTGTTGAGCCCATGGTTTCAAACCATCAAGGAACCTGAACAACTTGTCCTTCTCGGACATGTCCTGTATGTCCAGCATTAGTGCAGAAAACTGCTTCACATAGTCTCGGATGGTGGTACTTTGGCAGAGTTGTCTCAACTTCCTTCTTGCGACGAACTCTGTGTTCTCCGGTAGGAACTGAGTTCTCAACTCCCGCTTCAAGTCTTCCCATGTGTCGACTCGACACCGACCTTGTTGGATTTCCTCCCAACGAGTTCGCCACCAAAGTTTCGCATCTCCATTCAGATACATTGTTGCTATAGAAACTTTGGTATCCTCAGAATCGGGCCTCGTAGCTCGGAAGTATTGCTCCATGTCGAACAGAAAGTTCTCGAGCTCCTTGGCATCTCTGGCCCCTCCATATCCATGAGGCTCAGGTGCCCTCAAATTTTGTGGCGGTGCAACGCGGGTGTTGCCTCCTCCCGCATTTAGCGTTCTTGTGAGCATAGCCACCTTTGCCGTGAGTTCCACCACAACATCCTGTAAGTGTTGCACGGAGTCTTTGGTGTCATCAGACAGTTGGTCGACTAGGGCCTCGACCTTGTCGATCCTAGACTCCGCTTCCTCTTGCGAGCTTTCTACCCCAACAAGTCTTTGTTGGCCATGATAGAGTTCCTCCATGCTCGCTTCCAGAACATCCAGGCGGGTTTCCGCCGTCGTGAGTCTCTCCTTATGACTCTTTTTCCCAGTTAGCGCACCAGATTGCGCTTCCTCTGCTCACGGAGAGTTGCCAACTTCTCGCTCGTCTTGTTCGCTGCCGCGCTCTTCTTGAGTGGCTCCAACAGCATGAGAGCGAGTGTGCATATGCAGCCCACCTGCGGCTGCTTGGGGCAAGGGTCCGGCTTGCCCCGTCTTGCTTGATTCACCACGATGCTTTGCCATGACGAAGTTGCAAAGTTCGTTCGCTGTTCGATCAAAGAGCTTGCCTGCTCTGATACCACAATGTCTTGACCTTAGCTGGAATTGCTTAAGGCGTGAGGCACCCTTGCGGCCAAAGACGCGAACTTAGCTTGCATTGCCTAAGTCGCGAGTCACCCTTGTGGCAAAGACGCGAACTTAGCTTGCGTTGCCTAAGTCGCGCTTCGCCCTTGCGATCTTGCTTCGCAAGGATCAGCCCACTTTGTAACCTCTCGCAGGTCCCGAAGGACCTGTAAAAGAGAAAGAAGTTAGTTCGAAAGAACGAGCAACGGACAAGTCCCGAAGTCTCGCGAAAATGGAAGCTTTACAAGCAATTCGACGAACACCTTGTGTGCATAAGAGAAAAGAGGGAGAGGGAGAAAAACAAGGCTTTCAAGGATGAATGAACAGCTGCAAGCCCACAAACAGCCGCTCACCTGGTCCTGGGCGTAAAACCAAGTTCCCGTAAAGGTCACGTGCGAACTTGCGAAAGAGTGTTCAACGCCCGGTATATAACCGAAGCCCCATCCAGCCCTGTGCCACCCGGGGGGTTCTTGGGGTCTGAGATGGCTGACATTTTGGTGAGCGGAGGCAGCTCTCCGCTCACCTCCCGCGGCACGCGAAAACGGAGCTGTTTTGGGCTGTTTTGGGGCTGTTTTGCTCGGTTCAGTGAGCGGTCGCTTTGCAACGCTGCAGCTTGTTCGAACTTATATATTTACAAGTAAAATGACCCAAAACCATGAGAAAACATGATGTCAAGCAGCTGTACAGGTAGGTGTGAGCGACGAACGGTTCGTTGAACGGAGTTGTTGCGGGTGCGCGACGACCGTTCGTGACAATTCACAGCACGCCAATCCCTTCCCTGCCCTCAACTACGCACATCTCTTTTTTTTTCTTTTTAATTATTAATTTATGCTTAAAGACCCAATTGTTTAGTCCAAGCCCACATATGGGCTGGACCCAATAATTCTTCCCCTGCAGCTCATATGGTGGGTTGTACTAAGCCCGCTCTTTACCTACATACTTCAAGCTATTCCTTAAGCAAAGATTTTGTTAGCATATCTGATTCATTCTCATTGGTATGCATCTTTTCTAACTGTAATTCTTTCATCTTAAGCACATCGCGAATCCAATAATATCTCACATCAATATGCTTGGATATAGAATATTATGTTAAATTCTTAGAGAGATGAATGACATTTTGATTGTCACAGTAAACAATATATCCTTCCTGTTTCAAGCCCAATTCCTATAGAAATATTTTCATCCACAAAGTTTCCTTATAAGCTTCATGCTATATATTCTACTTCTGTGGTTAATAAAGTAACACAATTATGTAACTTAGACTGCCAAGAGATTGCTCCCCTTGCAAATGTCATCAAGAATCCTGAAGTGGACTTTTTGGAATCAGTATCACCTGTCATGTTTGCATCTGTGTACCCTTCTAACATAGATTCATCATTGTCAAAACATAAACACAACCTGGAAGTATATTTTAGATATTTTAATATCCATTATACTACTGCCTAATGTTCCTTACTAGGATTAGAGAGAAATCGGTTGATAACTCCAACTGCATGAGCTATATCTGACCTAGTACAAACCATAGTATACATCAAACTACCTACTACAAATGAGTAAAGCACTCTAGACATTTCTTCTTTTTCTTTCTCATTTGTAGGATATTATTTTGAACTAAGCTTGAAATGACCTACAAGTAGAGAACAATAGCTTTGTCTTTACTCATGTTGAATCTTTTAAAAACATTTTCAATGTAAGTCTCCTAAGATAGTCAAATCTTCATTTTCTTCCTATCGTGAAGAATCTTCATGCCAAGTATTTGTTTCACCGATCCCAAGTATTTCATAGCAAAAGACTTACTTAGCTCTCTTTTAAGCTTTTCAATTTTACTAGCATCATGGTCAACAATTAGCATATCATCAACATATAACAGAAAAATAATAAAATCATCATCTAAAAATTTCTTCATAAACATCAGATATGGTTTTATTATATCATTGGCTCATAATAAAGGAATCAAACTTCTTGTACCACTGTTTAGGTGTCTGTTTGAGTCCATATAAGCTTTTCCTAAGCTTACACACTAGATTTTCTTTTCCCTTAACTTTAAAACATTTTGGTTGCTTCTTGTAAATTTCTTCTTTTAAATCACCATGAAGAAATGTTATTTTCACATCAAGTTACTCAACTTCTAAATTCAAGTGGGTAACCAAACCAAGAATAACTCGGATAGAGAATATTTTCACCATAGGAGAAAATATTTCTTGAAAGTCAATACATTTCTTCTGATTGAATCCTTTCACAACTAGTCATGCCTTGTATCTTTGTTATGAGTATTTATTTTCAATCTTCAATTTATAAACCCATTTATTCTTGAGAACTTTCTTCTCTTTAGGCAAATTTACCAAGTCATAGATGTGGTTCTCAAGCAAGGATCTCATCTCTTCTTACATGGCTTTAACCCACTCATTCTTATGCTCATGTAGAATAGCTTCTTGGTAAGTTTCTGGCTCTCCCTCATCAATAAGCATAACATACTCATATGGAGGATATCTGGTAGATAGTTATCGCTCTATTGTGGATCTTCTCAATGGAATCTCAACTGGTAGTGGAGGTGCTTGTTCAATTGGTTCATCATTATCAATTGTAGGAGTATCATCATTGGTATTCTCACCATAATCTTCTTGTTTATCTCCCCCATAATTATCATGAACTACAGGTGAAGGAACTGGACCCAAACTCCAAGGAATATAAATAGAGGTTTTGGCTTCTCAACATTATCACCATCATTAAACAATTAGTCTTCAAAAAACATAACATATCTGCTTCTAATAATCTTTTTGTTCATTGGATCTCATAATCTGTACTCAAACTCTTTATGACCATATCCCAAGAAGATACATGCTTTTGCCTTATTATCAAGCTTGAACCTCTCATATTTGGGAATATGAACAAATGCTTTTCAACCAAAGACTCTCAAGTGATTATAAGATATATCTTTTCCTTTCCATACTCTCTCTAGAACATCACCTTTTAGAGGAACTAATGGAGAAAGATTTATCAACTTAACTGTAGTTTTGATAGCATCCCCCAAAATGACTTAGGTAATTTGGCATGGGAAAGCATACATCTAATCCTTTCTTCAATGGTTATGTTCATCCTTTCTACCACATCGTTCTATTGAGGAGTTTTAGGAACTGTTTTTTCAAGCCTGATACTATGGACCCTGTAGTAATTCTCAAAAGAACCCCTATACTCAACACCATTATCTGCTTGAACACACTTTAGCTTTTTGTTAGTTTCTCTTTCAATAGTGACATGAAATTCTTTGAAGACTTCGAGTACATAGTCTTTAGATTTCAAAGTAAATGCTCAAACTTTTCTAGAATGATCATGAATAAAAGTAACAAAATAAAGAACACCTCCAAGAATTCTAGTTTGCATAGTACAGACATCAATATGAACTAAATCAATAACATATGATCTTCTAGATGATGGATATATATGAAATGTAACTCTATGTGTTTTTCCAACTAAGCAATGATCACAAGATTTAAGAAATGTACCTTGTAACTCTAGTAAGAACTGCTTTTTAGCAAGAGTTTGAAGTCCCTTATAGCTGATATGACTAAGCCTCTTGTGCCAAAGATCTATATTTTCACCCTTTTGAATTACATTAATCTCTCCTTTGTATAGATTAGCTTCCATGACATAAAAAGAGTTAAGCTTCTTTCCATTTGTCATAATTAGAGAACTTTTAGTGAGTTTCCATTTGCTTTCATCAAAATAGTATGTAAATCTCTCATCATCAAGTCTACCTATAGATATCAAGTTAAGACGAATATTTGAAATATGTCTGACATCTTTGAGTATCAATTTGCTCCCAATACTAGTCTTCAAGCAAATATCTCTAATACCCACAATCTTAGATGTACCATTGTTTCCCATTCTGACATTACCAAAATTACCAACAGTGTAAGATATGAAGAAATCACCATGAAAAGTAACATAAAATGAAGCACCAGAGTCAATTACCCAGTTACTGTCCTGAGCTGCAAGACTGACATAACTGTCATCATAAACAATAATGATATCACCTTCAGCAGCAACTGTATTGGTCTCTTTCTCATTTTTCTTTATTTCATTATGTTCTCATTTACAAAACCTACACTCTTTCTTCATATGACCTGGCCTGTTACAATGAAAACATTTTATATCTCTTCTAGACTTGGATCTTCCTTTATAACCATGTGGATTTCTACTATGACTTCTTCTACGTTTTTCTTATTTTTCAATAACAAATGCACGAGAAGAATATTTATCCTGTTCTTTCCTTCTAACATCTTCGTTTAACAAATTGTCTTTAACCATATCTATAGTTAGAGTTCCCTCTGGCGTGGAGTTACAAATTGTCACCACATACATTTTCCAACTTTCTAGTAAAGAGTTGAGAAGTAATAATCCTTGCATCTCATCATCTATATTTATTTTCATAGTAACCAGCTTATTTGCAAGACTCTGAAATAGACTTATGTGCTCAACAATGTTACCACCATCTTTATACTTCAAATTTACAAGTCTTTTGAGGAGGAAAATTATATTTTCCACTGTCTTTTTCGTAAAGAGATTTTCTAACCTTTGCCAAACAACATCAGCTCTGGTTTCATCAAAAATATGCTCATGCAAATTTATATTCATCCATCTTCTAATATAAGCAATAGCTTTTCTATATTGAACTTCTCATTCCTCATCATTCATAGTAGAAGATTTATCTTTAATCTTAATGGACTTATACAAATTTTTGCAATAGAGCAAGACTCTGAAATAGACTTATGTACTCAACAATGTTACCATCATCTTTATACTTCAAATTTACAAGTCTTTTGAGGAGGAAAATTTTATTTCTCACTGTCTTTTTCGCAAAGAGATTTTCTAATTTTTGCCAAACAATATCAGCTCTGGTTTCATCAGAAATATATTCATGCAAATTTATATTCATCCATCTTCTAATATAAACAATAGCTTTTTTATGTTGAACTTCTCATTCCTTCATAGTAAAAGGTTTATCTTTAATCTTGATTGACTTATACAAATCTTTGCAATAGAGCAAATCTTTTATCATACGATTCCAAGTGAAATAATTTGATGAGTTCAATTTAATCATACCATTTGACTATTCTATTTTAATCGCATAAGAAAAAAAAACTAGCATCAAACAACCCGTTACTCTGATACCACTTGTTGAGAAAAAACCTATTATAGCGGAATAATTTTTTTCCCTCTTTGTGTATCAAAATGGATTTCTCATCAAAATACCAACTTGATATCAAAAGCACATATAAACCAGAATAACATAAACAACAAAATAATGAATCAATCACAAAGTAAGATCAAATTTTAATATGAAAAACTTAATGCGAAAAAAAGTTTAGATCTCACCAAGTGGATATAATAGAAAAGTACCTCAGAGAAGATAAACTACATATGTAAAACTTACAATAAACTATAAATTAGCACCGTTAGGATTATAGAACTAACTATAAAGATTCTTCGTGTATAATTTGAAACTAATAAAATTTGCCTATTCGCAGCGTTACAAAACTGACCAGATTTTGACCGTTCAAAACTGACAAAACTGACAAGATTCTTCACGTTTAATGTTGGGTAAACTCAAAATCTTTTTTTTTTTCTCTCTTTTCTCTCATTGTGAGCCTTCACCGTTCGCAGCACGCCAATCCCTTCCCTACGCTCAACTGCACACATCTCCCTTCTTTTTTTATTTTAATTATTGATTTAGGTTGAAAGATCCAATTGTTCAGTCCAAGCCCATATATGGGCCGGACCCAACATAAAAACAGTGTTAAGGGATTCAAACACTTCACCTAGTTAGATCATATGGAGTGCTAGGAAATGGTAATGTCATGGTCATGTCAAGTGTCTTTAAGACATTTTATCCTGTTAAAGTGCGTCGAACACAAAAAGATGGTAACTCCCAGCTCGGGCCCAATACTGATGGTTGAATGCAAGAAAAAACAGTATTATCTTCGAAGTGGATGAGCCATAATTTAATGGGCACGGATTGGTGTTGGTTATGTTATCGATGACTCAAACAGTGCAACGATCCGAAACGTGGCCTGCCCCAGTCTGAGTTGTGGCAGTCGAGCTGAGATCACGTGACAGACTGCAGCTGCTCACCTTGGCCGACTTGAGCTCGGGCAGTGCCATAAACATATCTTTATAATGGAGAAATCGAGTGCTCACATACAGAGCCATAAACATATCTTTATGGCATGCTACAAAGAGAGATTTGTAGTACTCAATTCATTTAGGTTTGAGCATATGCATGTCATTTCATAATGACCTTGACTCATGGACCATCCGGTTGATGGCTCCACTTTGAACAGTAAACAGTCGCTTAATTTGTCCTTCACCAAAAGCTTTCTGAAAACAATGTTTGTAAGCTGTGTTGACTTTGAAGAGAAACTTCCAATGGACATGCTGATTTCAAGACCGCATCTAGCTGCGACTTGCATGGGAACACATCAGGTCTGACTGGTACGACAAGCTTTAGTTTTCTTTTGTTTGAACAAAATGCCAGCCGCAGATTGAGGAAGATTGTCTACGGACGCATTCAAAGGAAGAAAATAGTGAGAAATTTTGTGTGTCGCAAGCACATCCTTTGCCCATCCAATCCAATTCAACATGCTCTAGAAGAACCATGGAGATAATTTTCATTTTTTAAAATATTAAAAAATTTAAAAGAGAAAGAAATTCTTTAGTTATTCCAATTTGTGGCTTGCATTTCAAGTACAAGAACAGAACAATGAAATACCATATTGCTCCTCTTTCTAACACAATTAGAACATATTATATTTATCGAAGAGAATCATTTTTCACTTTTTTATCTTGACAATATAATTCAAAAGTCGAGTCAAAGTTATAAAGAATCATTCAAAAGAGAATGGATACAAAAAACAAAAAAACAAGCTTAGGTTTCAAAGGCGTCAGGCTAGATCTAGCTGTCAATCTACATCTGTTTTGACTGCTGACCCAGTTACATTATTAGCCAGACACTGAATCATCTCTTTCATGACAGCAAATGCTTTCCAGGTCAAAGAAAAGGACAACAAATTAAGGGCTGTACTTTGATTGGTAAGATGAGAAGGTGAAAGAATTGATGCTGCTTGGTTTGAACAGAGAGTCATAAAGCATCACCTCCTCAACCGTTTTTGGCTAAAGTCGGACAAAGGAGCAGCCTTGTTTGACTGCAGAATTGTCATAAGCCAGAGTGTGAATGAAGCTGCTTCATTGGATGTGAATGCAATTTGGCAGATACGGTGTCACTGAGCTGCCCTACTGGAAGGTTTTCTGGGTAAAACAGTGAAATAGTAGTTTACTACCCACACAAGCACGAGCACAAGCATAAGCTTTAATCGTGATCATTATTTCATCTAGCTTTAGGAACCACCTTCCCCGGTAATGTATGGTTTCAATTGTGTGCTGAAGTGGATCATATTTAAGACAACATATAGGGTACAAAATCCAAGTCAAGTTAAGCACATGAAGTTCACTTGAGGATATCAATCCTTATCATAGTAATGTTAACAGTGCTCGACACCCACTTAATTTTGCTATCGTAGCTATGGACTTGTTGATGATAGTTTGGCAGAGTGGTCCATTGCATAGATTATACAAATCTCAAGCTGTACTGCTGAGATTTGTTCACATTTTTGGTCTCTTGTTAGTTTGGATAAGAAAAGGTTAATTGTTTGGGCTCTGAAGTTTCTCTATCTTCCTTCCTGACAAGTGCTTTGGTACCAGTTATTGATTTAAAATTGATGGATGAGTGCTGATGGAATATTGCTAGTAAGATCAGGAGCTTACTGTTTGGATTTGGAGAAGAAAACATGTGTAAAATGGACAAGAGAACTTATTGAGTAGAAGACAAGAAGGAAAAGCTTTGAATCGAAAACTTCTGGTCTTATACGGTATTAAGTTTCAGGTGTAGATGGTTTCATTATAGGTATAAAGATTATGTTTGTTTAGCTACAATCTCACAATCCAAAGCCTTTTGCTGCCAATTCTATCCTGCTATCACTCTAGCCTCGTCCATTGCCCTACCATTACTGTTGTCACTTCTAGATGTTGTATATACACAACACACACACACACGTACTTATATGGATTAAACTGACACCGATACCGACTTAAATGGTTTAGATGTGGACTGACTTTTCCTAATATGATCATAAATGGGTTAGATGTGGATCGGACAAACTTATGTTTATTAGAGATCAATATGATGCGAATTAATCTGATTGCCAACTACTAAGAGTTTTTATCAGCATGTCCTTCTTCTTCACAAGAATTTTAGTCTCCATAGAACAAGTTGTTAAGAATTTTTACTATATACTTAGTGGAACAAAGAAGTTCAAAAATCAAAATTTCTTATCTAATTAGAGGAAAATTTTCCTGATATCCAATTAATCACAAACAGCAGTTATGCATTTGATATGGGACATCTTAACTTAAATATGAGAAAACTTCAGCATCATCGATGTCAGATAATTGTCTTGAAGTAGAAGTTTTGGCAATGCCTTGCTTGTCGATTCTGATTGAGGTCTCCTTTGTTCAGAATAACCGCAGTGGGTGACCCCTTCAACACCCTATCTTTTCTTCCATAAGTGGTGATTGCCAAGCAAAAGTTAAAAAGTAGGCTTGCTATCATTCGATTAACAGTCTTGCGATTAAATAGTTCAGCAGATTCCATCAAAAGAATGAAAGAAATGTTGTTTATTTCAAACAAAAGTGAAAAGGTCGCTTCACCATGGACCATACAACGAGGAGGGGCCTCACCCTTCGATGAGGATTGAGAACAATCAGAACAAAAAGGATAGCATGCAAACGCCCTGACACAATCAGAAGAACACCACAGCTAAACCAGAAGAATTCGTGTGAAGATAGATGACCTACAATGGACCATATTCACACTGAAATGAGGACCACTAGATTCTCCGTAGATGAAGCTTTCGAGAAAACATTCAAAACCAGTCTATTTACCAGCATCGTCACGCGATGGATTTGCGTGGGCTCTTTTGGATGGTTGACCTCAGTTTGTGTGAACTTGTTAAGGTCTGTTTGACTTGAGACATCAAATAGGCTTACTTATGGATCCGTAAAATTAAGTTGACCTGCAGGCCAACTACCAGTAGGACTTTCTTGCCAGGCAGTACGATTAAAGTGTCAGGCTGGGTTAGGTGTGTGAACATTGAAGTCATTGAGGTGCTCATGTCTTTTTCTTCAGCTAATGGCTGGACTTACGTTCTGATTTTTGTAGCTTGGCAACTGGAGCAGGGAGGAAAACAATAGAAAAGGAAGGCTGTAATTAAACTGAATCATGGATCTTCTCTCGTGAAGTATAAATTAAGAAGCCTTGAATGGGTCGGTGAAGAAAGAGTAGACCTTGAAATCCGGATGAGACCAGTTGTTTGTTTATCTCTGGATTCAAACTTCCAACTCCAATTTGTGACATTAGACTCCCAAGTCAAACCATGCAGGCAGCAACCTTCTTCCCCCGAGCAAAAGCCACTCAAACCCACTTCCATCCATGAATGCACCATCTGCTATCTAGGCCAACCTCTCTCCATTTCTGGATTAAGCCATGGAGCTTATCTCAGCCCAATATCCTTGCCTTTTCCTTCTCTTCTTCCTCTCCTGCCTTGCTCCTCTGCAAGCCAAAGCAGAGACAGAAGAAGCACAAGCTCTATTGAGATGGAAATCTAGCTTGGTTCAGCCCGACTCTCTTAGCTCATGGTCTCTCGCCAACTCCAGCAGCCCATGTAGATGGTTCGGCGTCCGCTGCGACTACAGCGGCCGAGTGCTGGAGCTAAGCTTGCCCAACTCCAATCTCAACGGCTCGCTCGACGACTTCAACTTCTCTACCATGTCCAACCTCGTCAGGCTCGATCTCAGCAGTAACCTCCTCTATGGATCCATCCCCTCGGCCATCTCTGCCCTTTCCAATCTCAGCTCATTAAATCTCAGCGGCAATAGCTTTGATGGATCCATCCCTCCCCAGATCGGGCAGTTGTCGGAGCTTCTCGACCTTCGTCTCTACAACAACAACCTCGCCGGTGTGATCCCGTACCAGCTTAGCCATCTGCACAAGGCACGGTATGTCGATCTCCAGCTAAATTACTTGGAAACACCAGACTACTCCAAGTTCGCTGTCATGCCTGCGCTGACGTACCTTTCGCTGGCCGTCAATAGCCTGACCGACGAATTCCCTCCCTTCGTCCTGAACTGTACCAAGTTGGTTTACCTCGATCTCACCTACAACAACCTCACAGGCCCCGTTCCTGTTTCCCTTGTAAGGCTTCGAAGGCTCCGAGACCTTCGCCTCGGAATTAACAACCTAACCGGAGGTATCCCGCCGATCCTTGGATCGATGTCTGAACTCCGAACTCTCGAACTGTTCAACAATTCTCTAGGCGGGCCAATTCCTTCTTCTCTGGGCCAGCTTCGGTACCTCGAACGCCTCGATATGAAGTCGGCAGGACTGAATTCCACCATTCCTACTGAACTTGGAAACTGTACTCATCTCAACTACATTGAGTTGTCCTTCAACCAACTCACTGGCAGCTTACCGCAATCCTTTGTGAGACTCACCAAGATGAGGGAGTTTGGGATCTCCAGCAATTCTCTCTCCGGCGAGATACCGCCTGAGTACTTCGGTAGTTGGCCTCAGCTTATATCCTTTCAGGTACAGAACAATCTAATAACTGGACGGATTCCACCAGAGATCGGATTCGCCACAAACTTGAGTTACCTGTATCTCTTCGGCAGCAACCTATCTGGTCTCATTCCACCTGAGATCGGGAATTTGGTCAACTTGGTGGAGTTGGATCTGTCGGTGAACTCACTGACAGGTCCGATTCCTCGGACGATCGGCAACCTCAAACAGCTGACTGCCTTGTCTCTCTTCTACAACAGCCTCACCGGCAAGATCCCACCGGAGATAGGGAACATGACGGCATTGCAGAAGCTAGACATTAACACGAACCAATTGGAGGGGGAGCTGCCGAGCGCCATCGGACAGCTTCCGAACCTCCAATACATATCGGTCTTCGACAACAAGCTCAGGGGTCGTGTACCGAACGACCTCGGCCGGAATGGGCTACTATACTATGTCAGCTTCGCGAACAATACCTTCTCAGGGGAGTTGCCACCAGGATTATGCGACGGCTTCGGCCTTCGGGTGATCACTGTCAACTACAACAACTTCTCTGGCGCACTGCCGGCCTGCTTGCGCAATTGCACTGAGCTAGTTCGAGCCCGGTTTGAGCTGAACAACTTCAGCGGAGACATCTCAGAAGCTTTCGGGGTGCATCCTGAGCTTGTTTTCTTGGATCTCAGTGGGAATCAGTTGACCGGGACCCTCTCGCCGGACTGGGGGGAGTGCAAGAATCTCACTCACTTTTACGTCACCGGAAACGACATCTCCGGTGAGATACCTGCAGCAATCGGCAACATGACCAACCTACGGGAGCTTGGCTTGGCCTCGAACTATCTGAAAGGACATATCCCACCTGAATTGGGGACCTCGAAGTTTCTATATAAGCTCGATCTGAGCAACAATCTGTTGTCGGGGTCAATTCCTCCACAGCTGGGTGCCGTATCTCTACTCGAAAATCTTGATCTGTCGGGGAATCAGCTCACTGGTCGGATCCCTGGTGAGCTGGGCAATCTGAAGAAACTACTGCTGTTGAATCTACGCAAGAATGATCTGTCTGGGGACATACCATATCAGCTTGGCAATTTGGACTCGCTTCAGATCCTACTAGATTTGAGCAGCAATTCTCTCACCGGAATGATCCCTTCCAATCTAGGGAAGCTGACAAAGCTGCTCAAGCTCAATGTCTCCCACAACAATCTCTCTGGGCCAATCCCAGCAGCTTTGTCCAGTATGTTCAGCCTAGAATCTGTGGACTTCTCCTACAACAATCTCACAGGGCCCATTCCAACGGGGAACGCTTTCGAGAAAGCCTCTGCCGAGGCCTACGCCGGTAACCCAGGGATCTGTGGTAATGTGACAGGTTTACTTTCTTGCAGCTCTAATTCTTCTGGCAACATGAGTTCTCACAAGAATCACAGGAAGCTCATCATTGCCATTGTTGTACCAATCGCCGGGGTTTTGGTGTTGGCAATCATTGTTCTTATAGTCATGATAGCTTGCAGAAGGAAAGAGGAAGATAAGTATGAGACGGAGAGTAGTAGTAATTGGGAGACCTCTGAGTCTTTGATTTGGGAAAAGGAACGCAAGTTCACCTTCCTTGACATAGTGAATGCCACAGACAACTTCAACGAGGTCTTCTGCATCGGGAAAGGTGGCTTCGGTAGCGTCTTCAAAGCCAAGCTGTCGACCGGCGAAGTAGTTGCCGTGAAGCGCATGCATGTCTCGGGTGCCGGCGACGTGTCAGAGATAAACCGGAAGAGCTTCGAGAACGAGATCAGAGCCCTGACGGAGGTGAGGCACCGGAACATAGTGAAGCTGCACGGCTTCTGCATGAGAAGCGGGTACATGTACTTGGTGTACGAGTATCTGGAGAGAGGCAGCCTTGGGAAAGTGCTGTATGGGGAGGAAGGAGGAAGCAAGCTGGACTGGGCCAAGAGGGTGAAGGTGGTGCAGGGGGTGGCTCACGCCTTGGCCTACTTGCACCACGACCGGTCGCCGCCCATCGTCCACCGAGACATCTCGGTGAACAACATCCTGCTTGAGTCCGATTTCGAGCCTCGTGTGTCGGATTTCGGCACTGCAAAGCTGCTGAATCCTGGTTCTTCTAATTGGACCTCCGTTGCCGGATCCTACGGCTACATGGCCCCAGGTGACAACAACGACTCTCTCTGTACATCCTCCATTCTTTCTCATCCTCTACTGACCTGCACAAGAATGAGTACCATTAAAGTTCTTGTCCAAGTTATCAATCCTAATGAAACCTCTGCTTTTTTCTCTTTGCAGAATTGGCTTACACAATGAGGGTCACAGAGAAGTGCGATGCGTATAGCTTTGGTGTAGTGGCACTAGAGGCCATGATGGGGAAGCATCCAGGGGACCTCCTATCCTCCCTGCAAGCCTTGTCGCCGCCGTCAGAGGGGGAGGAGGAAGGAAGTGATCCGTTCTTGAAAGATGTGTTGGACCAGAGGCTGCCTCCTCCGACAGGGCAATTGGCGGAGGAGGTGGTGTTCGTGGTGATGGTGGCGCTCGCCTGCGCACGGGCCGATCCCGTCTCTCGACCTTCGATGCGCTTTGTGGCACAGGAGATATCTGCTCGAACACAAGCGTATCTCAGTGAGCCGTTCCGGACAATCACGCTCAGTAAGCTCACCAGCTATCAGAAATGAACCAGTACTCACTGGTCATTCGAGTTCCAACAATAGATGGGGAAATGGAGGCATCCAGGCTCTGAAAATTATGAGAACAGAGAGAGCTTGACATGTTTGGATCATTTGAGGGCACTCCCAACACTTGGAAGCTGGTGTGGCTTATAGATCCCGTCATCGGAGGATCCATAAACAGAGCAGACGTGTCTGTCTAACATATCGAGTCAGAGCTGTCCTTTATAATTTAGATCATGTTGTTCAGTAAGCAATAGTTTTCTTAAATAAACAAGTTTTGCGGAAATCCAGGGGGGTGGGGGTTCTGCTATTAAGGTTTTCAGCGATTAAAAAAAAAAAAATTGATTTCCTTAAAAAAAAAAAATTCCTCATTTTAAGTTTTCCCCCAAAGAGTCTCTCTCCCTTTTAGTTTTTCACAAACAGTACTCCTAAATTTCAAAAAAATTGGCCCCCTCTTTGGATTATTGTGTAATTTTTTTTTTTCTATCATTCATGTGTCACTTTACACATATTTTTGGCATGTATGACACATACATCACACATTTTGTATGTTTGGCAAATAAACTACGCACAAAGTTTTTGGCTTTTCTCACTTTGTTTTACTTTACTGCGCTTGACATTATAACAGTGTGAATGCTGTGGTTTCTTATTTTTTTAAGCCAGAATACTACAGTGTTCACTATGCTTGCTTCAAAATACCTTATTTATCATGTGGGATAGTGGTTTATTGTGTTGCTAAACTTTCTTTAAATTGTTTTATGTGACGTCATAGAAAACACCATTACGATATAGTAAAAGAGTATAACGATATCATCACATCCAACACAATAGTGTAAATATAGCCCGCAATTTGTCAAAGCTTATTAGGAAGGTTTTGAAACAAAAGGACATCAATGTGTAGTTCCTTCGGAATTTTACGATGCATTTGTGACGTCATCGAAAGTATATCGTAAAATATTATAGCGATATCATCACATCCAATAAAACAAAGTAAATATAACCGACGACCTATCAAGACTTAATAAAGGTTTTGAAATAAAAAAAGACATTGATAAACGCTTTCTCTAGATCTTTATAGTATTTTTGAACTAGCTTTATAGTGTTTTTGTAATGTTATTGAAAACATAGTTTCTCCAATACTTTATAGTGTTCTTGAACTAGCTTTATTGTATTTTTATGATGTTATCCAAGGCACTATAACAATTTCTTAAATATGCTAACGATATCGGCATGTTTTCTAAATACTATAAATCACTCTACAATTGTGAGATAGTAATACAATGGTTTCGCATTAAAAAAAAAAATTCGTTGGGTTTGGCATTTGATAGTATTTCTAAACTAGATTTATAGTGTTTTTGTGATGTAAACAAAAAACACTATAACAACATCTTACGAACATAGAACAGTTTTTGAACCTGTCGAAGATACACTATAAACAATACTGTAACAACGAAAACATTGTATCACAATGACCAAACCATTAGAACAGTAGCAAAACACTACAAGGCACGGAGCAAAATACTGTAACACAAATATTATCTCCTAACTAACAAATTGTTATACCAAACACTACAAATGCAAACAAACACACTATAACAACCAAAAGCACCGTATCACAATGACTAAAACACTATAACAAAAGCAAAGCACTATATCACAATTATTAATTGCAACCAACAAAGCCATATGCCAAAACATGTATGGCAAATGAAAACACTATAACGACCAAAAGCATTATATCACAATGACCAAAACATTGTAACCAAGGCAAAACACTATAACGCATATATACTAAAACAATGTAACACAAACGAAAACACCATAATGATATCAAAACAGTGCATTTATATATCAACCTACACCCACCTACCGTACATAGAAAAATTTACAATAGTTATTATATTTGCACAAGACCACTTCTTAATATTTGCTTACAACCCATATAAAAATCATATGGGCCCTCTGGTCTATCAATATAATATGCATTACCAAATTCATTTTCAAGAATTGTTTGTGCAATGTCAAGGCAATACTGACATGTTGTCTTATTTAAAATCTAAAAGTCAATTATATATCGGCTCCTCTATGAACTTCATTGCAAATATGATCGTTGAGAAACAAAATATTATAATGTATTAGTAATATAAAACATGAAAATTACTTTAGTAATGCAGAGTTCAATACTAACTATGCATATATAGCTTTCGGCATTTTATCTCTTTGATTTTTCATCCGACATATGCGTGATTAGTGACAATATACTTACTCAAGCACCCTAGCTGATTCATAGTCATTCATGATAAGTTTTTTTTTGTTTGTTATCATGATTATAATAAAGTTAGAAAACTAAAATACCAAAGAATATAATTTGCGTGAGTAAAAACCACCCTATATTTCTTGAAAACTTTTTCCTTGAAGTACCATTGGGTATTAATGTTCATGTGAGTTTAAGGGTACAAATATCAAATCTGTAGGTCCTTCTGAATTTGTTTCACTGTTTAACTTTCAAATTGAAGTATATTTTTGTATTGATGTAAGATAAACGAATTAGTGAAATAACATTAGAATCATATATTTGAATAGGGTGTAGTAAAATGAGATTATCTAAAATCTTATGTACATTTTAATCTAAGGAACAAATGATGTGTTAGATTTGGTAGTCTTCTTGCAAGGATGATATAATATGTGTCGACATCTCCATCTATAAAGATGTCTCAACCCAATAATGTCTACAATGAAGTATAGGAAAGATAGGTCCTCTGATCTTCCTAAAAGGAGCAAGTGGAAAGACTATTCATTTACCAATAAGATTATGTATTTGGTGTCATAAGTAAAACTTACCCATAGACTGACAATATTAAGACCCATAATAAAAGCAGACATGCAATGTTTGGCGATAGATGAAATTTGAAAAGAAATATATTTTAAAACTATAACGTGAAATATATAATCAATTAATAAATCTAAAAAATCTAAAAATGAAACTTACGATTGGATTGAATATTATCATTGTAGCTTCCTCATCTTTTGCAATCTTATCTTTATTGTACTTTTAAAAAATAAAATTGTATAAATCATATAAAAAAAGACTAATATCGCTATACCTTCATGGTTGCTTCTCTCATGTTGGAGGTGCATTTCAACATCTTCGTCTTATTCCTCCTTATTCTTTTTCATCTTCTTATTATTTTTCATTTCAATTGGAATCTGTTTTCTTTTTTTTATTTTAAAATTGAGATTATAAGATTCTTTTTTCTAGTTAGATTTATTATCCATGGCCTTAATAAAGATGAGAAATATTATTTGTATTACATGCTTGTAGGATCCCCACTTCTCGTTGTAGCTTTGACAATCGATAGTATCAAATGACTTCTCCACAGGCAGCCTCTAAAGTCCTCACGTCCTTGTCCTTTAAAGCCCTCGTAGTCTCCTCTTCTATAGTCCTCACAACAACCTATAGCCTTCGCAGATTCTTCTATCTTCCATCGTAACTGGGTCCTCCTGCACATCCAACAATATCAAAATGATATTAACATAATAGAAACTAGAACGAAGTTAATGAGACAGTGAAATCAAATTCTACCTCAGCAGCAGCGACTCTGTTATCTACCAAAAGAACCGCCTCAACTCCGACGGACACAACTATACAATAATCTGCAACACATATAATAACATAATATGATAAACATATACGTACACATGAACATTAACAGTCTGTGCATGCCATGCCATGAATAAATAGGATGAAAGAGAGGAACATACTCACGGAACCATCTCTATCAAACATAAGAAAGCAGGATCAGTTAATAGCAGATTCATACGACAATGTATACAAATTAAATGAGATAAACATGTCAACTTATTATAAGGATGGCTAAGTACCCTTTAAAGAAGTCAATGGCCACCTTCTCAACTTATTATAAGGACGACTAACGATCTTCCTTTACTAGACGAAGATCAATCTTCTTCTTACACTCCTCTTCTCCTTTTACTGGATTTAAGAGACAACCCTTACAAGCACTCACTCTCCTCTCTTAAACAGAATTCTAACACTTAAGCTAAAGGAGGGAAATTCGAGAGATTGCAGCAGCGTTTTCTCTCTTTTAATCTCTTTGTGCTTGTGTCTTCTACCCAGGGATGGGAGGGGAATTTATAGGCTCCAAACCAGTTTGAATTTGGAGCTCAAAACTATCATCTCCCGGAATTCCGGGGTCTGACGGTTGCACCGCCTGGCAGAGCTCGAAGATTGAGCCTCTGGGCGGTGCCACTTCTTGTCAGGGGCGGTTGCACCTCCTGCTAGAGCTCGGAGACTGAGCTCAGGCGGTGCCACCGTTGACTGGGGCGGTTGCACCGCCCAGCCATAGCTCGGAGACCGAGCTCAGGCGGTTGCACCTCTATCAGAGGTGGTTGCACCGCCCAGCCAGAGCTCAGAGATTGAGCCCTGGGCGGTGCCACCGCCGACCCAGGCGGTGCCACCTCTAGCCAAGAAATCTGGGTCCGAATGGGCTAATCCATTCGGCCCAATTTGGGTCTGTCAAGAGCCCAATTGCCCCAAGATTAAGTTAATGGGATCACCTCTCATTTCTAACTTAATCATCGTGCTTACTACGATTTTTCTTAAGACATTTACGGCAACTTGCTCCGGTGTGTCAATCGCTTCTTCTGGCGAGCTTTTGGCGAACTTCCGTTGATCATCCGATGAACCCTCGGTGATGCTCCTACGGACTTCCGGCAAACTCCTGGACTTGCGATGATCCACTTGACGAGTTTCGATGAGCTTCTTTGGCAAGCTCCTGGACTTCTCGGATTTGTTCCCACATAACCTCCGACGACCGTCCGGACTTCCGTCGAACTCTCGAACTCCCAATGTGATCATAGTCTTGACTCAGGCGCAACTCCTGCTGCATGTCTTACTTCCATCGTAGTTAATCTTGCACATGTAAAACAAAACTTCGATCGAGACAATTAATCCTAAGCAATTAACCAAGTTGTCCGGCATGTCATTGGTCCCTCGACGCTTCGTCCGATTCTTCAGCGCATCGTCCTCTCCTGCAGCCTATTGCCCAATCGGCCAGTTAACTCCGCAACTCCGATATCCTTGGCACAATACCCACTCTTCTTGGCCCGATGCCCGAGTCTACGACCTGAAGCTTTCTGTCGATACGTCGACCGATCCACCGGCCCGACGTCCAATTTTCTGACATGTTCCTCCTGCACAACATGATTTTTCCTACTTTAATTGTCTCATCCTGATCGGAGTATCCTGCGTCACTCAAAACATAGATTAAAACATAAACACATATCAAGTGGTTTCATCATCAAAATACGAGATTCAACAATAATTGCCCAAAGTTAACAAATTATCAACTATTGACAACAATGAATAAGAGAAGACATAGTTTCTTTGACAAAATAAAATAAGCAAAAATATATAATATATACAAATAACAAAAACTATGTATGGAATTAGTGTCCTCAACACTATACAATTCAACTATCAACTTCTCAAGTTGATTTCTAGTGTGTCGTTACCTTGAGAATTAATTGTCAAACATATATTTTGTTGGTTTTGCCTTCATATTTAATATTTCTCTTTTGTTAGACAAATTGAGAAGCAAAGCAACATTATTGGCTAAAAATCTGAAATGAATCCTATTTATAAAAAAAATCTCCTTGTGATCCAATGTTCCATAATATATGCTAATATCTCATGAGAGTAATCATAAAATTGCTTTTTCATTTATATTCTTCACCAATCGCGATTCTATTTTGCCGTTAGATCATGATGTTGAATCTCGTATTTTGATGATGAAACCATTTGATATATGTTTTTGATTTAATTTACATTTTGAGTGACGCAGGATGCTTCGATCAGGATGAGACAATTAAAATAGGAAAAATCATATTGTGCCGGAGGAACATGTTAGTGCTAGTCATAAGTGCCCAGCAAGCCAATCACGTGAGTGATGGCACGTGTGACTTGATACAGAATCTTTTTGCTTATTATATTTTGGCGTATATCACTTTATAACTATTGCATAAATGCATATATATTGTGATGTCCTTGGATTTGTGCAATGGGAATCGGATCGTGATGAGATCACGATAATGAGATCGATTCACCTTTAAACACATATCCTAAATAATCCCGGTCATAGGTTACTCGAGAGGGACATCGTGATAACCGGATAGACTGGTGTGCTGTATACCCGTCCATATGATGGATGTAGCTGGTCTCATAGCTGCTCGTGTAGGGACACTAGGGATACAGTACAGGTGCTCATTGGAGAATGAGTTCACTGATTGATCCGCTTACGGAATGCTGGATGGTTGATGATGCCTTATTGTCAGACAACGATTCCGTAGTCCTAGTGGTGTATCTGGTTCTTAGACTTGAGACACCAAGGATGTCCTGTATGAGTGCTCCACTCTTTGATACCAGACTTATAGGTTTGGCTGTTCCCAGATCTAGTACAGCTGGTCATTGGGAGTGGTAGTCGACCTTACGAGGGCTATTGAGTGTCGATAGAGGATCATCCACTCTCGGTATCATGAGAGGAATATCCCATGTGTTCTTGCTCAGACAAATCCCTGGCCAGGGTCATTCGGGTTGAGAGAGAAAGAGTTCTCCGGGAGAATCCGATTAGAGCGAGACTCGAGTAGAAACCGTATGGGTCTGACAGCACCATGCTCGATATACGGTCTCTGGGATATTAGATGGATGAGGGACTATAGGTACATGGTAACTGAGGACAGACAGGTCCAATGGATTGGATTCCCCTGTATCGTCTGGGGACTACGGCGTAGTGGCCTAGTACTTCCGTAGTCGATGAGTCGAGTGAATTATTACAGAGATAATAATTCACTGAGTTAGAAGGAGTTCTGACAGGTATGACTCACGGCCAGCTCGATATTGGGCCTAGAGGGTCACACACATATGGTAGGCATTGCGATGAGTAGAGGTTCGGATATGAGATATCCGACGGAGCCCTTGTCTTATTGGATGCAGATCCAATACCCACTAGGGAAAGGACCCATTAGGGTTTTGACACGGGATCTCTATAAATAGGAGGGATTCACAGCCTCATAGGCTAGAGTCTTTGCTTGCCCTTCCTATTCTCCTCTCCCTCTCCACCTCAGAGTAGGCCTGGAGTTTTGAGGAGCGTCGTCGCAACCCTGCTGTGTGGATCACCGCTAGAGAGGAGGACGCTTGACCTCCTTCACCCTCTCCTAAGGATCTGCAAGGAAACAGGGATATACGATCTCCCTAAGTAACACAATCTCTATACGCAGTTTTGTGTTTTGCGGATTTTTGCGCACCAATCTTCGCACGACGATGAACATCTTTTTGGGAATCGGGGATTTTTGTTTTCTTGTTCTTCCGCTGCGCATATGATGTCGCCCCCCCTATGATTTCCCAACAGTGGTATCAGAGCCAGGTTGTTCGTGCGAATGATTGGTTTTGAACTGCGTGTATTGTGTTTAGGAAGAATTTTGACGTCAAAATCGTTGACGCAAAAGCAAGGAAGGGCAACAACAGTTGCTGCCCTCGATCTGCATGCCTGCAGCCACCTGCAGCGGCAGCCGCAGCCGCAGCCAGGCAGCACAGCGCCGGCGCATGCGCAAGCGCTGTGCCTGCAGCAGCCGGCCGGCGGTCTGCTTGCAGCAGGCTTGCTGCCGACGGGGCTGGCAACCCACGGGCAGAGGCGCCGCAGGGCAGCGGCGCCTACCGCCGAAAGGAAGCGGCGCCTGCCGCCGCAGGGCAGCGACGCGCGACGCCTGCCGCCGCAGGGCAGCGACGCGCGACGCCTGCCGCCGCTGCTCCCGCGGGCGAAACCCCCCCACAGGGGCGGCCGCCCGGCGGGACAGCACCGCCTGCGGAGGCAGCGGCGCCCGAAGAGGGCGCCCACCCGCAGCGGCATCGCCGCCAGCGGGCGCGCCGCCTGCAGGCGAGGGCAGTGCCCTCGCCCCGCCGCTAGGCCGCCGCCGGCAGGGTGGCGGCGGCGGCAGCAGCGAAAAGGGGAAAGGGTATTAGGGTTTTCTGCGCAAAAGACAGTTTTGCCCCTCGGAATTTGAGAAATTCCAGTTTCTGTCTTTTGTCCAAATTACGAAAATACCCTTAGGAATTGAGAAATTCCCTATATATCCCTGATTTCAGAAAATATTAATTAATTAAAAGGTTTAGTTGATTATTATTTTTATTATTATCTAGTAGTCCTACATGATGATGATTATTTATACATGTGATGTATGATGAGTGGACGGATGATCATGGACCGTGTGATGTGTGTACTTGTGATTATTATTATTGAGGTCTGCGAACCTCCATTATATTTCTCGTTTATTGTTGGGCCTGCGTGCCTATGATTAAGTTGTAATCACATGAGGAGGCGCAGCGGGAGCGTGGAAGCCATAGCGGGACCCACGAGACGGACGATCGTGATGCATGGAGATGCATCAAGATGTCGACGGAACCGACGAGGACGAGATGGACGATCACAAGGCATGGAGATGCACCGTTGCACACATAGATCTTGATGTGAGTGATTAGGCCTACTGGCTCGGGCCTAATCATATTAGGTTGTGGTCCATGATCATCTGGTGTGATTGCTTATACACATACTAGATATGTATATATATTTGCATGCGATGTAGATATATATTAAATATGTATATGTGTGACATGTCATATTAGGAGACCAAATCATAGAAACATCTCTCGATAATATTAAGTCGGTAAACGTGAGGCAATTAGATTGACCCACGTGGCCTTCCATCGTTATGAGTAGGAACCGAATCCCGGTGTAGGTTGAGTTGGTCGAGTCCCTCGAGACTCACCTATATCGCGATTCGCTATCTTGCTTATGACATAGAGATGTCACCGGTGACCTGAGGGCATGATATGCTTGGTCGAGTCCCTCGAGGGTATATCATCAAATCAGACTCATCTTGTAACGAAGGTGTTGACTTAACCGAGCATCATGGTTGGTCGAGTCCCTCGAGGCCATGGTGATTCGGAGGCCGAACAGGACGGGAATCACAAGGAGTTGTGATCGGCAAGAGTTGTCTACCTTTTAGGCTTAGTGTGATTGGTCGAGTCCCTCGAGGTTACACTAAGACGATGATTGGATCCTGATCCCCACTAGAAGTCTGCCGGAGACTTCCGTTTCACGTGCTGAGGGTGTCGCGTGACTCGTTAGTAAAATAGTGGGAGCATATTAAGATAGAAGTCCATATCTTGATAGTTTATTTCTTGCAAAATCTGCATGTTATTCATTTTTTGCTACATCTTTATTTTCAGAAAATGTCGCTTTCAAATCCCTTACGTGGCATACTTGATGTCAACCGCCTCACTGGTCCAAATTATACGGATTGGCTCCGTAACTTGAGAATTGTTCTCACAGCGGAGAAAATCGTGTACGTCCTTGATACAGTGATGCCTACGCCCGAAGAAGGGGCAAGCGAGGATGAGATCGCTCGCTACGTGAAGTACATTGATGACTCCACTCTTACTCAGTGCTATATGTTGGGCTCTATGACTCCAGAGTTACAGAGACAACATGAAAAGATGGATGCCAGATCCATTCTCCTACATGTCCGTAAATTGTTTGAGGAACAGGGAAGGACTCAACGATATGAGATATCCAAGAGCCTTTTCCGCGCTAGGATGACTGAGGGGACACCGGTTCAGAACCATGTCCTAAAGATGATTGAGTGGATAGAGAAACTCACAGGTCTAGGAATGGTCCTAGAGGATAACTTGTGTGTGGACATTGTGCTTCAGTCCCTACCAGATTCCTTTTCACAGTTCATAATGAACTTTAATATGAACAAGCTTGAGGTGACTCTCCCAGAGCTCCTCAATATGTTGAGGGAGGCAGAGAGTACTATTAAGAAAGAGAAGCCAGTTCTCTACACTGGTGAGACCAAAAAGAAAAGGAAAGCAGAAAGGTCCCTTAAGAAGGGAAAGGGCAAGGGCAAACAAGGTAAAGCAAAGGTTGCTAAGAAAGACCCAACAAAGGACAAAGGCCAGTGCTTCCACTGTGGTAAAGATGGGCACTGGAAGAGAAAATGCAAAGAGTACCTTGCAGAAAGGGCGAAACAAAAGCTTGATGAAGCTTCAGGTACATTCATGATCAGTCTCCATTTGTCAGACTCTTATGATAACACATGGGTATTAGATACCGATAGTGCTTATCATATATGTAATTCGTTGCAGGTTCTGGCAAGGCCTAGGAGACTAGAGAGAGGCGAGATGGACCTCAAGATGGGTAATGGAGCAAAAGTTGCTGTATTAGTTGTTGGCGAGGTCGCCCTACATCTGCCTAGTGGAGCTTTTATTGCATTAGATGCATGTTATTTTGTTCCTTCTATTATCAAAAATATTATCTCCATTTCATGTTTAACAGTTAGTGGATATAAATTTGTTTTTGAGAACAATGGTTGTTCGATATTATTAGATGATAAGATCATCACGAAAGGAACATTGCATAATGGTTTATTTATGTTAGACACCACTCCACATATCATGAATATAAATGTGTACAAAAGGAAACGAGATGAGTTGAACAGTGCATACCTGTGACATTGTAGGCTAGGTCACATCCATGAAAGAAGGATTCAAAAGTTGCTAAATGATGGATATCTAGATCCATTCGACTATGTGTCTTATGCAACTTGTGAGCCTTGCATTCGTGGAAAATTGACCAACTCTCCATTTAGTGGAACTGGAGAGAGAGCCACTGAGTTGTTGGAACTCATACATAGTGATGTATGTGGACCCATGTCAACTCATGCCATTGGAGGTTACTCCTACTTCATTACATTTACTGATGATTTCTCAAGGTATGGATATGTGTACTTAATGAAGTACAAGTCCGAGGCCTTTGAGAAATTCAGAAAGTATAAGAATGAGGTGGAGAACCAGACTGGAAAGAGTATCAAAACTCTTCGATCAGATCGAGGAGGTGAGTACTTAAGTACAGAGTTTACTCAGTTCCTCAAGGACCATGGGATATTATCCCAATGGACACCTCCTTACACACCTCAGCTCAATGGTGTTTCTGAAAGGAGAAATCGTACGTTATTAGATATGGTACGGTCCATGATGAGTTTCGCTGACCTACCCATCTCATTCTGGGGATATGCCCTAGAAACCGCAGCTTACCTTTTGAACAAAGTTCCAACTAAGTCGGTAGTGTCTACACCATATGAGATATGGAAAGGGAAGAAGCCTGATCTTAAAGTAGTTAAGATTTGGGGCTGCTCTGCCCATGTTAAAAGATACAACCCCGATAAGTTAGAATCAAGGACAGGGCGATGTAAATTTGTGGGATACCCCAAGGAAACTTGTGGGTATTACTTCTATCATCTCGAGGACCAAAAGGTCTTTGTAGCTAAGAGAGCAGTGTTCCTTGAGAAGGAACACATTCTTGACGGAGACAGTGGGAGAATGATAGAATTGAGCGAGGTTGGAGAACCAAGCTCAAGCACCACTCTACAGCCCGAGTCTGTTCAGGTATCTAATACACAAGTTTCAACTTTATGCAGGTCTGATAGAGTATCCCATCCTCCTGAGAGATATGTGGGACATATTAGAGCAGAGGATGTAGAGGATATTGATCCTCAGACCTACGAGGAGGCTATTATGAGTATAGACTCCGGGAAGTGGAAAGAAGCCATGAATTCTGAGATGGATTCTATGTACTCCAATAAGGTTTGGAACCTAGTTGATGCACCCGAAGGTATTGTACCCATCGGTTGCAAGTGGATCTTTAAGAAAAAGATCGGAGTAGATGGAAAGGTAGAGACCTATAAAGCAAGGCTAGTGGCTAAGGGGTATCGTCAAAGGCAAGGTGTTGACTACGACGAAACTTTCTCACCCGTAGCAATGCTAAAATCCATCAGAATTCTATTGGCTATTGCAGCACACTATGATTATGAGATCTGACAGATGGATGTGAAAACCGCATTCCTCAACGGGAACTTGGAGGAGGAGGTGTATATGATGCAACCTGAGGGATTCGTGTCCAAGAACTGCCCAGATAAGGTGTGTAGGTTGCTTAGATCCATTTATGGACTAAAGCAAGCTTCCCGAAGTTGGAACATAAGATTTGATGAGGCAATCAGATCTTATGACTTCGTTAAGAACGAAGATGAGCCTTGTGTATACAGAAAGGTAAGTGGGAGCGCTATTAGCTTTTTGGTGTTATATGTGGATGACATCCTCATCATTGGGAATGACATAGGAATGCTATCCACAATAAAGGCTTGGTTATCTAGACACTTCTCCATGAAGGACTTAGGAGAAGCATCTTATATCTTGGGGATTAGAATCTATAGAGATAGATCCAAAAGGATGCTTGGCTTGTCCCAGTCCAGGTACATAGAAACTATTGTCAAAAGGTTTGGCATGGAAAATTCCAAAAGAGGTCTCATACCGATGAGACATGGGATATCGCTTTCTACGAGTATGTCCCCAAAGACTCCAGAAGAAAGGGCAAACATGGATATGATACCTTATGCCTCAGCAATAGGGTCTATCATGTATGCAATGCTATGTACTAGGCCTGATAGAGCGCATGCTCTGAGTGTCACGAGCAGGTATCAGGCGGATCCAGGCTTGGAGCACTGGAAAGCAGTAAAGTGTATCCTTAAGTACTTGAGAAGGACTAAGGATCTTTTACTAGTATATGGAGGTAATAGCCTTAAGGTTGAAGGCTACACTGACTCAAGTTTTCAGTCTGATGTCGATGATAGCAAGTCGAATTCAGGGTATGTGTACACCTTGAATGGAGGAGCAGTATGCTGGAAGAGTTCCAAGCAAGATACCACTGCTGACTCGACCACAGAGGCGGAGTACATTGCTGCATCAGATGCAGCAAAGGAGGGAGTCTGGGTGAAGAAGTTCATCACAGATTTGGGAGTCGATACAGATAGCGACAAGTCGACTTCCTTATATTGCGACAACTATAGGGTGATTACTCAAATAAGGGAACCCGGGTCTCATCTGAAGTGTTCTGAGGAGGTTCCAGCTTATAAGAGAGATCGTAACCCGAGGAGATGTAGCAGTGGAAAGAGTTCCATCCGAAGATAACATTGCAGATCCACTTACAAAGCCATTGTCTCAGATTGTCTTTGAGCGTCACAGGGGTCTGATGGGGATCAGACACATAGGTGATTGGCTTTAGGTCAAGTGGGAGATTGCTAGTCATAAGTGCCCAGCAAGCCAATCACGTGAGTGATGGCACGTGTGACTTGATACAGAATCTTTTTGCTTATTATATTTTGGCGTATATCACTTTATAACTATTGCATAAATGCATATATATTGTGATGTCCTTGGATTTGTGCAATGGGAATCGGATCGTGATGAGATCACGATAATGAGATCGATTCACCTTTAAACACATATCCTAAATAATCCCGGTCATAGGTTACTCGAGAGGGACATCGTGATAACCGGATAGACTGGTGTGCTGTATACCCGTCCATATGATGGATGCAGCTGGTCTCATAGCTGCTCGTGTAGGGACACTAGGGATACAATACAGGTGCTCATTGGAGAATGAGTTCACTGATTGATCCGCTTACGGAATGCTGGATGGTTGATGATGCCTTATTGTCAGACAACGATTCCGTAGTCCTAGTGGTGTATCTGGTTCTTAGACTTGAGACACCAAGGATGTCCTGTATGAGTGCTCCACTCTTTGATACCAGACTTATAGGTTTGGCTGTTCCCAGATCTAGTACAGCTGGTCATTGGGAGTGGTAGTCGACCTTACGAGGGCTATTGAGTGTCGATAGAGGATCATCCACTCTCGGTATCATGAGAGGAATATCCCATGTGTTCTTGCTCAGACAAATCCCTGGCCAGGGTCATTCGGGTTGAGAGAGAAAGAGTTCTCCGGGAGAATCCGATTAGAGCGAGACTCGAGTAGAAACCGTATGGGTCTGACAGCACCATGCTCGATATACGGTCTCTGGGATATTAGATGGATGAGGGACTATAGGTACATGGTAACTGAGGACAGACAGGTCCAATGGATTGGATTCCCCTGTATCGTCTGGGGACTACGGCGTAGTGGCCTAGTACTTCCGTAGTCGATGAGTCGAGTGAATTATTACAGAGATAATAATTCACTGAGTTAGAAGGAGTTCTGACAGGTATGACTCACGGCCAGCTCGATATTGGGCCTAGAGGGTCACACACATATGGTAGGCATTGCGATGAGTAGAGGTTCGGATATGAGATATCCGACGGAGCCCTTGTCTTATTGGATGCAGATCCAATACCCACTAGGGAAAGGACCCATTAGGGTTTTGACACGGGATCTCTATAAATAGGAGGGATTCACAGCCTCATAGGCTAGAGTCTTTGCTTGCCCTTCCTATTCTCCTCTCCCTCTCCACCTCAGAGTAGGCCTGGAGTTTTGAGGAGCGTCGTCGCAACCCTGCTGTGTGGATCACCGCTAGAGAGGAGGACGCTTGACCTCCTTCACCCTCTCCTAAGGATCTGCAAGGAAACAGGGATATACGATCTCCCTAGGTAACACAATCTCTATACGCAGTTTTGTGTTTTGCGGATTTTTGCGCACCAATCTTCGCACGACGATGAACATCTTTTTGGGAATCGGGGATTTTTGTTTTCTTGTTCTTCCGCTGCGCATATGATGTCGCCCCCCCTATGATTTCCCAACAGTTAGAAGATTGGACATCGGGCCGGTGGATCGGTCGACGTATCGATAGAAGGCTTCGGGCCGTGGACTCGAGCATCGGGCCAAGAAGAGCGGGTATTGTGCCAAGGATATCGGAGTTGTGGAGTCAACTAGCTGATTGGGCAATAGGCCGCAAGAGAGGACGATGCGTCGAATAATCGGATGAAGCGTCGAGGGACCAATGACATACCGAACAACTTGGTTAATTGCTTAGGATTAATTATCTCGATCGAAGTTTTATTTTACACGTGCAGGATTAACTACGATGGAAGAAAGACAAGCAACAGGAGTTGCGCCGGAGTCAAGACTATGATCACATTGGGAGTTCGAGAGTTCGACGGAAGTCCGGACGATCGTCGGAGGTTCTACGGGAACAAATGCAAGAAGTCCAGGAGCTTGCCAAAAGAAGCTCGTCAGAACTCGCCAAGTGGATCGTCGCAAGTCCAGGAGTTTGCCGGAAGTCCGTAGGAGCATCACCGAGGGATCATCGGATGATCGACGGAAGTTTGCTGGAAGCTCGCCGGAAGAAGCAATTGACGCATCGGAGCAAGTTGTAGTAAATGTCTTAAAAAATATCGTAGTTAGCATGTAGATTAAGTTAGGAATGGGAGGTGATCCCATTAACTTAATCTGGGGACAATTGGGCCCTTGACAGACCCAAATTGGGCCGAATGGATCAACCCATTCGGATCAAAATTCCTGCCAGGTAGTGGCACCGCCAGGGTCGGCGGTGGTACTGCCCAGGAGATGGTCTCCCAGGAAAGCTGGGTGGTGCAAACGCCCTAGTCAGGCGGTGCCACCGCCTGGGCTCAGTCTTCGAGCGAGACTAGGCGGTGCAACCGCCCTTGACAAGCGGTGGCACCGCCAGGGCTCAGTCTTTGAGCGAGACTAGGTTATGCAACTGCCCCTGTCAGGCGGTGGCACCGCCCAGAGGCTCAGTCTCCGAGTTGCCAAGTGGTTGTACCACCCCAGTTAGGAGGTGGTATCGCCAGGACCCCGAAAATCCAGGAGATGACATTTTTAAGCTCCAAATTCAAACCAGTTTGGAGCCTATAAATACCCCTCCCATCCCTGGGTAAAACACACAAGCACAGAGAGATTAAAAGAGAGAAAACGCTACTGCAATCTCTAGAATTTCCCTCATCTAGCTTAAGTGTTAGAATTCTATTTAAGAGAGGAGTGTGAGTGCTTGTAAGGGTTGTCTCCTAAACCCGGTAAAAGGAGAAGAGGGGTGTAAGAAGGAGGTTGATCTTCACCTAGTAAAGGAAGATCATTAGTGGATGCCGGTGGCCTCGACGGAAGAGGAATCGGAGGAGTGGATGTAGGTCATGATTGATCGAACCACTATAAACTCTCATCTTTCTGGTTTACATTTATTCTTGCTGCTTACCTTACTGCAAACCTCCATATGTGCTTTACTTCCTTATTACTTTTGTTGCACTCATTTACGAACTCGCTTTTAAGTTAAGTTTCCGAAAATGATTTTATGTCAGAAACGATTTCATCGTACGAACGCAGTTTTAAACGTCAAAAGTTTTCCGCTGCACTAATTCACCCTCCCCTTCTTAGCGCTCTTGATCCTAACACATGATGTGGGAGTAATCATTGTTAGGAACGAGTCAACACTAAGAGGGGAGGGGGTGAATTAGTGCAGTGGTAAAATCACGTCGGTTTGTAAATCTTTCGTACGAAAAAACCCATTTCGTAAAGATGCTTAAATTGAAAGCATATGGAAGAGTATAACAAGTGATAAGAAGGCAGTTTGCAGTTGAAGTAAATTGCTCAAAAGAAATATAAACTAGATTTTTACAGTGGTTCGGTCGTCGTGACCTACATCCACTCTACCGATTCCTCTTCCGTCGAGGCCACCGGCATCCACTATCGATCTTCTTTTAATAGAATAAGATCAACCTCCTTCTTACAACTCTATTCTCCTTTTGCAGGCTCAGGAGAGAACTTTTACACCCCCTTTTTACAAAGCTTCCCTCACACTCTCTCTTAGAATGGTCTCTAAACTTTAGGAAGGGGGACTCTATATTTTACAAGGGTTTTCAACTCTAGAAACATAGAGTTTTTATTTACTTTTCTTCCTTCTCCATGCAGGAATAACTAAAGTATTTATATATCCCAAATGGCTTAAAAAATGGAGCTAAAATTTAAATCCCTGAAATTTCAGGGTACGGGCGGTACCACCACCTGACATAGTCTCGGAGACTATGCCACGACGGTTTCACCTGTTTGGTCACTGTTTGAGCCTTTCTCTTAGCCCAACACAGCCCAAACTTGGGCCCAATTGTCCTCTAATTGGGTTGGTCAAATTCTAATCCCAATTATATGCTAACTACGAATTTTAAGACATTTACTAAGCTAAATAAGTCCGTAAGTCTAGGTTTCTTTCCGGCGATCTTCCGGCGAACTTCCGATGATCTCTCGGTAATGTTCCAGTGGACTCCCAGCAAGCTCGTGGACTTCACGACAATCTTCTTGGCAAGTTCTGATGAGCTTCTTCGGCAAGCTTCTGGACTTCTCAATTAATTCCGGCAGAACTTCTGACGAACATCCGGACTTTCGATGAACTCTAGAACTCCCAACGATATCTTGTTCTTAACCCCGGGACTTCATTTTCTTTATGCCTTGATCGCTATCATAGTTAATCCTGCATAAATAAAACCTACTTCGATCTAGACAATTATTATAAAGCTTGAATCATGTTATCCGATATGTCATTGGTTCCTTAACGCTTTGTTTGATTCTTCGGCGCATCATTCTCTCTTGCGGCCTATTGCCCAATTAGCTAGTTGACCTCCGTAACTCCGATTTCCTTGGCGTAATTTTCGCTCTTCTTGGCCCGATGCCCGAACTCATGGCTCGAAGCCTTCTGTCGATACGTCGATCGATCCTTCGATTCGACGTCCAATCTTCTGACATGTTTCTCTCTGGCCCAACATGATTCTTTCCACTTTAATTGTCTTTCTCTAATCAAAGCTACCTACGTCACTCACAATGTATATCAAATCATAAACACTATCAATTGGTTTTATCATCAAAATATGAGATTCAACAATCACTCCCTTTTTTATGATGACAACTAATTGATTACAGAGTTAACCTTAACTCCCCCTATCAATATGGCATGACATATTTGAGATGAAACTTGAATTCAAATTGAATTCAAGTCAAGCCGGAAGACTCACCGAGAAGTTCATCGGAGGATCGCCGAGTGAATGAATCGACGTACCGGACCATGCTTGCCTTAATCGTAGTTAGAACAATAATTAGAGTTTGATTTGGGAGGTAATCCTATCAACTCTATTAGGGGCTAACTAGGCTCGGAGCTAGGATGGTTTGGGCCAAATACAAGGCCCAACCAGGTTGTTGGACTTTGTCCAACGGTGGCATCGCCTGGAACACAGTCCCCCAGATGGTTTGCACGGTGGTACCGTCGGAAGTTAATATTGCCAATGGTGGTACCGCCAGAGCTCGGTCTCCGAGCTCTGTCAAGCGGTGGTACTGCCTAGATTGGGCGGTGGTACCACCCAGCGTTAGGTGTCAAGTGGTGGTACCACCAGTGTTGAATCTCGTATTTTGATGATGAAACCACTTGATATGTGTTTATGTTTTAATCTACATTTTGAGTGATGCAGGATGCTCCGATCAGGATGAGACAATTAAAGCAGGAAAAATCATGTTATGCCGGAGGAACATGTCAGAAGATTGGACGTCGGGCCGGTGGATCGGTCGACGTATCGACAGAAGGCTTCGGGTCGTGGACTCGGGCATCGGGCCAAGAAGAGCGGGTATTGTGCCAAGGATATCGGAGTTGCGGAGTCAACCGGTCGATTGGGCAATAGGCCGTAGGAGAGGACGATGCGCTGAAGAATCGGACGAAGCATCGAGGGACCAATGACATGCTGGACAACTTTGTTAATTGCTTAAGATTAATTGTCTCGATCAAAGTTTTGTTTTACATGTGTAGGATTAACTACAATGAAAGTAAGACATGCAGTAAGAGTTGCGCCGGAGTCAAGACTATGATCACGTTGGGAGTTCGAGAATTCGACGGATGTCCGGACGGTCGTCGGAGGTTCTGCGGGAACAAATCCGAGAAGTCCAGGAGCTTGCCAAAGAAACTCGTCGGAACTCGCCAAGTGGATCATCGCAAGTCTAGGAGTTTGCCAGAAGTCCATAAGAGCATCACTGAGAGTTCATCGGATGATCGACGAAAGCTCGACGGAAGCTCGCCGGAAGAAGCGATTGACGCACCGGAGCAAGTTGCAGTAAATGTCTTAAGAAATTCGTAGTTAGCACGATGATTAAGTTAGAAATGGGAGGTGATCCCATTAACTTAATCTTAGGGCAATTGGGCCCTTGATAGACCCAAATTGGGCCGAATGGATCAGCCCATTCGGACCCAGATTACTTGGCAAGAGGTGGCACCGCCTAGGTCGGCGGTGGCACCGCCCAGGGCTCAGTCTCCGAGCTCTAGCTGGGCGGTGCAACCGCCCCAGTCAGGCGGTGGCACCGCTTGAGCTCGGTCTTCGAGCTCTAGCAGGAGGTGCAACCGCTCCTGACAAGAGGTGACACTGCCTAGAGGCTCAATCTTTGAGCTATGCCAGGCGGTGCAACCGCCCTAGTCAGGCGATGCAACCACCTGACCCCGGAATTTCGAGAATTGATAATTTTGAGCTCGGAATTTAAATTGGATTGGGGCCTATAAATACCCCACCCTTTCAGCAATGAAAGAGTAACAAAAAACCACCGAAATCCTAATCTTACTCTGTGATTTTTAGAGCTCAAAAGTGTTGTATGAGTTAAAAGTTCTCTTTCCTCTTTTCTTCCAAGTTTTGATCTGTCAAGAGAGGAAAGAAAATTCTATAAGGGTTGTCTCCTAAGCCCATCAAAAGGAGTGAAACTGTAAAAAGGTGGTTGGCCTTCGCTTATTGAAGGATGGCCTCTAGTGGACGTCGGTGACCTCGTCGGTGGAGGAAGCCAAAAGTGGATGTAGGTCAAGATTGACCGAACCACTCTAAATCTCAGTTTGCATTTACTTTGAGCATATTATCTTTACTGCAAACCTTCTTAATAGCTTACTGCCTTCTGCGCATTTACGATCGTGTTTCAAAGTTCAGTATTTTCCGAATCGGCATTTAGACGTAAATCAGTTTTATCGTACGAACATCATATTTCAGTTTGCGCTTACATTCTGATTTCCATCATAACTACAAACTGCCTTCATTGATTCACTTTAACTGCATCTCGCTTGATCACAAGTTAAAGTGATTTACGAATCGGCTTTTCTATTGAAATCGCTTTTATCGTACGAACGTAGTTTTAATCGTCGAAAGTTTTCCATTGCACTAATTCACCCCCCCCTCTTAGTGCTCCTGATCCTAACAATTGGTATCAAAGCCCGATATTTCTCATTTCGGATTTACACCCGAGAGAAATGGCTCTTCATGGCTTTAAAGAGGGTTTTTCGGTTGTTTGTCCATCATTGTTTAACGGATTGGACTACACTTACTAGAAAACTCGAATGAGAGTTTTCTTAATTTCTATGAATTTGGATTTATGGAATATTGTTGAAAATGGTTTTCAACTTCCCTCTAAACCGATGAACGAATGGTCGGATTTGGAGAAGATGTATTTTTCTTTAAACGCAAAGGCTATAAATACCTTATTTTACGCTTTGGACAAAAATGAGTTCAATCGGATTTCTATGTGCGAAACGACTTTTGATATTTGGCGAACACTTGAAATCACACACGAGGGAACTAGTAGAGTCAAAGAATCGAAAGTTAACATTTTATTGTATGATTTTGAGCTTTTTCGAATGCAACCAAGCGAGACTATATGTGATATGTACACCCGTTTCATCTAAGAGTTCTTGGTAAATCTTTTTCAAATTTTGATCTCGTAAGCAAGATCTTAAGATCCCTTTCAAAAAGGTGGGATCCTAAAATAACGGCAATACAAGAAACAAAAGATTTAAATATTTTTCCACTTGAAGAACTTATCGGTTCATTGATGACATATGAAATGGTGCACAATGCACATGATGAACATGATGAACAAAACAACATTCTAAAGAATAGGAAGGATTTTGGACATAGAACATTTGATGATCACTCAAGCATAAGCTCAAGTGATGGTGCACTTAAACTACAAATGAAACAAAAATTAAAAAACAAAAAGAACGGAACTACTTGCTTTGAACGCAAGAAGAAGAACACAAAGTGGGATGAATCGAGCTCCTCCGAAGACGAGGAGAAAATCAAGAAAGGCGAGGTGGCAAACTACGCCTTAACGGCATTCAACGATGAGGTAATCGAAACCCCCTTAATTTGTTTTGAAATTACTTGATGTTTTTCATGATGTATTTTCTTTTTTTTAGAATAATTATTTTTCTTGAAAATTGCATATTAAAAAAAAATATATTTGAAAAATACAAGAATATGATCATGCTCGTAATTTGAAAATAATAATGAAAATTACATGTTCATGTTAATGAAATAAAATGTTAGATTTAAATCTAATGATCATATGTATGTTTTTCTTAAGAAGAAAAAATGTGTATTTTGATTATTTCTGATTTTGATTAAAACCATGCTTAACGTCTTAATGAAAATATTAAGAAGTTTAATATCATGCTATATATGGTTAAGAAGTAATAATGTGTATCATGTTGATTTCCATTGTTATTTCTCGATTTTGATAAAATAAAATCATGCTTGAAGAAATGCATAATGATGTAATATTAAATATTTTGATACTATGATTGATAATTTTATGCATGAAATTTTAAGTTATACATGATGATAAGCATGTGTTATTTTCATGAGTGTATTTGAAAAACATATGGCAAAAATGTGTCCGAATGCATGAACATATTAAAATCCTTTTTCGGACGTCCTTAATTCACTCACTAAATTGCTATAATGAGAACTTTACACTATTACATGCCTTAATAACATGTTGGAAATTATGTGTTTTGGATACAAAAATTTTCATGATCATGAGCATGTTTTATTTTCATGATTGTGTTTGAAAATCTATAGCAAAACCATGTCCGAATGCATGAAAGTGTTAAATTTTATTTTTGGATTTTCTTGATCCTAACAATTGATATTTTTGGATTTTCTCGATATATTATTCTCTTTCGGACTTAATAAACATATGTCATATCGAGTTTGATTCATATAATTGATTTTTGACATATGGAATCAACTAGCAAATGCATCTCTCATAGACTTATCTTGTGAAAAATATCTTTCGAGAAATGGATTTGATGATTCCTTCTTATATCTTCAGAGAAATAGTTTTACGTGCAAGGATTTGATTCACACACATATCTTGATCCTTGTAAAACTGAAGTGTGCTTTAATATCCTATCAATTTTAACTTCATTCAAGTAAGCTCACTAGTGACTTTCCTCCTTCATGCAAAAAAGATAATAACAAATAAAGAGGAAGAAGTAATGAAAGCTATCTCCATGTCATGTTTTCCTTAAGGTGTTTGTATAATTGATATCCTATCACTCATTGTTAAAAAATGACATAAACCTAGTTATGGCATGAATCATTACCGCACTTACGTTTAAAACTTGCTTATATCGTTCTCCTTTTTGTTGATGACAAAGGGGGAGAAAAATATGAATTGATATTATGAGTGCTATATTTGAATGAGAAACAGATGAAATGCTATGATTGCTAAATACTTGAAATGTTTGAATCATGTTAAGATATCAATGACTTGCATTGTAATTTTACTTGCTGATATCTTGCTATGTGATGAAATGCTATGATTTGTTGCTAAAATGATGCATGCAATACTTATGCTTTTTATTATGATGTATGTGATGTATTGCATATGATGTAAATGATGATTAAAATTGCCTTAATTTGAATTCAAGGTTTATCTCAATTATGAAATTTTGAAATAAGAATGATTACTCACCTTTGTCATGATTTAGAAATTGACATAAAGGGTATTCCCTTCTTTTTGACAATGACAAAGGGGGAGATAGCTAGCTTGCACAATTCAAGAAGAAAGCAATAATTGCACTTCTCAAAAGAGAAGAAATTGCTATCTTGAACATCACCAAGAATTGCTAGCTTGAAATCTCAAGAAAATGTAAAAATGTGCTATCTTGCCTATCTCAAGATGCAAAACATGCTAACTTGCACTTTGCAATGGAAACAAAATTGCTAGCTCAAACTTTGCAAAGGAAGCAAGAAATTGCTCATCTCAAAAGAGAAGCAAAGATTGCTAACTTGCATATTTCTAGAAGCAAAAGTGCTATCTTAGCTATCATAAAAAAAAGCAAATATGCCAACTTGCATATCTTTGAATTTGCTATCTTGTATGTTGTACAACATGCATATCTAAAACTTGATAGCTTGAATGTTCTAAGCATGATGTAATACTTGCTAAATTTTCTAGCTTCAAAACTGCATGATGATAAAACTTGATATTCTGTTTTTCATGCAATGAGTTAAACTTATATTCCAAACACAAGAATAGTTGGACTTCTCCTTTTTGTTGATGACAAAGGGGGAGAAATATGATGTTATGCATAAGTTTATGCATAAGTTCATGTTGATGTGTTGCAAGTATTCATGATGAATATTGCAATGACTTGAATTCAATTTGAATTCAAAGTTCTATCAATATGGCATATTGATAGGGGGAGTTTGTTTAAACTCCGGGAGTTAAGGATAACTCCATCATCAAGTAGTTGTCATCATCAAAAAGGGGGAGATTGTTGAATCTCGTATTTTGATATGATGAAACCACTTGATATGTGTTTATGTTTTAATCTGCATTTTGAGTAACGTGGGATGCTCCGATCAGGATGAGATATTTAAAGCAGGAAAAATCATGTTGTGTCGGAGGAACATGTCAGAAGATTGGACGTCGGGCCGGTGGATCGGTCGACGTATCGACAGAAGGCTTCGGGTCATGGACTCGGGCATCGGGCCAAGAAGAGTGGGTATTGTGCCAAGGATTTCGGAGTTGCGAAGTCAACTGGCCGATTGGGTAATAGGCCGCAGGAGAGGACGATGCGCCGAAGAATCGGATGAAGCGTCGAGGGACCAATGACATGCTGGACAACTTGGTTAATTGCTTAGGATTAATTGTCTCGATTGAAATTTTGTTTTACATGTGCAGGATTAACTACGATGAAAGTAAGACATGCAACAGGAGTTGCGCCGGTGTCAAGACTATGATCACGTTGGGAGTTCGAGAGTTCGACGGAAGTCCAGACGGTCGTCGGAGGTTCTACGGGAACAAATCCGAGAAGTCAAGAGTTTGCCAAAGAAGCTCGTCGGAACTCGCCAAGTGGATCATTGCAAATCAAGGAGTTTGTCAGAAGTCCGTAGGAGCATCACCGAGGGTTCATCGAATGATCGACGGAAGCTCGCCGGAAGAAGCGATTGATGCATCGAAGCAAGTTGCAGTAAATGTCTTAAGAAATTCGTAGTTAGCACGATGATTAAGTTAGAAATGGGAGGTGATCCCATTAACTTAATCTTGGGGCAATTGGGCCCTTGATAGATCCAAATTGGGCCGAATGGATCAGCCCATTCGGACCCAGATTACTTGGCCAGAGGTGGCACCGCTTGGGTCGGCAGTGGCACCGCCCAGGGCTTAGTCTCCGAGCTCTGGCTGGGCGATGCAACCGCCTCTGATAGAGGTGCAACTACCCCTGACAAGAGGTGACACCACCCAGAGGCTTAGTCTTCGAGCTCTATCAGGCGGTGCAACCGCCCTAGTCAAGCGATGCAACCGCTAGACCCTGGAATTCTGGGAATTGATAGTTTTGAGCTCGGAATTCAAACTGGGTTGGGGCCTATAAATACCCCACCCTTTTAGCAATGAAAGAGTAACCAAAAACCACCGAAATCCTGATCTTACTCTGTGATTTTTAGAGCTCAAAAGTGTTGTATGAGTTAAAAGTTCTCCTTCCTCTTTTCTTCCAAGTTTTGATCTGTCAAGAGAGGAAAGAAAATTCTGTAAGGGTTGTCTTCTGAGCCCTTCAAAAGGAGTGAAACTGTAAAAAGGTGGTTGGTCTTCGCCTATTGAAGGAAGGCCTCTAGTGGATGTCGGTGACCTCGTCGGTGGAGGAAGCCAAAAGTGGATGTAGGTCAAAATTGACCGAACCATTCTAAATCTTGGTTTGCATTTACTTTGAGCATATTATCTTTACTGCAAACCTCCTCAATAGTTTACTACCTTTTGCGCATTTACGATCGTGTTTCAAAGTTCAGTATTTTCCGAATCGGCGTTTAGACGTAAATCAGTTTTATCATACGAACATCATATTTTAGTTTACGCTTACATTCTGGTTTCCATCATAACTGCAAACTGCCTTCATAGATTCACTTTAACTGCATCTCGCTTGATCACAAGTTAAAGTGATTTACGAATCGGCTTTTCTATCGAAATCGCTTTTATCATACGAACGCAGTTTTAATCATCGAAAGTTTGTTGCTGCACTAATTCACCCCCCCTCTTAGTGCTCCTGATCCTAACAGCCAGTACCTTGAAAATTCGGGATGAGACATTTTTTGGCTCCATTTTTGAAGCTATTGGGGGCTATAAATTCTCCACCCTTTTCCACATGAAAGGGTACCTAAGTGTGATTATAATCTTGAATCATTGAAGTATAAAAGTGCTAGAGTTTTTATCCTCCCTCTCTTAGCCTTATAACCATCCAAGAAAGAGGAGAGAAAGTTGTAAGGGTTATCTCCTAAACCTGGCAAAAGGAGAAAAGAGCTGTAAAAAGTGGTTGGCCTTCGCCTATTGAAGGAAGACCTTTAGTGGATGCCGGTGACCTCGACGGAGAAGGAATCCGAAAGTGGATACAGGTCACATTGATCGAACCACTCTAAATTCTGGTTTGCTTTTCCTCTTGTGCAATTTACTTTAACTGCAAATCATTTCATAGCAAACTGCTTCTTCTCCTCCTCTTGCTTTTACTACGTTTACGCTCTCATACGTTCAAGTTATCTTTCTAAATCAGTTTCAATCGAACATACAAAATATTTTTCAAAATCAAAGAATTTTCTGCTGCACTAATTCACCCCCCCTCTTAGTGCCGCTCTTGATCCTAACAGTTGGTATTAGAGCGAGGTTCACTCTTGTTTGGATTAAAACCCAAGAGAGATGGCATTCACCGGCAACCAAGAGGGCCATTCAATTATATATCCGCCTATGTTCAATGAGACGGATTATACATATTGGAAGACTAGAATGAAGATCTTCCTAATTTCAATATATTTTAAGATATAGAATGTTGTTGAAAATGGCTTTAAAAAATCTTCTATTCCAATGAACGATTGGAATGAATTGGAGAAGAAGACTTTTGCTTTAAACACAAAGGCTATGAATGCTTTATTTTGTGCATTAGATAAAAAAATGAGTTTAATCGAGTATCAGTTTGTGAAATAACTTTTGACGTTTGGCACATATTCGAAGTGACTCATGAAGGCACTAGTAGAGTGAAGAAGTCAAAAATTAATCTTTTAGTGTACACTTATGAGTTGTTTCGAATGAAACCGAGTGAGACCACTGGAGACATGTACACCCAATTTATGGATGTCGTCAATGGTTTAAAAGGACTTAGTAAAAGTATCTCGGATTTTGAACTTGTTAATAAAATTTTAAGATCCCTTCCAAAGAGTTAGGACCCTAAAGTAACGGCCATTCAAGAGGCTAAATATCTAAATAATATTTCTCTCGAAGAACTAATTGGGTCACTAATGACCTATAGATGACTTGTAAAGCTCATGAAGAGCTTGAGGACACCCTTCCAAAGAACAGGAAGGATATGACACTAAGAACCCAATAAGACCACTTGAAAGAAAACTCAAGTGATGAGGACCTTGATGTAGATTTGACACTCTTAACAAGAAAATTCAAAAAATTCATAAAAAAAATAAATTTAAAAATGACACTAAAAATAAATTTGAACATAAGAAAGATCAAATAATACGCTATGAATGCAAGAAGCCGGGACATTACAAGAGCGAATGTCCCCTAGCCAAAAAGAGACAACAAAAAAAGAAGGCTCTCAAAGCAACATGGGATGACTCAAGTACATCCGAAGAAGAGGAGACAACCCACACTGAGCATGTTGCTCACTATGTGCTAAGGGCTATCAAAGATGAGGTAAGTAATTCAATTAACACAAATTTATCTTTTGATGAATTATTAAGTGCTTTTCATGATTTATTTGATGAATACAAATTAATTAGTAAAAAATATAAATTATTAAAAAAAAGCATTCTTCTCTTGTTAGTGATTTGGATAGATTAAAGGTTGAGCATAATAGTAGTTTAACTCCTTGTACGAAATGTGATGAACTAGAAATACTTGGAAAAGAAAACTTGCTACTCAAAGAAACCTTAGAAAAATTTGAGGTTAGTAGTAAGTCTTTGAACATGATCCTTGCCAACAAGGGTCACGTTCATAAGAGAAGTGGAATCGGATTTGTGAGTAGCTCTCACCAAAATCTAACCACCTTTGTTAAAGGCCCGACCTTGTATGTTTCACCTCACACCAAATGCAACTTTTGTTGCAAACTTGGACATATTACCTACAAATGTCCACTTAAAAGATGTAGCCCACATAGATTGATTTGGGTTCCTAAAAGAATCTCGAATGACTCAATGCAACATGATAAGATATGTAGATTGATTTTTGAGGCACCCAAGGTCAAATGGGTACCTAAAAATCATCCTTTTTTATAGAAAAATATACTATCACAAGCTAGGAGCAAGAGATGGTACCTTAATAGTGGATGCTCAAGGCATATGATTGGAGATCCATCTCAATTCTCTAAGCTCACTAGCTTAGACGAAGGATATGTCACCTTCGGAGACAATAACAAGGGTATAATCATTGGCAAAGGAACCATAGGTAACCTTTTTATTGAAGATGTATTATTGGTTGGTGGCTTAAAGCATAACCTCTTGAGCATTAGTCAATTGTGTGATAAAGGATATATTATTAAATTTGAATCTAATGCGTGCATTATTGAAAAACCATACAAAAATATATCTATGATTACACTAAAACAAAATAATATATATACTATTAACATCAATGATTTTTGCAATGAAATGTATTTTTCGATTTTGAATGATGATGCTTGGCTTTGGCATAGGAGATTAGGTCATGCTAGTATGAAACTAATATCTCAAATATCATTTAAAGAACTTGTGAGAGGAATTCCTCACATTAAGTTTGTTAAAGATAATGCGTCTGATGCATGTCAACTAGAAAAATAAATAAAAAGTAGTTTCAAACCAAAGAATCAAATAAGCACCTCTAGACCATTGCAATTGATCCATATGAACTTGTTTGGACCAATTGCTACATTAAGCCTAGGAGGTAGCAAATATGCCTTTGTTATTGTTGACGATTATAGTAGATATACTTGGACTTACTTCTTAGCACACAAAAATGATTGCTTTAGGTATTTCTCTGAGTTTTGTAAACTTGTTCAAAATGTAAAAGGTTTTATGATTTCGTTAATTCGAAGTGATCATGATGGTGAATTTTAAAACCGTGATTTCTAAGAATTTTATGAGTCTAATAGATATGACCACAACTTCTCTACTCCAAGAAATCCTTAACAAAATGGAGTAGTAGAAAGAAATAATAGAAACTTACAAGAAATGGCTAGAAACATGTTAAACAAACATAACCTACCCAAATATTATTGGGCCGAAGTTGTAAATACGGCAAGCTATGTTATGAATAGGGTTCTAGTAAGACCATTACTTTCCAAAACTCCTTCTGATTTATGGAACAACAAAAAGCCCAATGTTTCATACTTTAAAGTTTTCGGGAGTAAATGCTTTATATTGAATGAAAAATATACCTTAGGAAAGTTTTATGCAAAATCTGATGAAGGAATTTTTCTTGGTTATTCTTCCATTTCTAAAGCTTTTCGCATCTTTAACAAAAGAACTTTGGTTATAGAAGAATCAATTCATGTAGTTTTTAATGAAGTTTTCGAAGTTCAGAAAAATGATTTCGATGATGATCTTAATTTTGATACTTTGAATTTAAATGAATCCCCTTCTCCACCTTGTAACTTGGATGCATCTTCTTCCGAAACTTCCTTACCTAAGGAATGAAAATATGTAGATGCTCATCCCAAGGAGCTAATCATGGGAGAAACATCTAAAGGGGTTCAAACTCATTCCTCTCTTAAGAATTTTTGTGCAAACATCGCTTTTCTCTCCCAAATTGAACCTAAATGCATTGACGAAGCCTTAAAAGATGATTCATGGGTTATCGCAATGTAAGATGACTTAAATCAATTTGAGAGAAATGAGGTATGGAAGCTTGTTCCAAGGCCAAATGACCATTTAGTTATTGGTACTAAATGGTTCTTTAGAAACAAGCAAGATGAACTTGGTATCGTGGTTAGAAACAAGGCTAGATTAGTGGCCAAAGATTTCAACTAAGAAGAAATGATCGATTATGAAGAGACCTTCGCTCCTATGGCACGATTAGAAGCCATAAGGATGCTCCTTGCCTATGCTAGTAGTAATAATTTGAAGTTGTTTCAAATGGATGTTAAAAGTACTTTTCTTAATGGCTTTATTTCCGAAGAAGTTTATGTTGAACAACCTCCCGGATTTGAGAATGATAATCTCCCTAATCATGTGTTTAAATTGATTAAAGCTCTATATGGATTGAAACAAGCCCCAAAGGCTTGGTACGAGAGACTTAGCTTATTTTTTATCGAAAATAATTTCTCTAAAGGCAAGGTCGATACTACATTGTTTATAAAAAAAATTAAAAATAATTTTCTGATTGTTCAAATTTATGTTGATGATATTATTTTCGGTTCCATGAATGAATCTCCATGTGAATCATTTGCTAAAAGTATGAGTCTTGAATTTGAAATGAGTTTGATGGGGAATTAACTTTCTTCTTAGGCTTACAAATCAAATAACTAAGTAATGACATTTTTTTAGTCAAACAAAATATGCCTTAGATTTGCTAAAAATGTTTAATATGGATAGCTCAAAGGCTATCAATACTCCCATGAATACCTCCACTAAGTTAGACATTGATGAAAGTGAAGAAAGATTTGATCAAAAAGCTTATAGGGGTATGATAGGAAGTTTACTATACCTTACCGCAACTAGACCGGATATCATATTTAGTGTAGACTTTATGCTAGGTTTCAATCTAATCCTAAGATATTTCATCTTAAAGTAGTTAACAGAATACTTAGATATCTTAAAGGAACCACAAATCTAAGATTATGGTATCCAAAATCCGAGAACTTTGAGCTAATTGTTTATGCTGATGCGGATTTTGCTGGATGTAGATTATATAGAAAAAGCACATCTGGAACATGTCATTTTTTGGGACACGCACTTGTTTCTTGGTCTTCCAAGAAACAAAATTCGATTGCACTATTTACAACCGAAGCTGAGTACATTGCAGCTAGTGCATACTGTGCACAAGTTGTGTGGATGAAAAACACTTTAGAGGATTATAAGATTCATCTTAAAAATATTCCCATAAAATGTGATAACACAAGTGCAATATGTTTAATAAAAAATCTCATTCAACACTCTAGAACTAAACATATTGATATTAGGCATCACTTTATACGAGATCATGTTAATAATCATGATGTAATCTTAGAGTTTATTAATATGAAACATTCATTAGCCGATATTTTTATAAAGCCCTTAAGTGAAGAACAATTTGATTTCATTAGAAGAGAATTAGGAATGTTAATTTCTCCGAATGCATGAATTTGTTAAATTTCATTTTCAGACTTTCTTGATTCTTTGGATCACTCACTTAAATCTTCTCCTCTTATGATGCGAATTTTTCATGATGATGTAAATAAGGTTGTGTGCTTCACGACAATAAATTGTTTACCTTGATGTTGTGATCTCTTTAAATAATGAGCATGTTATCATATAATGATGCAATATCGTATTTACTTTGATGCTGAAAATTTCTATGATGATTATGATCTCTATTATTGAGAAGTTTTGATTATACATGATGTAATATCGGATTCTTAACTTTTGAGTGCTACAAGTACTAATGATATTACTTCATGCAAGTAGTGATGAAAGGCTATGACGAAACATTTTATAAATGCATGAATTGTTTATACATTTAAATATCTTGATGTTTGATATATGGAAGTCATTAACAAATGCATCTCTTACGGATTTTACTCTTATGAATCTTTAATGAGAAATGGATTTGATGTAATGCTCTTCTCACTATGAAGTTCTATTCGTAAATTTCTCTTCCATATGATACTCCTCTCCCATGAATTCCTCTATATTCCTCTCATAAAAATTGAATTTTCTGAATTCCAATGGATATCTTGATCCTTGAAAGATGAATTTTAACGTGTGATTATTACTTGTAAGAGTGAGGATTTGACTTCACATGAATATCTTGATCCTTGTGAAAATTGAAGCATGATTTAATAAAACTCTTTTATCATTTTTGACTTGATTCAAATCATTTCACAAAGTTGGTTCTTAATGGATTTCCTCTTTCTTTCCTTCTTCATGAAAAACGAGAGAAGTTGATGGAAGCTATTTCTTTAATGGGTATAATTTTTAATGTTGAGAACTTTTGAATAATACTATATCATACTTGAAATATGATTGGTATCGTCAAATACAAATTGAAATGTGGCATGAATTTTTACCACGCTTGCATTATTGAATTATCCTCCTTTTTTGTTGATGACAAAGGGGGAGAAATAATACCAAAATATGATAAATTGATGACAAATATATGCAATGTATTTCATCATACTTGAAATATTTGCTTGATAAATTTTTTTCATTATGATAAGATATCTAGAGCTTAACTTGCTATTTTACAATTGATATCTTACTATAGAATGATGAATTATTATCTTTGTCATCTTTAATATTTGAAATATTATAATTGAAAATGGATGTCATGCCTTAACATAATTTTGATAAATACTTGGCATCATATTTTGAGAATACTAGATCATGATAGGAATCATGATGTGCATGTTGATAAGTTTAATGAACCTAACTTATCGGTCTAATTCTTGAATTCAAAAGCCTTGAATTCAAGAGTGTCTTTTCTCAATTATGGCATATAGATAGGGGGAGTTAAGATTAACTCCTTCACCAATTGGTTATCATCATCAAAAAGGGGGAGATTGTTGAATCTCGGATTTTGATGATGAAATCAATTGGTAAATTATTTGATCTAATCTATATGTTGAGATAAGTATGCAGGATTAACTACGATAGCAGTAAGTGTTGAATCTCGGATTTTGATGATAAAATCAATTGATGGGTTAATTGATCTAATCCATATTATTGAGTTAAGTGTGTAGAATTAACTACGATAACCAGAAAACACAAAGCAAGAATACCAGAGTCAAGTTCGATGGATGTTTAAGAGTCCGAAGAATTGTCGGAGATGCTGCCGGAACCAACCGAGAAGAAATCGGGAACCTGTCAGAATTTTTGGAAGTTCGCCAAAGAGATCGTCGGAGGTTCACGGAGATCACCGAGAAGGCTCGGCTACTTGTTAAAGTCATCACAAGATCGGGAGCTTGCTGGGAGTCCGTCGGAAGAAGTTCGTCGGAAAGCTCGCTGGAACAAGACTCGACGTTCGCGGTTGAAAACTTGCTTAGGATGTTTTTAGTTATGTAGTTCACTTATAATTAGGATTAGGATTAAGAGATAATCCTATATCCTGGTTAGGGGCCAACTGGGCTCAAAATTAGATTTGGTTTGGGCTAAATTTAAAGCCCAACCAATGAACTGGAGAGCCAGGTGGTGGCACCGCCCAGCACCGGAGAGCTGGGCGGTGGCACCGCTTGGCTGGGCGGTGGCACTGTCAGTCCACTATCAGTGTCAGACACTGATAGGCGGTGGCACCGCCAGCATCGGGAATCAAAGAGAATTCAAATTTTGGAGCCCAAATTTGAATCCTCTTACAACTTTTAGAGAAGTAATTGATTGAGAGAAAGGTCTTAGAAAAGTCTTAGCAAGTCTTGTTTTCAATTTGCTAGTGTTCACCTCCTTCTTTCTTGCTGAAAATCTGTAAGAGAGTGAATCGCTTGTAAAAAGTTGTAAGAGGGGTATTTACCCTTCCCCTTCAAGAGATTTGCTAGTGGAAGGTGGGAGCCTCATCGAAGAGGAGTCTCGCAAGTGGATGTAGGTCATTTGACCGAACCACTTTAAAATCGACGTGATCTCTGGTTTGCATTTACTTATTGTCATTTATATTACTACAAACCATTCGCACTTTAATGCTCTACTTCTTTATCTCCTTCTTACGTATCCCTTCAAGTTAAAACGCAATCGAAACGGTTTCAAACGAAACATTGCTTTTATCGTACGAAGTTTCCGAAAGTGTTTAAATCATCAAAAGTTTATCATACTTTACCGCTGCACTAATTCACCCCCCCCCTCTTAGTGCCACTCCGATCCTAACAATTGGTATCAGAGCTAGGCTCACTCTCATATTTGGTTTGATACCCAAGAGAGATGGCTTACTCCGGCATACATGAGGGTCATTCTATCACACGTCCACCCTTGTTTAATGGGTCAGATTATACTTATTGGAAGACTCGTATGAGGATCTTCCTTATTTCCATGGATTTCGAGCTTTGGAGTATTGTTGAAAACGGATTTCAAAAATCTTCTCTTCCGATGAGCGAATGGAATGAATCGGAGAAGAAGGTTTTTGCTTTTAACGCAAAGGCTATGAATGCCTTGTTTTGTGCACTAGACAAAAATGAATTTAATCGTGTTTCAATTTGTGATTCGGCTTTTGATATTTGGAGAACTCTTGAGGTCACTCATGATGGCACTAGTCGAGTGAAAGAGTCCAAAATCAACATCCTTATGCACTCTTACGAACTTTTCCGAATGAAACCAAGTGAGTCCATCGGAGACATGTACACCCGGTTTACGGATGTCATTAATGGACTCAAAGCTCTTGGTAAAGATTTTACTAACTTTGAACTAGTAACTAAAATCTTAAGATCCCTCCCTAAAAGTTGGGATCCAAAAGTTACGACAATTCAAGAGGCCAAAGACCGTAAAACATTCCCTCTTGAAGAACTTATTGGGTCTCTAATGACCTACGAAATGACATGTCAAGCTCATCACGAGCTCGAGAACCCCCTTCCAAAGAACAGGAAGGATATGACACTCACATCACAAGAAGACCACTTGAAAGGAACATCAAGTGATGAGGACAGTGACAATGACATTGCACTTTTGACTCAAAAATTTAAAAAATATTTAAGAAAGAATAAATTTTTAAATAATATAAAAAATAAATTCGAACACAAGAAGGACCAAGTGATTTGCTATGAGTGCAAAAAACTAGGATACTACAAGAATGATTGTACTCAAGCCAAAAAGAGAACATCAAAGAAGAAGGCGCTCAAGGCAATGTGGGATGATTTAAGCGCGTCCGAAGAAGAGGAGTCCAACACCGAGTAAGTTACTCATTATGCCCTAATGGCTATCGGAGAAGAGAAACATACACCATCACAAACTAGGAGCAAGAGATGGTATCTAGATAGTGGATGCTCAAGACATATGACTGGAGATCTATCTCATTTCTCTATTCTCACTAGCAAAGAAGAAGGGTACGTCACCTTCGAAGACAACTACCAAGGCAAAATCATTGGAAAGGTAACCATAGGTAACAAATTAAAATTTTCTATTGATGATGTCTTACTAGTTGATGGATTGAAACATAATCTCTTGAGTGTTAGTCAATTATGCGATAAAGGTTATAGCGTTAGATTTGAATCAAATGTGTGTATTATTGAAAAACCAAACCATAACATAACTATGATTGCATTAAAACAAAATAATGTCTACACCATCAACCTTGATGAACTGAGTAATGAAATGTGCTTCTCCGCTTTAAATGATGATGCTCGGCTTTGGCATAGGAGACTAGGCCATGCAAGCATGAAACTAATATCTAAGATCTCATCTAGAGAATTAGTGCGAGGAATTCCAAATATAAAGTTTATTAAGGACAAAGTATGCGATGCATGTCAACTAAGTAAACAAATAAAAACTAGTTTCAAACCAAAAACTCAAATTAGCACCACTATACCATTACAATTGATTCATTTGGACTTATTTGGACCAATTGACTCGATAAGTCTAGGAGAAAGCAAATATGCGTTTGTAATTGTGGATGACTATACTAGATACACTTGGACCTATTTCCTAGCTCACAAAAGTGATTGTTTCAAGTGTTTCTCTAAATTTTGTAAACTCACTCAAAACGAAAAAGGTTTCATGATTTCATCAATTCGGAGTGATCACGGTGGCGAATTTCAAAACCATGACTTTCAAAATTTTTGTGAAGTTAATGGATACAATCACAACTTCTCCACTCCGAGGAATCCCCAACAAAATGGAGTAGTTAAAAGAAAAAAAAGAAACCTACAAGAAATGGCAAGAACGATATTAAATGAACATAGTCTACCCAAGTATTTTTGGGCTGAAGCCGTAAATACGACTTGCTACATCATAAATAGGGTCCTAATAAGACCATCCCTATCAAAAACTCCCTATGAATTATGGAATAACAAAAAACCAAATATTTCCTATTTTAAAGTTTTCGGTTGTAAATGCTTTATTTTGAATGAAAGGGATGCCTTAGGAAAATTTGATGCTAAATCCGATGAAGACATCTTTCTTGGTTACTCTTCCGTTTCTAAGGCTTTTTGGGTTTTTAACAAAAGAACCTTAGTAATAGAAGAGTCTATTCATATAGTTTTTAATGAAATTTCTAATTTAAAGAAAAATAATTTTTATGATGATCTTGGTTTTGATAATTTGAATTTAAATAAACCCCCTCCTCAAAATAGCAACTTGGATGCACCTTCTTCTGAAATTTTCTTACCCAAGGAATGGAAGTATATAGATGCTCATCCAAAGGAGCTAATTATAGGAGATATATCAAAATGGGTTCAAACTCGTTTCTCTTTCAAGAATTTTTGTGCTAACGCCGCCTTCCTTTCTCAAATCGAACCTAAATGCATTGACGAGGCCATAAAAGATGATTTTTGGGTTATTGCAATGTAAGAGGAATTGAATTAATTTGAGAGGAATAAGGTATGGAAGCTTGTTGCTAGACCTAGCGACCATTTAGTCATTAGTACTAAATGGGTCTTTAGAAACAAGCAAGACGAAAATGGTATCGTGGTTAGAAACAAGGCTAGATTAGTGGCCAAAGGTTTCAACCAAGAAGAAGGTATCGATTACGAAGAAACCTTCGCTCCCGTGGCTCGATTTGAAGCCATAAGGATGCTCCTTGCCAATGCTAGTAGTAATAATTTTAAACTATTTCAAATGGATGTCAAAAGTGCTTTCTTTAATGGTTTTATTTCCGAAGAAGTATATGTCGAACAACCTCCCGGATTTGAAAATTCTCTTCTTCCTAATCATGTATTCAAATTGACTAAGGCTCTCTATGGCTTGAAACAAGCTCCTAGAGCTTGGTATGAAAGGCTTAGTTCTTTTCTTATTTTAAATAGTTTTACCAAAGGCAAGGTTGATACTACATTGTTTATTAAATATTTTGAAAATAATTTTCTTATTGTGCAAATTTATGTTGACGATATTATTTTTGGCTCTTCGGATGAATCACTATGTGAATCATTTGCCAAATGTATGAGTCATTAATTTGAAATGAGTTTAATAGGTGAATTAACTTTCTTTTTAAGATTACAAATCAAACAACTTAGTGATGGTACATTTCTTAACCAATCTAAATATACATTAGAATTGTAAAAACGATTTAACATGGATAATTCAAAAGCAATAAATACCCTTATGAGTACTGCGACTAAGTTAGATTTGGATGAAAACAGTGAAAATTTCGATCAAAAAACATATAGAGGAATGATCGGTAGTCTACTCTACCTCACCGCGACTAGACCAGATATTATGTTTGGTGTAGGACTTTGCGCTAGGTTTCAATCAAATCCTAAATTATCTCATCTTAAAAGTGTTAAAAGAATATTTAGGTATCTTAAAGGAACTCCAAATCTAGGATTGTGGTATCCAAAATCTGAAAAATTTGATTTAATAACTTATGCAGATGCCGATTTTGGCGGATGCAGGATAGATAGAAAAAGTACATCCGGAACATGCCAATTTTTAGGACATGCACTTGTTTCTTGGACTTCCAAGAAACAAAATTCAGTTGCACTATCTACGGCAGAAGCCGAATACATTGCTGCAAGTGCATGCTGTGTACAAGTTGTTTGGATGAAAAATATATTAGAAGACTATGGAATTCACTTCAAAAATGTTCCCATAAAATGTGATAATACTAGTGCCATATGTCTCACTAAAAATCCAATTCAGCACTCTAGAACTATGCACATCGATGTTAGGCATCATTTCATACGCGATCATGTCCTTAACAATAATGTTGTTCTAGAATTCATTGACACAAAGCATCAATTAACAGATATATTTACAAAAGCTTTGAATGAAGACCAATTTGAATTCATTAGAAGGGAATTAGGTATGTTAAATTGTCCCTAAGAATAAACTTGTTTGAATGGATTTTCCGTAAAGTTTTTCATCCTCTCTCCGTTCCTCGGTGAATTTGATCTTTCTCTTTTGATTCTAAATGACACGTTAAATTACCTTATCCTATCTTGAGTCAAACACCACTCCCGTCTGATCAAGATTAATGATTTTATGATATTTTGTGAATCTCGAAATTGATTTTGATGGCTTGATTATGAGTTTCAAGTTGACGATTTGAATTTTAATGAGTTTGTATTCGAATTATGATCTTGACTTATTGGAGTTACTACTTGAAATTTTTTAATCACAATCTCTTCTTTGTACACCTAAAATTTTTGTTATTTATAGAAAGAAGAGATTTGATAAAATGAATGAATGCTGAATTTTCCTTTAAGATGAACTCTGCGTAAATATTTTAGCATACTTAATTTTGAAAGATGAATTTTTGTATGATCAATGCTGAATTCCTGATGTTATAATCACAAATTATATGCTTCAAGTCACATTCCCTTTTTGTTGATGATAAAGGGGGAGAAGTGATGACTAAGTGATGACTTATGTGCATCGATAACATGACTTATATGAATTACAAGAGCTTGTATAATACAAATATCTCATATGCCTTGCAAAATCTTTGAGAATATGGCAAGATTGATTGATCATATTGAAAGTATGCCTTACATTTATATCATGAAATTCATGTTGAAAATCTCTATCTCCTGTCGTAGTAAAAATTGTCTCTTATCATTCGACTTGAAAATGATTTTCATCGATGTTTCGTATTTACTTATGCTTAATGAGAATAACGATAAGTTCTATGGTTAGAACTTATCGGTTTATGCTTGAATTCAATGGGATGGAATTCGAGTGTTTTTATCTTCTCATAATATGGCATATAGATAGGGGGAGTTATGTTTAACTCCGTCATCAATTGATTGTCATCATCAAAAAGGGGGAGATTGTTGAATCTCGGATTTTGATGATAAAATCAATTGATGGGTTAATTGATCTAATCCATATTATTGAGTTAAGTGTGTAGGATTAACTACGATAACCAGAAAATACAAAGCAAAAATACCGGAGTCAAGTTCGATGGACGTTTAAGAGTCCGAAGAATCGTCGGAGATGCTGCCGGAACCAACCGAGAAGAAATCGGGAACCTGTCGGAATTTTCGGAAGTTCGCCGAAGAGATTGTTGGAGGTTCACGGAGATCACCGAGAAGGCTCAGCTACTCGTTAAAGTCATCACAAGATCGGGAGCTTGCTGGGAGTCCGTCGGAAGAAGTTCGTCGGAAAGCTCACCGGAAGAAGACTCGACATTCACGGTTGAAAACTTGCTTAGGATGTTTTTAGTTATGTAGTTCACTTGTAATTAGGATTAGGATTAAGAGATAATACTATATCTTGGTTAGGGGCCAACTGGGCCCAAAATTAGATTTGGTTTGTGCTAAATTTAAAGCCCAACCAATGAACTAGAGAGCCAGGCGGTGGCACCGCCAGTCCACTGTCAATGTCAGACACTGACAGGCGATGACACCGCCAGCATCGGGAACCAAAGAGAATTCAAATTTTGGAGCCCAAATTTGAATCCTCTTGATGCCTATAAATACCCCTCAAATCTCAACTGAGATTACAACTTTTTGAGAAGCAATTGATTGAGAGAAAGGTCTTAGAAAAGTCTTAGCAAGTCTTGTTTTCAATTTGCTAGTGTTCACCTCCTTCTTTCTTACTGAAAATCTGTAAGAGAGTGAACCACTTGTAAAAAGTTGTAAGAGGGGTATTTACCCTTCCCCTTCAAGAGATTTGCTAGTGGAAGATGGGAGCCTCATCGAAGACGGGCCTCACAAGTGGATGTAGGTCATTTGACCGAACCACTTTAAAATCGGCGTGATCTCTGGTTTGCATTTACTTATTGTCATTTATATTACTGCAAACCATTTGCACTTTAATGCTCTACTTCTTTGTCTCCTTCTTACGTATCCCTTCAAGTTAAAACGCAATCGAAACGGTTTCAAATGAAACGTTACTTTTATCGTACGAAGTTTCCGAAAGTGTTTAAATCATCAAAAGTTTATCGTACTTTACCGCTGCACTAATTCACCCCCCCCCCCCCCTCTTAGTGCTGCTCCGATCCTAGTAGTAAGGTGTAAAGCAGATGATGGGCCGGAGTTGAAGACTCGGACGATATACTAGGAGCTCGCCGAGAGTTCATCGTGAGATTACCGGAAGCACGCTGGAAGACTCGCCAAAAGCTCATTTGGAGATCATCGGAAGCATGCCAGAAGACTAGCCGAGAGTTGGTTGGGAATTCACCGGAAGCTCGTCGGAAGACTCGTCGAGAAGTTCGCCGGAGGATTGCCAAGTGAAAGAATCAATGTACCGAACCATGCTTGCCTTAATCGTAGTTAGAATGATAATTAGAGTTTGATTTGAGAGGTAATCCCATCAACTCTGTTAGGGGCCAACTAGGCTCAGAGCTAGGATGGTTTGGGCCGAATACAAGGCCCAACCAGGTTGTTGGACTTTGTCCAGCGGTGGCACCGCCAGGGCTGGCGGTGGCACCTTCTGGAACATAGTCCCACAGATGGTCTAGGCGGTGGTACTGCTAAAGCTCGGTCTTCGAGCTCTGTCAAGCGATGGTACCGCCCAGACTGGGCGGTGGTACCACCCAAACTAGGCGGTGGTACCACCTAGTGTCAGGTCGCAAGTGATAGTACCACCCAATAATGGCGATGGTACTGCCAATACGCTGAAAAATCGGATGAGACATTTTTTTGCTCCATTTTTGAAGCCATTAGGGGCTATAAATACCCCATCCTTTTTCGCATGAAAGGGTACCTAAGTATGATTATAACCTTGAATCATTGAAGTCTAAAAGTGCTAGAGTTTTTCTCCTCCCTCTCTTAGCCTTGTAACCATCCAAGAAAGAGGAGAGAAAGTTGTAAGGGTTGTCTCCAAAACCCGACAAAAGGAGAAAAGAGCTGTTAAAGGTGGTTGGCCTTTGCCTATTGAAGGAAGGCCTTTAGTGAACGTCGATGACCTCGATGGAGGAGGAATCCGAAAGTGGATGTAGGTCACATTAACCGAACCACTCTAAATTCTGGTTTGCTTTTCCTCTTGTGCAATTTACTTTAATTGCAAATCATTTCATAGCAAATTGCTTCTTCTCCTCCTCTTGCTTTTACTACATTTATTCTCTCATGCGTTCAAGTTATTATCTTTCTAAATTGGTTTCAATCGAACGTACAAAATATTTTTCGAAATCGAAGAATTTTTTACTGTACTAATTCACCCCCCCCCCCCCCCCCTCTTAGTGCTGCTCTTGATCCTAACACACTTGAGCTTTCACTCGAGTGGTCTTCATTTGTTCTAAGTGCCAAATCCTTCCTATTCTTTGGAAGGTTATTCTAATATTCATTTTGTGCCACATTGATCATTTCATAGGTCATCAAAGACCTGATAAGTTATTCGATCGAAAAAGTATTCAAATCTTTGGCCTCTTGAATGGTCGTTACTTTAGGATCCCAAGTTTTAGAAAGAGATCATAAAATTTTGTTTACAAGTTCATGGTTCGAAAAGCATTTGCTAAGAGCTTTTAAACCATTGACGACATCCATAAAACGGATGTACATGTCAACAACGGTTTCACTTGGCTTCATTCGAAAAAGTTTAAAATCATATATTAAAAGATTTATTTTAGAATATTTTACTCTACTAGTGCCTTCGTGTGTGATTTCGAGAGTGTGCCATATATCGAAAGTTGTTTCGCAAGTAGAAACCCGATTAAACTCAGTTTTATCCAAAGCGTAAAATAGAGCGTTCATAGCTCTAGCATTTAAGAAAAATGTTTTCTTCTCCAAATTATTACATTCTTTCATTGGAGTATAAGACAATTTGAAAACCACTTTCGATAATATTCTATAAATTCAAATCCAAGGAAAGTAAGAAAACTCTCATTTGAGTTTTCCAATATGTGTAGTCCGTCCCATTGAACATGGGAGGACGAATGAGAGAGTGACCATCTTAAAAGCCAAAAAGAGTCATTTCTCTTTGGATGTTAAACCAAATGAGAAAAATGTAGCTCTGATACCAATTGTTACGAACGAGTCAGCACTAAGAGGGGGGGGGGGTGGGTGAATTAGTGCAGCAGTAAAATCATGTCAGTTTGTAAATCTTTTATACGATAAAACCCATTTCATAAAGATGCTTGAATTAAAAGCATATGGAAGAGTATAGCAAGTGATAAGAAGGCAGTTTGTAGTTGAAGTAAATTGTTCAAAAGAAATACAAACCAGATTTTTATAATGGTTCGGTCATCGTGACCTACATCCACTCTACCGATTCCTCTTCTGTCGAGGCTGCCGGTATCCACTATCGATCTTCTTTTAATAGAAAAAGATAAATCTCCTTCTTATAACTCTATTCTCCTTTTGTAGGCTCAGGAGAGAACCTTTGCACCGCCTTTTTATAAAGCTTCCATCACACTCTCCCTTAGAATGGTCTTTAAATTTTAGGAGGAGGGACTCTATACTTTACAAGGGTTTTCAATTCTAGAAATATAGAGTTTTTATTCACTTTTATTTCTTCTCCATGCAGGAATAGCTATGGTATTTATAGACCCCAAATGACTTCAAAAATGGAGCTAAAATTTAAATCCCCAAAATTTCAAGGTACGGGCGGTACCACCGCCTGCAGCCTGACACTAGGCAGTACCACCACCCAATCTGGCAGTGCCACCACCTAAAAGACTGTGTCTAGGCGGCACCACTGTGTAGACTGGTAGTACCACCGCTTGACATTGTCTTGGAGACTGTGCCATGATAGTTTCACCTGTTTGGTCACTATTTGGACCTTTCTCTTGGCCCAACACAGCCCAAACTTGGGCCCAACTATTCCCTAACTGGGTTGGCCCAATTCTAATCCCAATTATGTATTAACTATAAATTTTAAGATATTTAATAAGCTAAATAAGTCTGTAAGTCTAGGTTTCTTTCTGGTGAGCTTCCGACGATCTTCCGGCGAATTTCTGATGATCTCTCGGCAATGTTCCAGCGAACTCCCAGCAAGCTCCTAGACTTCACGATGATCTTCTTGGCATATTCCAATGAGCTTCTTCGACAAGCTCCTAGACTTCTCGATCAATTCCGACAGAATTTCCGACGAATATCTGGACTTCCGATGAACTCTTGAACTCCCAACGATATCTCGTTCTTGACTCTGTGACTTCATTTTCTTTATGCCTTGATCGCTATCATAGTTAATCTTGCACAAATAAAACCTACTTCAATCTAGACAATTATTATAAAGCTTGAATCATGTTGTCCGACATGTCATTGGTTCCTCGACGCTTCGTCTGATTCTTCGGTGCATCGTCCTCTCTTGTGGCGTATTGCCCAATTGGCCAATTGACCTCCGCAACTCCGATTTCCTTGGTGCAATTTTCGCTCTTCTTGGCCTGATGCCCGAACTTATGGTCCGAAGCCTTCTATCGATACGTCGACTGATCCTTCGGTTCAACGTCCAATCTTCTGACATGTTTCTCTCCGACCCAACATGATTCTTCCTACTTTAATTGTCTCTCTCTGATTGAAGCTACTTGCGTCACTCAAAATGCATATCAAATTATAAACACTATCAATTAGTTTCATCATCAAAATCCGAGATTCAACAATCATAAAATATCTAAAATGGTTGATTATAACTTCTCTCATTTATATTCCATCTCACACTAGATGATTAATTAAACTAGTGGTTATTTTGAGTCTTTCTTCTAGTAGGATGTCTATGGGTATCCAATATGATATTAATCTCGTTGACGAACAAACTATTATTAGAAAATTGATAATCATTAAACATATATTATTATATCATAATAAGAGCTCAATATCATCATAGAAAAGTATAGAAATAAATATGATTCAAATAAATGATGTTGTAATTCAATAATAAAATCACCGTAAAATAGAACAAAAATATTTTAAATTATCCTTATGACTTCTAACCTCAATCAAACCATCTAAAAGCCTACAAATGTAGTATAATAATATTCTACTAGCAATCATATGGTAAGAAACACAAGATCACTAGCTTTATAGTGTTTTTAAATAGCTATACAGTATTTTGGTCACAGTAATAAAACATTATAAAGGCTGAACGAAAACATTAAATATCACCCTAATAAGTCCTAACCACTATCAAAATCAACTAGAAGCCTACAAATATTATATTATAATACTTTATGAATAAATATATGGTAAGAGGTACAAGATCACTACTTTTAGTGATGTTTTTGAATAACAATATAGTGTTTTGACTACAACAACAAAAACACTATAAAGACTAAACAAAAACATGATAAATCAACAAATGTAGTATTATAATACTGTATGACAAACAATATTATAAGAGGCACAACATCATATCAATTATAGTATTTTTGAATAACTATTTAGTGTTTTGGTTATGACTACAAAAACACTATAAATACTAAACGAAAATTGTGTAAATTGTTGGAAAGAATAGAAGATAAGAAAAATTATTGAAGAAGCTTTATTGAAGAAGCTTTAATGCATTAACATGTCCCTCTCCTATTTATACAGATTAGGAGGGAGGATTTCCCTCAACAGAGTAGAGATATTTCCTCATATAGTTGGGAAAATCTTATCTGCTATCATGCCCCCGCAAGATGGTGCTCCTGTCAAGGATACCAATCTTGGATCGATGCAAAGCAAATAGTTTACGAGTGAGAGGCTTCGTGAGTAGAGCAAGAGCATATCGCTGCTGTTGTTGCTACTGCTATTGCTGTTGCTATGGTTGCGACAGCTACGGCTGCAGTAGAGGAGAAAGCTACAACAATGGAGAAAGCTATAGCAATGCTATAGTAGAGGAAGAAGCCGTAGTAGAGGAGGAAGCTGCAGTGATGTTGCAATGATACTATAGTAGAGAAGGAAGCTGCAGCGATGTTTCAGTGATGCTACAATAGAGGAGGAAGCTGCAGCGATACTATAATAGAGGAGGAAGCAACAGCAGAGGTGCAGTAGAGGAGAAAGCTGCAGCAAAGGTGGAAGCTACAGTAGAGGTGCAACAAAGGAGGAAGCTACAGCGATGCTATAGTAGAGGAGAAAGCTACAATAGAGGTGGAGTAGAGGAGGTAGTTACAACAGAGGAGGAAGCTATAATAGAGTTGCAGCAGAAGAGGAAGCTACAGTAGAGGTGCAGTAGAGGAGGAAGCTACAACGATGCTACAGTAGAGGAGAAAGCTACAGCAAAGATGTAGTAGAGGAGGCAGCTGCAGTAGAGGAGGAAGTTGTAGCAGAGGTGTAGTAGAGGAGAAAGCTGTAGTAGAGGAATAGTAATGCTACAGCAGAGGAGGTAGCTACAGTGATGCTACAATAGAAGAGAAAGATGCAGTAGAGGAGGTAGCTGTAGCGATGTTACAATAGAAGAGAAAGCTGTAGTAGAGGAGGAAGTTGTAGCGATTTGGTGGAGAAACCTACAGCGATTTGCTCTTAGCAGGAGCTGAGGATCGACAGTTGGCAATGAGGCAACGGGCTACGATTGATGCAGATCACAACCTGATGAAGACGATACTATGATGACGGACAACCAGAGCCTAGGGTCGGTGCAGGCGGAGCCGGTGAAGAAGAAGGTCGCATGGAGGAGAAGAGGGAAGGAGCAGGCAGGGGTTGGAGAGGGATCCACTACCGAGGGCGAGCAGGCAGCCATACCAAAACATGCCCTCATTGTTGTGGCTGCACTTGATGGCAACGTCGGGTGTGGTCATGGCAACGGCTGGGGTAGCAACGAAGGCATCACGCGTCGTACAATGGACGATCGTATAGCGGACCGAGAGTTGAGTCCGATAGGGAAGTGAGTCCGGTGGGAAAGAGTTCCCCCCTTCTCTACTCTACAGAGGCAAGGGATGTGGTGAATGACAAGCTTCGATGGTCATGGAGCCTCGCTCGTTTAACTTACTTTGATACCATGTTGGAAAGAATAGAAGATAAGAAAAATTATTAAAGAAGCTTCATTGAAGAAGCTTTAATGCATTAACATGTCTCTCTCCTATTTATACAGATTAGGAGGGAGGATTTTCCTCAACAGAATATAGAATTTCCCTTAACAGAATAGAGAGATTTCCTCATATAGTTGGGGAAATATTATCTGATATCATAAATCACCCTAATGACACATAACTTCAACTACAATCAACTAGAAGTCTACAAATATAATATTGTAATGTTCTACAAGCTATTATATTATAAGAGATATAATATCACTAGCATTATGGTGTTTTTGGACAGGTAGTTTTTGTCAATACTACAAAAACATTGTAAAGACTAAATAAAAACACTATATATCATCCTGATGACTTGTAACCTCACCCAAAATCAACTAAAAGATTACAAATATGGTTTTGTAATGCGTTACAAGCATTGATGTAGTAAGATACATAAGATCTAAGCTTTATAGTATTTTTTAATAGGTATATAGTATTTTGGTCACAAAAAAAATACTATAAAGACTGAACAAAAATACTGTATATGATTTCTAATGACTCCTAACGTGAACCAAAAACTAATTAGAAAATTATAAAATATGGTATTATAATGGTCTACAACCAAAGATATCATAAGAGGCACAAGATTACATCAACATAGCATTTTTGAATAGTTCTACAATATTTTGGTCATAACAATAGAAACATTGAAAAGACTAAATGAACACACTATAAATCATCTTTTTGGCTCCTAACCTCAACCAAAACCAACCAGAAGCATACAAATATGGTATTATAAGACTCTATGATTAACAATATGGTTAAAGGCACAAGATCACTAGTTTTATAGTGTTTTAGTCATTAATAAAAAATTATAAAGACTAAATAAAAATATTATAAATCATCCTATTTGAATCCTAACCTTAACCGAAACCAACTAGAAGCCTACAAATTTAGTATTGTAATACTCTATGACCAATGATATACTGAGAAACACAAGATCACTAGTTTTATAGTGCTTTTGAATAGTTATACAGTGTTTTGGTTATGACAACAAAAACACTATATATCATGCAAACGATTACTACCATCACTCAGAACCAACTAAAAGCCTACAAATATGGTATTGTAATGCCATACAAGAAAGAGACACATGATCATGTTAGTGTTTTGGTGAGAACAAAATAAACACTTATAAAGACTACTTCACTATAAATCATCCAAATAACTTCTTATGTCAACCAAAACCAATGTCAATTATAGTGTTCATATGCAATATTATGCCAAATATGTTCAATAGTTTACCAATAATATTATGCCAATTATGATTTATGTTATGCTAAGGTATATATTAATTAAATAAGGGGACAATAGTGCTAACCAAAATTGTCCAAGTAGAGTTTTGGATTAAGTTAGAAAGAAACATGATCGATAGGAGTTCATTAGTGAGTATTTTGCAAGCAACAACAAAGGTTGGTTTAGGGCTTGCCTCCAAATAATCACTAAACAGGAGCTACGACACGAGAGAAGAGAAAACAATCAATGGAAGTTTAGGGTTTATAACATTAGAGGAGAGGAATGAGAGTTTAGGGTTTATGGCACTAGAGGAGATGAACGAAAGTTTAGAGTTTTGGGTGAGAAAGGAAAGGAAAAAGAACAAGTGAGTTTAGAGTTTAGACTACAATAGGAGAGGAAATAACCCTAAGCAAAACTCTAACAAAGATTGTGTCATAGCCCCTCCAATGAGAGATGAGAGAATGGGTGAGAAAGGAGAGGAGAAAGAACAAGTGATTTTAGGGTTTAGACTACAAGAGGAGAAGAAATAACCCTAAGTAAAACTCTAACAAAGATCATGTCATAACCCCTCCAATGAGAGATGAGAGAAAACAACTATGTTTCCTCTCACAAGAGAAGAGGCGAAGAGAGTTTAGGGCTAAAGCTATAGTGACAATATCATAAGAGGCAGAGGGAACGAGAAGAGATCATCAAGAGTGGAAGTGCATGAGAGAGAAGCTGTAAGGAAATCTAGAGACGACATCACATGCATGTTGGAAGAATAAAAAGAAAAATCCTAGGTTTTCACCAAAATGTTTCATTGTCGTGCGAAAATTAATATGCAAAAATCATAAAATCGAAAACTACATAAATAAGAAAGATGTGTTTTATTTAGAGAGATCGTATATCCTTGAAATCCTATAGATTTATGGGAGAGGATGAAGGAGGTCAATTTTTCTCCTCTTTAGTGGTGATCTACATAGTAGGGGCTACGAAGATGCTCCTTAAATCACTGCCTAAATCTCCACATGCCCCAAATAGGGGCGTTGGCTGAGAAAAAAAAGGAGAGAGGAGAATAAGATGTGGTAGCCAAAAAGGGGTCAAGCTTATGGCCCTTTAGTTCTCTCCTATTTATAGAGGCTCCTTATCAACTTAACCCTAATAGATCATTCCCTATTGGGTGCTAGATCTCTATCCAACTACCTAAGCCTCTTAGATTAATAGATCTCTACCTAATATCTTTTATCGGATATTATCCATTAGATCTAATAATTGGATATCTAATAAGATAGGGGCTCTAGTGGATATCTCATATATGAACCTCGACTCGTCGTAACACCTACCATATGTGTGTGACTCTTTAGGCCTAATATCGAGTTGGCCATGAGTTATACCTATTAGAATTCCTTCTAACTCAGTGAATTATTATCTCCATAATAATTTAGTCGACTTATCGATTATGAACGTACTAGGCTACTACGCCATAGCCCTAGACAATATAGGGGAATCCAATCCTTTAGATCTATCTGTCCTCAGTTACCATGTACCTTGTTTAGAATTGATTCACGGTAGTTATCTAGGTAGTTATCATATTTAGGGTAGTTTTAGATATGTTTCAAGAAGTGGCCCATGATATAGAAGTTATAGGATAGTTCCTATAAGTACCTCAATCATAAGTGACATGGGGAGTGAGGTAGTTACCACTAGGTCCTATAAATAGGACCATAGTTCATGAAGCAAGAGGGTGAGTGTGCACTTGAGAATATTTTGTAAGCGTTCTTATCTTACCTCTTATTTAAATACTACAATAGTTTTCTTGATCGAAAGGATTTTTGTTAATTGCATCGTAGTATTCTGTTTTTATTGTTTTCTTGCTCCTCCATCCCCAACATTTGTGATATCAGAGCTAAGTTTCAATCTGAACGGGGCATTATAGCTTTCCATGGCAATTCCATGACGTAACCCCTTATTCCCATCTTCTCGGGCAAATGCCATGAATTTTAGAGTATCAAGATGAAGACTCTATTCAAGTCTCAAGATCTTTGGGACTTAATAGAGAATAGATATGCAGATCCAAATAAGAAATCAGGCTGAGGGAGAATAGAAAGAAGGACTCAAAGACATTGTTCTTCATTCAACAAGTTGTACATGAGACAATCTTCTCAAGAATTATAGCAGCGACAACCTCAAAGCAAGCTTGGATGATACTTCAAAATGAATTTCAAGGCTCATCAAGGGTGATTATGGTAAAACTTCAAACCCTTCGTCGTGAGTTTGAAATTTTGTTCATTGAAAGTAATGAATCGGTGCAAGATTTTCTTTCTCGAATGACTGAAATTGTTAGTCAAATGAAATCTTATGGTGAACATCTTCTTGATTATATAATTGTTGCAAAAGTTTTGAGAAGTTTAACTCCAAAATTTAATCATGTTGTTGTCGCCATTAAGGAGTCAAAAGATTTATCTACATTTTCATTTGATGAACTAATGGGTTCCTTGCAAGCATATGAAGCAAGGTTGAACGGGTCACTTGAAAAAAGTGAAGAGAAAGCATTTTAGGTTAAGGGGGAGTTTTCTACTTCAAAAGAAGACAAAAAATCAATAAGAAGAGGACGTGGCAGAGGAGGATTTCATGGTAGAGGAAAAGGAAGAGAAAGAAGAAGAGGACACTTTGATGGGTATGATGAACAAAGGCAATCAAATTATGATCAAAAAAATTATAAGAGTGGAATTCAATGTCACTATTGTAAAAAGTTTGATCACATGAAGGCAGATTGCTAGAAAAGAGAAAAGCAAGCAAGCTATGTGGAGGAAAATGAAGAAAATAGTAAGTTGTTTATGACTCATTCATAAGTTAATGCGGTGGTACTGCCCAAACCCAGGAAACCCAGGATGAGATGTTTTTAGGCTCCAAGTTTGAATCAACTTGAAGCCTATAAATACTCTTCTCATCCCTGGTTAAGATACATAAGTATTGAGAGTAAAAAGGAAAGAAACTCTATTGTAATCATGTGTGAAACTCCTCTCAAAGTTCTAAGTGTTAGAATAGTTTAAGAGAGGAGTGATGTTAGAACCCTTGCAGATTCTAAACTTGGGGTTGATCTCTTTAGGGGATCGGCCTCCTTAGAACTCTATAGGGGATCCTCCCTCCAAGTTGCTGCTCAATGGCTGCAGAAAAGATTCATCTATTGCTTATCAAAAGAGGATGAATACATGGATATTTATAAGGTTTCTAAACCCTAACTCCAATAGGACTCCTACTCAAGATTCCTACTCAATTAAGACTTCTACTCAAGAGTCCTATTCCTTTACAACTCCTAATTCTTCTTTAAGAAATAACCTCCAAACTCTAGCCGACCTCTTCACCTCTTTAATAGGGGTCGGCTTAGGTAGATTTTACATGAATGCCCCTCTCAATTAGGACTCTCCTAACTAGAGTCCTAACAGACCCGCCCTCTTCAAATCAGCCTTGTCCTCGAGGCGGCTGACGATCTATGAATTCTGAGAATTTGATTTTCAAGTCGTCATAGTTCTCCGAAGTAGCACCTTCTGCTAGTAAGTTTGCCTACTGTATTAGCACTTCAATAGTGGGTCATCGTCGTCGAGTTACAATCCGTCGATCAATAATGACACTCGACTGGGTTGGGAGTTCTCCTTGGGTAGTTATATTTGGTAGATGGCTTTGGGCTATCTCCAAGCACTTGTTCACCACTTCTATCTGACCGTCGGTTTGTGGGTGATATGTCGTACTCCTTTTCAATTTAGTACCCTACATCTGGAATAACTCTATCTAAAATATACTCGTGAAGATGCAAGTAGAATTTGGCACAAGCACAATACGTCCTTTATAGCGTAATTCTTTTGAGTCCAAACTGTAATGAGCCACGGGGCTTGGTGCTTCCTCTAATTTTTTTATGATCTTACTGGTCTCCGAATCTTCCTGCCATTCCATCTTAATATCCTCAAGGAAATCATTGGTCGGATGTGAAACGACCGAAAATTTAGCTTGCTCGGGTAGCCGCGAAAGCGCATCTGCAACAACATTCTCTTTCCCCTTTTTGTAAGTTATTTCATAATCAAATCCAAGAAGTTTTGTTATCCATTTTTGCTACTCAGGGAATGATATCTTTTGCTCAAAAAAGTACTTGAGGCTTCTATGGTCGGTTTTAATTTGAAATCATCGAACGATTAAGTAGGGTCTCCACCTTATTGCTGCGTGCACGATGGCGAGCATCTCCTTATCATATGTTGACATATTTTAATAGGAGGGAGACAATGCCTTGCTAGTGTATGCAAGTAGTTGACCATCTTGCATGAGAATGACTCCAATTCTGACTCCAAATGCATCGGCCTCAATAATGAAGGGTCGGTTGAAATCTAGTAGTGCTAGCACCGGCGTCGTCGTCATGGCTATCTTAAGTTTGTCGAAGGCAGCAGAGGCTCTGTCTGACCATTAGAAGATATCTTTTTTCAGTAAGCAAGTAAGTGGTGCATGGATCTTTCTATAGTTTTTCATGAACTTGCGGTAGTAAACTATTAAACCTAGAAAGCCATGTAGCAATTTTATGTTCCTCGGGGTTGACCAATTTTGTATTGCTCCAATTTTGAAGGGGTCCACTGCCACACCTTCCTTTGCTATGATATGCCTAAGATATTCCACCTTTTGTTGAAGAAAGCCAAAATTCATAGTGGTTGTTGTGTGTTTAAAAGGTGGTTTTCGGTATGTCTTCTTCGCACACTCGTATTTGATGATACCTGGATCAAAGGTCCAGCTTTGTGAAGATTTGTGCTCCCTTTCATCTAGCAATTCATCTACTATTAGAATAGGGTATTTGTCCTTGACGGTTATACCATTGAGAGCTCGGTAATCAACACACAATTGCCATGTTCCGTCCTTTCGTACGAGGAGCACCGGCAAAGAGTAGGGGCTGCAACTAGGCCGAATAACTCATATTTCGAGTATCTCTTTTACAATCCTTCCTAATTCATCCTTCTGGCAATATGGATACTGATATGACTGAGTAGTTGTTGGAGATTTGCCTGGAAGAATCGTTATACAATGATCATGCCGATGGGTAAGTGGTAGGTGGTGCGGTTTGTTGAATCTCGGATTTTGATGATAAAATCAATTGATGGGTTAATTGATCTAATCCATATTATTGAGTTAAGTTATAGGATTAACTATGATAATCAGAAAACATAAAGCATGAATACTGGAGTCAAGTTCGATGGATGATTAAGAGACCGAAGAATCGTCGGAGATGCTGCCGGAACCAACCGAGAAGAAATCGGGAACCTGTCGGAATTTTCGGAAGTTCTCTGAAGAGATCATCAGAGGTTCGCGGAGATCACTGAGAAGGCTCGGCTACTCGTTAAAGTCATCACAAGATCGGGAGCTTGCTGGGAGTCCGTCGGAAGAAGTTCGTCGGAAAGCTCGCCGGAACAAGACTCGATGTTCGCGGTTGAAAACTTGCTTAGGATGTTTTTAGTTATGTAGTTCACATGTAATTAGGATTAGGATTAAGAGATAATTCTATATCCTGGTTAGGGGCCAACTGGGCCCAAAATTAGACTTGGTTTGGGCTAAATTTAAAGCCTAACCAGTGAATCGGAGGGTCTGGCGGTGGCACCGCTAGATTGGGCGGTAGCACCGCCCAGCACCCGAGAGCTGGGCGGTGGCACCGCATGGCTGGGCGGTGGCATTGCCCAGCACCCGAGAGCTGGGCGGTGGCACCGCTTGGCTTGGCGGTGGTACCGCCAGTCCACTATCAGTGTCAAACACTGACAGGCAATGGCACCGCCACAGACACGCGGTGGCACCGCCAGCATCGGGAACCAAAGAGAATTCAAATTTTGGAGCCCAAATTTGAATCCTCTTGAGGCCTATAAATACCCCTCAAATCTTAGCTGAGAATACAACTTTTTGAGAAGCAATTGATTGAGAGAAAGGTCTTAGAAATGTCTTAGCTAGTCTTGTTTTCAACTTGCTAGAGTGTTCACCTCCTTCTTTCTTGCTGAAAATTTATAAGAGTGTGAACCGCTTGTAAAAAGTTGTAAGAGGGGTATTTGCCCTTCCCCTTCAAGAGATTTGCTAGTGGAAGGTGGGAGCCTCATCGAAGAGGGCCTCGCAAGTGGATGTAGGTCATTTGACCGAACCACTTTAAAATCGACATAATCTCTGGTTTGTATTTCATTACTGCTATTTACATTACTGCAAACCTTCTTACGTGCTTTATTTCCTCATTACCTTTGCTGCACAACTTTGCAAATACGCTTTCAAGTTAAGCACTTCCAAGTTCGATTTTTATCGTACAAAAGATTTGTCAAAACCGACGTTTTAATCCGCTGCACTAATTCACCCCCCCCTCTTAGTGCCACTCCGATCCTAACAATTGGTATCAGAGCCAGGCTCACTCTCATATTTGGTTTGATACCCAAGAGAGATGGCTTACTCCGGCATACATGAGGGTCATTCTATCACACGTCCACCCTTGTTTAATGGGTCGGATTATACTTATTGGAAGACTCGTATGAGGATCTTCCTCATTTCCATGGATTTCGAGCTTTGGAGTATTGTTGAAAACGGATTTCAAAAATTTTCTCTTCCGATGAGCGAATGGAATTAATTAGAGAAGAAGGTTTTTGCTTTAAACGCAAAGGCTATGAATGCCTTGTTTTGTGCACTAGACAAAAATGAATTTAATCATGTTTCAATATATGATTCGGCTTTTAATATTTGGAGAACTCTTGAGGTCACTCGTGAAGGCACTAGCCAAGTGAAAGAGTCCAAAATCAACATCCTTATGCACTCTTACTAACTTTTCCGAATGAAACCAAGTGAGTCTATCGGAGACATGTACACCCGGTTCACAGATGTCATCAATGGACTCAAAGCTCTTGGTAAAGATTTTACTAACTTTGAACTAGTAACTAAAATCTTAAGATCCCTCCCTAAAAGTTGGGATCCAAAAGTTACGGCCATTCAAGAGGCCAAAGACCTTAAAACATTCCCTCTTGAAGAACTTATTGGGTCTCTAATGACCTACGAAATGATATATCAAGCTCATGACGAGCTCGAGAACTCCCTTCCAAAGAACAGGAAGGATATAGCACTCACATCACAAGAAGACCACTTGAAAGGAACATCAAGTGATGAGGACAGTGACAATGACATTGCACTTTTGACTCAAAAATTTAAAAAAATTTAAGAAAGAATAAATTTAAAAATAATACAATAAATAAATTCGAACACAAGAAGGACCAAGTGATTTGCTATGAGTGCAAAAAATCGGGATACTACAAGAACGATTGTCCTCAAGCCAAAAAGAGAACATTAAAGAAGAAGGCACTCAAGGCAACGTGGGATGATTCAAGTGCATTCGAAGAAGAAGAGTCCAACACCGAGCAAGTTGCTCATTACGCCCTAATGGCTATCGAAGAAGAGGTAATGGATTTAATTGATGCATATTTACCTTATCATGAATTATTAAATGCCTTCCATGAGTTATTTGATGAATGTAAGATAATTAGTAGAAAATATAAATTGCTAAAAAAAGAGAATGATAGTCTCACTTGTGATATCGATAAATTAAAAACTGGATATCATGATAGTTTAGCTCCATGTATAAAATGTCATGATCTAGAATCTCTCCAAAAGGAGAACTTGCTACTTAAGGACACATTAAAGAAATTTGAGGTTGGTAGTAAGTCCTTGAACATGATCCTTACAAATAAGGGTCACGTTCCTAAAAGAAGTGTAATCGGATTTGTGAGAAGTCCTCACCAAATCCAACCACCTTCATTAAAGGCCCCGTCTTACATGTTCGGCACCAAAGCAATTGCAACTTTTGTTGCAAATACGGACATAAAACTTATAAATGTCCATTCAAGAAAATTAGTCCGAACAAACTAATTTGGGTTCCTAAAGGAACCATGATCAATTCTATGCAATATGATGAACAAGTTAAATCATTTTTTAAGGCACCCAAAAGAAACTGGGTACCTAAAAATAATCCCTTCTTGTAGAAACATACACCATCACAAGCTAGGAGCAAGAGATGGTATCTAGATAGTGGATGCTCAAGACATATGGCTGGAGATCCATCTCATTTCTTTATGCTCACTAGCAAAGAAGAAGGGTACGTCACCTTCGGAGACAACAACCAAGGCAAAATCATTGGCAAGGGAACCATAGGTAACAAATTAAAATTTTCAATTGATGATGTCTTACTAGTTGATGGATTGAAACATAATCTCTTGAGTGTTAGTCAATTATGCGATAAATGTTATGTCGTTAGATTTGAATCAAATGTGTGTATTATTGAAAAACCAAACCATAACATAACTATGATTGCATTAAAACAAAATAATGTCTACACCATCAACCTTGATGAACTAAGTAATGAAATGTGCTTCTCCGCTTTAAATGATGATGCTTGGCTTTGGCATAGGAGACTAGGCCATGCAAGCATGAAACTAATATCTAAGATCTCATCTGGAAAATTAGTGCGAGGAATTCCAAATATAAAATTTATTAAGGACAAAGTATGCGATGCATGTCAACTAGGTAAACAAATAAAAACTAGTTTCAAACAAAAAATTCAAATTAGCACCACTAGACCATTACAATTGATTCATTTGGACTTATTTGGACTAATTGACACGACAAGTCTAGGAGGAAGCAAATATGCGTTTGTAATTGTGGATGACTATACTAGATACACTTGGACCTATTTCTTAGCTTACAAAAGTGATTGTTTCAAGTGTTTCTCTAAATTTTGTAAACTCACTCAAAACGAAAAAGGTTTCACGATTTCATCAATTCGGAGTGATCATGGTGGCGAATTTCAAAACCGTGACTTTCAAAATTTTTGTGAAGTTAATGGATACAATCACAACTTCTCCACTCCAAGGAATCCCAAACAAAATGGAGTAGTTGAAAGAAAAAATAAAAACCTACAAGAAATGGCAAGAACGATGTTAAATGAACATAGTCTACCCAAGTATTTTTGGGCCTAAGCTGTAAATATGACTTGCTACATCATGAATAGGGTCTTAATAAGACCATCCCTATCAAAAACTCCCTATGAATTGTGGAATAACAAAAAACCAAATATTTCCTATTTTAAAGTTTTCGGTTGTAAATGCTTTATTTTGAATGAAAGGGATGCCTTAGGAAAATTTGATGCTAAATCCGATGAAGGCATCTTTCTTAGTTACTATTCCGTTTCTAAGGCTTTTTGGGTTTTTAACAAAAGAACCTTAGTAATAGAAGAGTCTATTCATGTAGTTTTTAATGAAATTTCTAATTTAAAGAAAAATAATTTTGATGATGATCTTGGTTTTGATAATTTGAATTTAAATGAACCCCCTCCTCAAAATAGCAACTTGGATGCACCTTCTTCCGAAATTTCCTTACCCAAGGAATGGAAGTATATAGATGCTCATCCAAAGGAGCTAATTATAGGAGATACATCAAAAGGGGTTCAAACTCGTTCCTCTTTCAAGAATTTTTGTGCTAACGCTGCCTTCCTTTCTCAAATCGAACCTAAATGCATTGACGAGGCCATAAAAGATGATTTTTGGGTTATTGTAATGCAAGAGGAATTGAATCAATTTGAGAGGAATAAGGTATGGAAGCTTGTTGCTAGACCTAGTGACCATTTAGTCATTAGTACTAAATGGGTCTTTAGAAACAAGCAAGACGAAAATGGTATTATGGTTAGAAACAGGGCTAGATTAGTGGCCAAAGGTTTCAACCAAGAAGAAGGTATCAATTACGAAGAAACCTTCGCTCCCGTGGCTCGATTAGAAGCCATAAGGATGCTCCTTGCCTATGCTAGTAGTAATAACTTTAAACTATTTCAAATGGACGTCAAAAGTGCCTTCTTAAATGGTTTTATTTCAGAAGAAGTATATGTTGAACAACCTCCTGGATTTGAAAATTCTCTTCTTCCTAATCATGTATTCAAATTGATTGAGGCTCTCTATGGCTTGAAACAAGCTCCTAGAGCTTAGTATGAAAGGCTTAGTTCCTTTCTTATTTTAAATAATTTTACCAAAGGCAAGGTTGATACTACATTGTTTATCAAACATTTTGAAAATAATTTTCTTATTGTGCAAATTTATGTTGACGATATTATTTTTGGCTCTTCGGATGAATCACTATGTGAATCATTTGCCAAATGTATGAGTCATGAATTTGAGATGAGTTTAATGGGTGAATTAACTTTCTTTTTAGGATTACAAATCAAACAACTTAGTGATGGTATATTTCTTAACCAATCTAAATATACATTAGAATTGTTAAAATGATTTAACATGAATAATTCAAAAGCAATAAACACCCCTATGAGTACTGCGACTAAGTTAGATATGGATGAAAATAGTAAAAATTTCGATCAAAAAACATATAGGGGAATGATAGGTAGTCTACTCTACCTCACAGCGACTAGACCGGATATTATGTTTAGTGTAGGACTTTGCGCTAGGTTTCAATCTAATCCTAAATTATCTCATCTTAAGAGTGTTAAAAGAATATTTAGGTATCTTAAAGGAACTCCAAATTTAGGATTGTGGTATCCAAAATCTGAAAATTTTGATTTAATAGCTTATGCAGATGCCGATTTTGGCAGATGCAGGATAGATAGAAAAAGTACATCCGGAACATGCCAATTTTTAGGACATGCACTTGTTTCTTGGACTTCCAAGAAACAAAATTCAATTGCACTATCTACGGCGGAAGCCGAATACATTGCTACAAGTGCATGCTGTGCACAAGTTGTTTGGATGAAAAATACATTAGAAGACTATGGAATTCGCTTAAAAAACGTTCCCATAAAATGTGATAATACTAGTGCCATATGTCTTACTAAAAATCCAATTCAGCACTCTAGAACTAAGCACATTGACGTTAGGCATCATTTCATACGCGATCATATCCTTAACAATAATGTTGTCCTAGAATTCATTGACACAAAGCATCAATTAGCAGATATATTTACAAAAGTTTGAATGAAGATCAATTTGAATTCATTAGAAGGGAATTAGGTATGTTAAATTGTCCCTAAGAATAAACTTATTTGAATAGATTTTCCGTAAAGTTTTTCATCCTCTCTCTATTCCTCGGTAAATTTGATCCTTCTCTTTCGATTCTAAATGACAC